>NC_136956.1:10034680-10098583 GCF_032717465.1 Coenobita brevimanus
CGGATGAGATGTGGAAGTGTCTAGTATTGTTCTAGTAGTAGCTTGCACACAGTACACTGACCCGTATCTCCGATATATAGCCTTTAATTCAGCTATATTATGGATGTATTTCCATTAGGATTCCATGATATGCCATTCAATTTGGCAATAGTTTTAATGAGCGAATACTTTGGCAAAATATTAAATATCGTAACTAGGCTAGTTTCAATATTTCATGCTGTTCATACTGTTCAATGATTATACAGTCAACCATCAAACAGTAATTCGTAAGACCTGGGGCCAATCTTCCTCGGGGATAAACAACCACTGAGGACGATTAGTGAGTGAAGTTGTTGTGAACTACTCCCTGTGTGTGTGTGTGTGTGTGTGTGTGTGTGTGTGTGTGTGTGTGTGTGTGTGTGTGTTTCTGCGTGTTTTTTCTCTCATAGGGCGAGTCCACACATGCTCTCGAACATATATTGGCAACACGGCAGGCAACATGTTCGGAAACATGTTTGCAGCAGAATTTGGACAGATGTATGCAAACATGTTTCAGTGCAGCTGCGAAGACTTGCAGAAGAGGCGATGGGATAACTGTATCCATTCCAGGCAGTTGAGACTTCATCAGTTTCTGTGTGTGTGTGTGTGTGTGTGTGTGTGTGTGTGTGTGTGTGTGTGTGTGTGTGTGTTGTTTCTCTTTGGGAGAGTCCACACGTGCTCTCGAACATATATTGGCAACACGGCAGGCATCATGTTCGGGAACATGTTTGCAGCAGTATTTGGACAGATGTATGCAAACATGTTTCAGTGCAGCTTCGAACACTTGCAGCAGATGTGATGGGATAAGTGTGTCCATACCAGGCAGTTGAGACTTCAACATGATGTTGCCAACATGATCTGGACGCTGCTGTCCCCGACATGTTTGGAGCGTGCTCGTTACTGTGTTGCTTACATGATGCCAACACTTGCTCGAGCACAAGTGTTGGTGCGCCCTTACTGTGTCACTCTCTCTCTCTCTCTTTCTGTGTGTGTGTGTGTGTGTGTGTGTGTGTGTGTGTGTGTGTGTGTGTGTGTGTGTGTGTGTGTGTGTGCATGTGTGTGTGCGTAATTCACCGGGTAGGTCAGGATCACGGGATGGTTTGTGATCATCAGCGTTTTACCATTCCGGAAGAGAGCTGAGAGCTCATATAGTCCGATCTATGGGCAAAGCCTTGACCTTCACACACGCAAACACCCATCCTCTTTTTTTTTTTTTTTTTTTTTTTTTTAATAACAGAACGGAGGAAGGAAAAACAAATGGAAAAAAAAAAATAATCCATACACCAGATTACTGGTGTCCTCTGTTCATAAAATATCTGTAACAGTTAGACTTGAACAGTTGTAGGTTGAAATTTGGAGGAAAACAACTCTGGGGAAGCGAGTTCCAAAGAGATGCAGTTCGGGGAATGAAAGAATTCTGATAGGCAGAAGTTCTGCAATATGGTTGAGTGACATTCCAGTCATGAGCGCTACCAGATGCCCGTGTAGCACGAGGGAAGGCATGGAGAGGTGGCACCATGGACACAACTTCGTCTGAGCATTTGCCAAAAAAATATCTGTAAAATAATGCAAGGGAGGCAACATTCCTTCTTACTTGCAGGTGAGGTAGTTTATATGTAATGGCAGGGTTATTAATGATTCTAAAAGCTTTATTCTGAATTTTGTCTAGTTGTCTTAATGCAACCTCTCCACAACCATCCCACAAGGGTGAGCAATATTCAAGCTGAGAGCGCACATGACTCTTATAAATTATAGCCAACTGCTCATCGGCGAAGAAGTTACGGACTCTGTACAATAATCCAAGTTTCTTTGAGGCGGTTTTAGCAAGTGATCTGACATGAGAGGTCCAGCTGAGGGCACTGTTAAGTGAGACACCAAGAATTTCAATACTTTTGGAAATGGGAATATTAGTAGCACTGAAGGTAATGTACGAATCTGGCAATATCTGTCTATTAGTAAACTGTATATATTTGGTTTTACTAGCATTAAAAGAGACAAGGTTGTTTTGTCCCCATTCACTGATTGTAGATAGATCTTGATTAATGGAGATGGCTGTACTGAGTTGAGAGGTAGAGATATTAGACTTTGTAATTGGATGTCTGAGTGTGAATGAACTATGTAGTGTTGAGTCATCTGCATATGAGTGAATGGGATTGTGAGTGACAGATAAGAGATCATTAATGTGAACCAGAAATAGGGTTGGCGCCAGAACTGATCCCTGCGGCAGGCCGGCGTTAATTGAGTGGAAATTTGAATATACATCATCTACTTTTACTCTTATTTTCCTGTCACTAAGATAAGAAGAAATCAAAGGAACAAAAGACGTTAGTCCATAGCAAGGGAGTTTGGACAGCAGGGAACGGTGCCATACTCTGTCGAATGCTTTAGAGATATCAAGAGCTACTGCATGAGTTTCTCCAAAAAGATCAATTGACTGATGGATCGTATGAGTTAAGAGATTGAGTATGTCAATGGTGGATCTTTCGTGGCGAAAACCGTATTGTCTATCACTAATTAAGTTGTTGGATTCAAGATGTTTAACAATATGCTTATTAATTAAAGTTTCAAATACCTTACCAAGAGAAGATGTGACAGCTATTGGTCTGTAATTGGAGGGGTCAGACGAACTTCCTTTCTTTGGAACTGGGTGGATATTGGCTTCTTTCCATGAATTTGGGAATAAAGAAGTACGTATGCATAGTCTGAATAATTTAGCTAGGACAGAGGCAAGTTCAGGGGAATTCTTTTTCAAAACAATTGGCGGAATTCCATCTGGGCCTGGAGCTTTGTTGGTAGGTAAATTGTCTAGGATGGATTTTACGAATCTTGTCTGTATTTTAAGTGGGGCAATTTCGGGAGAATCAAGTTCCAGTACTGAGACATTCTGGCTGGTATCATCTATGGTAGAGTTTCTTGCAAAGGTACTAGCAAAGATACCTGCTTTCCCACGTGGGTCATTTGTAATATTGCCATCTGAAGATTTTAGTGGGGGAATGGAAGATGACTTGTTAAAGTTATTATTGAAAGAATTAAGAGTTGACCAGAATATTCTATTGTCATTAGGGTTGTTAAGTAGTTTTGATGCTTGCTTTTGAAGAAAGTTTGATTTAGATAGATTTAATACAGCTTTTGCATGATTTCTAGCAATTTTAAATTGGGAGAGTGATTCAGATGTTTTTGATTTTAAGTAAGAGTTATATGCTAATGACTTTTGGGCTGTTGCTCTGGCACAATTGCCATCAAACCATTTTGGAGAGTTTGATCTTTTAGTGAATTGTTGACTTGGTATGAATAAATCCATACCAGCTAGTATTAAGTCGCAAATGTGGGACTGGGTAGAATTGGGATCACTAGAGAAGAAAGACCGCCATGGAACATCAGCAAGATAATTTCTAAATCCATCCCAGTCTGCCCTGTCAAAGTGCCATCGGGTCACCCTGACAGGTTCGGAATGGGGAGGTGTAGGAGGGTTAACTAATGAGGCTTTGATGAGATTGTGGTCAGAGGATCCAAGTGGTGACAGTACCTCTATCCTGTATTGATCTGGATTATTTGTCAAGAATAAATCCAAGAGATGGGCATTATGGTCAGGATTATCAGGTATTCTGGTTGGTTGCTTTACCAACTGGGTGAGATTAAATGATTCCGCAAACAGCTCGCACTCTAGACCAGCGTCGTCAGTCCGGGCAGAATGCAATAACCATTCAACATTGTGTATGTTAAAATCACCCAAAATGGTAATTTCATTGTCAAGGGCAAGGTCAAGGTTACTCAACTGAGTGGATATGGAATCAAATACACTGGGTTCCGAAGAAGCATTGGGGGAACGATAAACTACACAGATATATTTGGCAATGTTTTGGCAACTTAATTTATATAATGAGTAATCAAAACTGGATGAAGTGAAGTTTAAAATAGTATCAACTGCATATTGGGATTTGATATAACAACAAGTGCCGCCCTTGTTTCGAAAGTTTGTAAGGAGATGGTAACCGGGAAAACAAAATGGAGATATATCGGTAGAGGGTGAGATTTGTGGTTCTGTGAGGAAAAGGGCCAAAGGGGATATGGACTGAAGGAAAAAATGAACTGAGTTTAAATTTGTGGTAAGGCCGCGGATGTTGGTAAAGAATAAGGCCGTACCGTCACCTCTTCGCCGATGAGCATTACCGGAAATAGCAACAGTCGCTGCCGGCACAGTCGCTTGATAGCGACCGGGAGGACCCTGTGCCTCCAGCCCTACCCTGCCGGTGGTGGCAATCCGAGGTACCACCTCATTTGATTGTAAAATTGCAGCGGCCATTACTAAAGATGTGAATAGAAGGTGTGATATATTATGCGCATGTAGTGTGGTGTAGACAGTTGAAGGTAGAGGTATTATGAGAGCATGCTGGCCTACTCTCTGTGTAAATGAGTGCACTGAAAATGTTCAGAAAAGGGAGATGGTCAGGATCAAGTCCTGAGGGCTGGTGAAACGGGAGCTCCAGCTCTCCCTATCACCAGCTTGCCATCAACCTCGGGAGTACTGCCCTGTTCGACTGGTGCTACAGTCTACTCCTCTTGGTCAAGGAGGACAGTGACCATCCGCTTTATCAGTGAAACTTTTCGCACCCCGAGCAAGGCTCGAACCCGCGTCTTAGCAGATGCTAAGCAATAGAGTTACCACTGCGCCAGCGAGCGGTGTGTGTGTGTGTGTGTGTGTGTGTGTGTGTGTGTGTGTGTGTGTGTGTGTGTGTGTGTGTGTGTGTGTGTGTGTGTGTGTGTGCGTGCGTGCGTGCGTGCGTGTGTGCGTGTGTGTGTGTGTGTGTGTGTGTGTGTGTGTGTGTGTGTGTGTGTGTGTGTGTGTGTGAGTCAGTTGGTTGGGTGGGTGGAGTTGAGGTTGAGTTGGTGGGTGTGGTAGTTCGGTGCATCGCCAGGGTGGGTGGACAGTGATAATGGTGGGGAGAGGGTGGGGGGAACAGTTGTTGGGTGTGGTGTGTGGAGTGGTTTTGGGTGGGTTGTAGGGGTAAATGGGTTAGTGAGTGGATGCATTTGGTGGGCTGGGTGGGTAGGTGGCTGGATATGTGAGTGGTCGGGGAGGGGTCGGTAAGTTAGGTTTGGATAAGATGAGTTTGATGGATAAGTCGGGTTCAAATAGGAATGGGGTGGCGGAGTGAATGGGCTTGGGTAAGAAGGGTGGATGAGCGGGTGGGTCGGTGGGAGGAGTGGGTGGACAGGATGGGTGGGTGGGCAGAGTGAGTTGGGTGGGGAGTGTTCAGGGAGAGGTGAGAGGGTTGTGTGGATGGATGAGATGGATGGCATTGTTGGGTGACCAGGGTGAGTGGAATTCGTGAATGGGAAGGGTGGGTGGAATTTGTGAATGATGAGGGTGGGTGGTAGGGGTCGGTGGGCAAGATAGGTTGTCGGGATGTGTGGGCAAAGTGAGTCGCCAAGGTGAGTGGGTGCCGTTGGTCGCCAGGGTCGCTGAGACGATTGCGTGGTCGGGATGATCTAAGTGGGTGGTTGGGTTGGGTGGCTGGATGGGTTCATGGTGGAGAAGTGAATGAGTAAATGAGCTGAGTGGCATTGGTGGGTGAATTTCGTGTGTGGCATTCGTGGGTTAGCAGGGTGGATAGCAGGGATCGATGGGCTCGGTGGGTGGCAGGGGTGAGTTCGGTGGGTTGTGTTGGATGAGTTGAGTGGGTAGGTGGATAAGTAGGTGACAATATGTGACTGTCCACATGACAAGGCAAGAGAGGGACTTATCTGGCCATATAACTTTTAACCGTTAGTTGGATTTTAGTCTATCGCTTAGAACACGTTGGGTAACTATTTGGAAACCAGACTTTATACATTAAGGTCATTGTATTGTAATCTGGTAAAACTTCGATATAATCACTTCTCATGGAACTGAAGATGAATCTATGCACTTGATAATACACCTAATAGTAAGATAAATGAAAGTAACATTACATGCGGCAAGACGTGAGAGTGATCGAAGCTTCATATCTCCGATCCATCCGCCTAACAGGTCAGTGTTTTGGTGGGGGTAAGGAGGGGGGAGTTAGGGGGGGGTAGACGTGTGCGATTAACCTGACCTCTAGTGGCCGATTACCCTGTAACTAGAATTTCTGTCCGGAGGTGTACAGTACAACGCTTTCACCATCTCCGTATTCTAAAGCTAATGGTGCATATGCATAGGATTGTTAGGTTAACAGGGATACAAAAGACAAAATGTATTGAACTGTAACCGAAATGAGAAGATTTAACTAAGTCTTTACTATAGTTAGCTACAATGAGCATATCAGCTGCAAGGGACTGGGACATCTTAGCCAGAAAACCGAAAATGGAGTAATAAGAAATGTCCCAAGTTGGCTACTGTCGGGCCAGGATAACGCTGACAGGAGACAATCGCCGATTCAAGCCTCTTTGGTCACTGGAGAGCTGCTGGAACTCGGTGCTGGAACGGTCACGCAACTCTTGGTCAGACTTCCCCGTCGAAGGAGGAACATCTGGCCTGATCGTCGTACCTAGCATCAGTCGGGTCCCACCTGAGAGTCTGAGGTTCTGTCAGTCCGTCAGTCCGTCAACATTTTCGTGTCCGCTCTGTAACTTCAACATGCATGAACAGATATTTATGGAACTTCACACAATTGTTCCCCGTACCATGGCTATGTGTTACGCGGAACAACCAGCCATCTACTCCAAGGTCAATTACGTATATATGGTTATCATCCGGTTGTGGACTTTGTATTGCATGGCAGTACTGAATGCACTTTTTTTTGCATAAAGCGTCAACGAAATTTCTATGCTAAAAAAATAGGTGATCATTTAATATTTTTGGGTTGTCATATATTAAAGCTGATTTACCCAAGGTATGTCAGATTATAACATTACTATTTTTTTTCATTTGTTATTGTTTGACCCAGACAGTACCGGTACATATATTTTTTTCAAATCATGGGTCGACGAGGACGACTCAGTTGAGATGTGAAACGTATTAAAAAAAAAAAAAAAAAAAAAGAAATCCAGTGAAACATCATTATCGTTTTCATCACTGTCTCCGCCATCACCATCGTTATTTTATCACTGTCATTCTGATCTTGGTCTTGCCGTCTCACCAGTTTGCTTTTTATTGTAGACTAGCATAGATTTGCATCTTATTATACCTTTATTAGCAAACCACTAATCTCTGGGGTAGGATAGATTATATATTTATTTATATTTTAGGCTGTGTAAGATTTATAGCCTTCATTAACCCCTTCAGTACAAAAAGTCTCTTACGGTAAAAAAAATAAATAAATAAATAAATAAAAGTCGGGTTGCAGCCAGAATAAACCAGAAAGTACGTCACGGTAGAGGTTTATAAAGACATCACATATCATCATCGTATCAGGGTATGTTTTCTAATTATTATATTATTTTCTTTATACTACATTAGATTTTTTCACCTTTGTATTTGCTAAAACATTTTCCTTTTCCCACGTGATGGACCAGCTCGTTTGGGGTGAGTGCTGGTGGTCTCTCTCTCTCTCTCTCTCTCTCTCTCTCTCTCTCTCCGTAAAGCAAAGAATAAAACCAAGAATATACCAACTTCCCATTTTAACCAACGTTTTCTGTCATCGAGGAGCATAGAAAACGGAACGCGACTAACACTTACCCACTTACCGGGGGAGTCAGCTGGCGTATTGACAAAAAATCCATTTACATCTTGTAACTATTATTTGTTTATTAATTTTTTGCAGTACGATGAAAGAGGGAAAGATCAGAGTGTCCCTGTATCTCTTATTCATCTTGCAAAAACAAATCTTGGTGATGCGAGAAGAAATTATTGTTGGAGGTTGTTAGGTGGGTGATATGGGGTGAATGAGGAGGGGAGAGGAGGGATCCATCTTTATGTTTGTAAATCCAGTCTCTCTCTCTCTCTCTCTCTCTCTCTCTCTCTCTCGCTTTCAGGCTGAAACGAAAGAGAATTATACATCCCTCTTTTTTATTTTGTAGTGCTAAAAATATCTTAACCTATAAATATTTCTAAAGCTAACTATACAAATACTTCACTAATTAAAATATTGGAATGAATACATCACAATCAGTACGATGGCGTCTCCTTGGTTTTTGCTACCTCCCGACAATTTGAGAGAGAGAGAGAGAGAGAGAGAGAGAGTTTTTGTGCGAGGAAGAAGGATAGAAACGGGGTTCATTAAGACTTTCTGATCCTTCTTCTTCTTCCTCCTCGTCTTCTTCGACTCCTCCTCCTCCTCCTACAAGTCTATTTTATTTTTGAGACAACGAGACTTGTTTATTAATTCACCAACACTGTAACTTCACGCCCAGAATCAGCCGGATATAACATAGACATATATAAAGATGATCACGGCGATGACGAAGATAACGACCATGGTAAGAGTGCATTTGCTGTTGCGTTGGGGTGCTGGGGCCTCTGTGGTGGTGGTGGTGGTGGTGGTGGCTGTTGGAGATGGCGAGGTCTGAAAAAAGTGAATTCCGGTTTTAGGGGAGAAGAGGTGGACTGAGAAATAACGGCAGATCTATAAGGAAGGGTGAATTGTATGAGGGAAGGTGGTGGTGGTGGTGATGGTGGCTGCAAATGGTGTTTTTTCTAGATATATTCCAGTTTTAGGGCAGAAGAGTTGGACTGAGAAATAATGGAGGATCTATAAGGAAGGGTGAATTGTATTAGGGAAGGTGGTGGTGGTGGTGGTTTGGTGGTGGTGGTAGTAGTGGTAGTGGTAATGGTGGTGGTGGTGGTGGTGGTAGTAGTGGTAGTGGTGGTGGTGGTGATGGTAGTGGTGTCTTAGGATTTCTACCAGTTTGAGGGAAGAAGGAGAAGTAGACTGAGAACCAGAAGGAAGTATATCTTAGGGGGTATAATGAGGGAGTCTGGTGGGGCATTCAAAGGAGATGCATGAGAGGAATCGTTGCTGAGTAGGGACATGCTTTGCTGGACCCTTAAGTACAGAGAGAGAGAGAGAGAGAGAGAGAGTTACGGAAAATCAGATCACATTGCGAATTGAAATACAGCAGATCTGTAGCCCAAACAATAGTGTTGACAATGGCACAGATAATCATTGCTTTGACATGAGATAAGGACAGGGATGGAGAGATAATTACACCCAGAGATCATAAATCTCGTAAATCTTGCTCTCTAAAGGTGTGAAAGTCTTGCTCTCGTAAATCTTGCTGACATAAGGTGTGACTGTCTTGCTCTCGTAAATCTTGCCCTCAAAAAGTGTGAAAGTCTCGCTCTCGTAAATCTTGCTTTCAAAATGTGAGAAAAATCGTGCTGAAGCACAAACACCTCAGGAATATCGGTGAGAATTAATGGTGCAAGGTTTTTAATAGTAAGTCGTTGAAGTGACGTCGCTATACTCTTTTTACTCTTACTTGGCCTAAAATTGCCATCACCCCATCTTGAATGCTCAGCTGTAGCAGTAGATTAACGCTAGAATATTATGCTAGTCACGAAGAAGTGTTCTGGAAAGTGTTGCTAATCTTGAATGCTGAGCTGTAGCAGTAAATTAACGCTAGAATATTATGCTAGTCACGAAGAAGTTGTGGAAAGCGTAGTCTTATTATTTTCTTAAACTGTTACTGAGCTACGTGAAATAGGCTGCAAAAGGACGAAAATCTGGGACGAGTTAAGGTGAAAAGGGTATAGTAGAGTTTACGTGTCTGAGAACTAAGAATTAAGGTAACATAATCTCACTGGTATATTATGTTCTTTGAAAAATCTGTGAGAAGTAGTGGTGTAAATACTTAGATTCGTAGTTGTAGGTTATTATTATTACTGTATTATTATTATTATTATTATTATTATTATTATTATTATTATTAGTTTGGAAAATATGAGTGATAATATTGAAAAATTATAAAAAGGTTTGTAGAGAGAGAGAGAGATCGTGGGTTTGCAAGTGACTCTGTCTTCCCTCAGACTCAAAAGTTGTCAAAATCCCGGCAAAATGTATAGTTTCTCTCTCTCTCTCTCTCTCTCTCTCTCTCTCTCTCTCTCTCTCTCTCTCAGAAGGTTTCAGAATGTTCCTAAATATACAAATCTCTGAAGAATTGGTAAAAATAGGGAGATACCACAACCAGAAATCATGTGTCTCTGGATTACTCCAAGTTTTGTGATGTGGGTAAATTTGGTGACCCTTAGTTATGGTAGGAACGAGTCTCCTTGGTAACTAGTCAACTCCACCCCACCCCCCCTAGTCAGACTACAGTTGGCCATCAAGTGAGGTGAAGGGGTCAGGGATTATCTTACAAGCTATACTGATTTTACTCAAACTTGGCCCAGATTTTCGTTCTTTTTTAGCTACCTTCACGCAACTCAGTGACAGAAAAAGGCAATGCTACGACTCTACATCCATTCCACAACAGTCTCTGAGGATGGGTTCAGAGTAGCCCGAAACGTTTCTCACCCACCCAAAGCTTTCTCTCTCTCTCTCTCTCTCTCTCTCTCTCTCTCTCTCTCTTTCCATTTCAACAGATGAGTGAGGTGGAGGAGGAGGAGGAAGAGGGAGGTCTAGTAGGAACCAAAATAACTAGATATGTTCTGTAGCTGAATAATTATAATACATAAAAAAAAAAAAAAAGCAATATAATTTCTCTACCCCCCGACAGATGAGTGGGGAAGGCAGGAGGGTGAGTGGGGGTCACTGACATGCCATCCCTCCCACCAACCTACGAGGAGTCGGAGGCCACGAAGACTAGAGGGTACCAGTCCATCCCACCCCAGTCCCTGCCACAACCATCCCCTCATCAGATGCCTTCCGCTGGCCAGGGAGGACATGGTAGCATATCCCCCACCCGCTCCACAGAAACACACCTCCACCATCCTGTCTATCACTATGCTGCCCCGCCATATTACACCACTGAACGGCACCCCTACACAGGCACTTATGGAGCCATAGTATGTTTCCAGATATATCGTAGTAGTAGCAGTAGTAACAACAGCAGCAGGAGTAGTACAAGTAGTAAAAAAGATAGTACTGTAGTAGTAGTAGTAGCAGTAGTAACAGCAGCAGCAGAAGTACTAGTAGTAAAAAAGGTAGTACTGTAGTAGTAGTAGCAGTAGTAGCAACAGGATTTCTGTTGTTATTATTATTATTATTATTATTATTATTATTTTTATTATCATTATTATTATTATTATTATTATTATTATTAACAGTCCTGTTTTTGGACTGTTAATAATAATAATAATAATAATAATAATAATAAGTGCTCCCTACGTGTCAGCAAGTGGGTTGGTGGAGGATTAGTGCCCCTCCCCGTAAAACAAATAACTCAAAGTCAAATGGCCACCCCTTACGGGATTATGGCGTCTGGCAATAGATAGATAGATAGGTTATTAACAGTAGTAGTAGCAGTAGCAGCAATAGTAGTAGTAGTAGTAGTAGCAGCAACAGAAAGAAGAGTGTAGTAGTAGTATGAGGAGGAGTAGTAATAATAGTAATAGCGGCAACAGTAGTAGTACTAGTACTAGTAGTAGTAGTAGTAGTAATAGTAGTAGTAGTATCAATAATAATAATAGCAGCAATAGGAGTAGTATTAGTAGTAGTGGCAATAACAATAATAGCAGCAACAAAAGTAGTAGTAGTGGTAGTAGTAGTAGTAGTAATAATAATAATAGCAGCAAAAGGAGTAGTATTAGTAGTAGTTGTTGTTGTTATTGTAGTTTTTCATACAGTAATGGGTATAATCAGAATATCTGACTTTATTTCCAGACTCCCCAGCGCCCTATTGCCATTGTCTACCGCCGTTATCCCCGGCAAACGGTGGCGTCTGCCTGCCTCGCAATCGTCATCGTCGTCATCCTCAACCTTGCCGCCTTCTTCGATTTAATTCACTAGGGATCTACAGTGATAGTCTTTGTTGTGATTGGCCTTTGTGTTGTTATAATTGTTGTTGTTGTAGTTGTGGCTATCATCACTAGTGTTATTAACAATAATAATAATAATAATAATAATAATAATAATAATAACAATATTATTATTATTATTATTATTATTATTATTTGTAACCCATGATTAAGTGATTCTGGATAGGGGAATCTGGGGGGACACTTAACCTTGCCAGAAAACCCGGTTATATGGTTACCACCCAGCGTAGTAAATGGTTTCCTGGGTACAGGAAATCATTTGGCTTGTCAATCAGTGTAGAGCTCATATGGCAATACTCTACATTGAGTGAGTGGATGATGGGCTCCCCAATCTCCTTGTCTGGACATTGCTGCTCCTCACCCTGCCCTTGGGTGGGAAAGGAGGCCCGGATGATGATGATGATGATGATGATTTGTAGTAGTAGTAGTAGTGGTAACAGAAATAGCAGTAGTAGTAGCAACAGGAATAGTAGTAGTAGTAGCAATAGTACAGTTGTAAGAGGGTAAGTAAATATCTGAATAAAGACGATTACCAACCCAAATCATTGTTATTCATGGAATTAATTTATATTATTTAAATACAGTAGACCAAATGCTTTACACACACCTATATTTATTGATTTATTATTTATTTTATATATTAGGCTATCTTTTTAACAACCTCCACACGATTTTAATTTATAGAAAGCCTGAATGAAAGCTGTATGTAACGTCTCCAAAGATCTCAACAGAGCTTAGTGAAAATTGCCTGAATATACGGAAAATAAAACAATACGTCGTTGGATTGAAAGGACTAAAAGCTCCCAGTGGATGGAGGTCTGTATTAGCCACTTCACCTCAATGACCTGTAGGGTAGCTGGGAAAAATCGTCTGAAGATATCATAGATCAAGACGTCCTCGGTCTGAATGGATCAGGACTGTGGAGGTCAGAGGCACAGGTGAACCCCTTCCGTCCGGGGATAGGGTGGGAGTTTAGGGACGTTTGCAGAGCCGGTACATCATCATCATCATCATCATCATCATCATCGCCAATATTATCGTCATCGTCATTTCCTCCTCCTCCTCCTCATCATCATCATTATCATCATCATCATCATCATCCTTATCATCATCATCATCATCATTATCAAAACAGTTAGTAAAACATTCATCACTTACATTCGGCGTAGGAGTTGGAGTCGTTATGGTGTCGAGCGTGAAGTTGATAATGTGTTGATTTGGTGGCTGTGGTTGAGAGCTGGCGTCACTTGAAGAGTTGATGGCAGGCGCAGTCGGAGTGAGGCTTGGTGAGAAATGGGCTTCGAGAGGTGAGGGCTGGTGTGGTGAGGGCTGCTGTGGTGTGGGTTGGTGTGGTGTGGGCTGGGTGTTAATAATCCTCATAGCCTCCTCATAGCTTGGTGGCAGATCTGTGTCGGCCATGGTGTTGCAGCCTCAGTCAGCCGCCCTTCGTGAGATTTGGTATTATTTTCCCGCTGCAATGTGTGGGTTAAGATTGTCACTGTTGGAGATGGAGGAGAGATATTAGTGATTGGGTAAGGAGATGGATGAGAGAGAGAGAGAGAGAGAGAGAGAGAGAGAGAGAGAGAGAGAGAGAGAATGGAGAAGACTGAAAAAAAGTCCCTTACATAAAATATTGACGTGAGAGACATCCACCAAGCACGTACGAATATTAAATGATTGAATATATATTGTTACATAGCCTATGATTTCATCATCCATTGTATAATTCTAATGTACAGTATGCTGCATGTTTGATCACGATTCGCCACGTGGCTTCCATAGTGACCAGGCTTGCGTGTTCTACCTCACTCCCCCCTTCTCCCCCTTATAGTAGAGTAAGTCGTTCTTTCTGTTGTTCAGAGCAGGAGTGTCAACTCTTCGTCCTCTATGTCTTCATTTGCGCGTCCTTCTTACAAGCTGAATCAAGCTCTGCCGGCCCCCTATATAATGAGCTCAGTCTCTGCATTAGTTGCCACTTAGATCTACTCCTCATTTTGTTCACATCTCTGTCCTCCCCTGTATAGTGTATTATTATTTTTGTGAGTGCTCAGGAAGTCTCCAACCATCTCGCTGCTGTATAATTTGAGTATAAGTGTTATTACCATTTTTCTTGTGCTGTATAGCATAAGGCGTTGAATCGTAAGCCTGGTAAAGTTTTTACTATCTGCCAGAATTAGTAATATTTTGTATCTGTAATAATATTATATCTTGCTTTAACTGAGCATTATCCGGTTTTCTCATTTTATCAGGGCTAACTTAGATAAATTTGCTCAATTCGTGTTAATAGAGGCTATTGCAGTTAACCATATATGTAACCTGTTTTGCCATTACATTATCGTTATGAGTCCTGAATGTTTAGTTGTTAGTTTGAGCATTAAACTGTAACTTGTAATTTTACCTAACTCTTTTGTTTTGAACCTGGAACTTTGCGGGGCAGTAGTGATTTTAGTATTCTCACTGGAAGTGTTCATTATCTCTCTCTGTTCCCTAACATAAATTTGGCGACCTCATATCAGGATATTCAGGATATTATCATAAAGATATTGCTTGATATTTTGTGACTGTGATTTATTCATGATCTCTACTATTACTACTCTTGATGAAGCCAAAGATTTTTTGTCAAATGTGCAAATAATGTGTGATGTAGAAAACAGAACAAAGAATGAACTTAAGCTTGTTGCTCAACAATTGGGAATTGCTGTTCGCTCTCATCATTCTAAAGATCAAATTGTTGACATGATTAATAAAAGCTTGTTTAATGTAACTCCTCCAGATGAGGAAACGCAGATTGAAATAGCTAAGTTACAGCTAGCCCTGCAGGAGGCTCGTGCTAAGGAGGCTGAGTTACAGGCTCGAGCTAAGGAGGCTGAGTTTCAGGCACGTGCTAAGGAGGCTGAGTTTCAGGCTAGTGCTAAGGAGGCTGAGTTTCAGGCACGTGCTAAGGAGGCTGAGTCTCAGGCTCGTATTCAGGAGGCACAGGCACAGGCACGGGCTCAGGCACAAATTGAACTTGCTAGGATTCAGGCAGACCATGAGTATCACATGAAACAAGGTGGAACTGGATCATCTAGCTCTGATGATTTTGATGTGGCTAAAAATGTTAAACTTGTCCCTCCTTTTAATGAATCTGATTTAACAAAGTATTTTCAGTTGTTTGAGAGGGTAGCTACAGGTTTTAATTGGCCCAAAAAGTATTGGCCAGTACTCCTTCAGAGTGTTCTCACCGGTAAAGCTCAAGTAACTTACGCATCTTTGCCTCAGGATCAATCTGATAATTATGATGTAGTTAAGAGCTTGATTCTTAAGGCCTATGAGCTTATTCCTGAAGCCTATAGAGCAAAATTTAGGACAACTAATAAGCAAGATAAGCAATCCCATGTTGAGTATGCAAAAATCAAAGAAGATCTGTTAGAGCAGTGGTTAAATTCTAAGAATGTAAATTCTGATCTTGATAAATTTAAGCAGATGATTTTGCTGGAGGACTTCAAAAGGTGTATTAATAAAGATGTAAGCCTTTATCTTGATGAGAAAAGAATAGATAATTTGTCTGATGCTGCAGTTTTAGCTGATGAATATGTTCTCATTCACAAGAGATATTCTAAAGAAAAAAGGAAAGCTGAGAGTAAGTACGTTGCCTCAACTCAGAGTACAGGTAACAGGAAAGAGAATAAAGATGATGTTTCTCAGGAAGTAAATACCAGCTCCACCTCTAGGTTTCAGAAAAGTAAATGTACTTATTGTAGTAAGCTTGGTCATACTACGAAGAAATCTTTCAGGAGACAGCATGATATGAACAAAAAGGAGTCTTTAAATATTCAGTCAGTTGGTCTAGTGTTCACCCTTGAGAGTTCCCAGAATTCTTTAACTGAGTTAACTGAACCTGCTTTGAGGGGTAAATTAAATTCTCATGACGAAGCTCCTCTTTTGAGCAGTAACGTGGGTGACACTCTCAAGAATTCATGAGCTAATTTCCTGTCTGATGGTTTTGTCAGTCCTCTGGACAGTAATGACAGGAAATCAGTTAAAATATATCGTGATACAGGTGCTTGCCAATCCCTTATGCTGACCAGTGTTCTAGGCTCTAATGTTAATTCCTCTGATGAAGCTGTAATCTTACAAGGTGTAGAGAATAATTACTTCTCTGTCCCTCTGTGCAGAGTGAATTTAGAGTCTGGTTTTGTTAATGGTTCCGTTATGGTTGGGTTGGTTGAGACACTCCCAATGTCAGGTGTAACTTTCTTACTTGGAAATGATATTGGTGGAAGTCAAGTGTGTCCAGCTCCTCAGTTGTCTAGTGAACCAGTGACTGCGACCCGGGATTGTGATATCCCTGATGTGTTCTCTGCATGTGCTGTCACTAGGGCTAAGTCTAAAGTTACTGGTGACTTAGATGATAATGATGATGATGATGTTATCCTAGCTGACACTTTTCTTGCTAATTTGGACCACTCACCAGATGAGGCAGTACCCCGTAGTGTTGATAATTTGTCTCGTCAAGAGTTGGTTGGGTTGCAGGTTGCTGACCCTGAGTTGAAAGGTCTAGCTAACTCTGCTTGCAGTGAGGAAGAGGCAGATGGTGCTTCTACTAGTTATTATATAAAGTCAGGAGTACTTATGAGAAAGTGGAGACCCCCAACAGCATCAGCCGACTGTGAATGGGAGGTTGTACATCAAGTTGTCATCCCTCGTGTTTGTAGGCAGGATATCATTAGAGTGGCTCATGATTCCAGTTTGGCAGGACACCTTGGAGTAAGGAAGACTGTGGCACGCATTTTGAAACACTTCTACTGGCCAGGTATCTTCAGAGATGTTTCCTGGTATTGTAAGTCTTGTCACACCTGTCAAGATGTGGGGAAGTGTAATCAGACCGAAAAGGTTGCACCTCTAGATCCCATTCCTCCTTTTCAGGCGCCTTTCACCCGTGTGTTGGTGGATATTGTGGGCCCTCTTCCTAAGACATCTTAAGGATTTTCTTATGTGTTGACCCTGATTGATATGGCTACTCGTTATCCTGAAGCCATTCCACTTCGAAATATCTCAGCAAAGAACGTGGCTAAGGAAATGCTAGGGTTCTTCACCAAGTTTGGTCTGCCCATGGAGGTACAGGCGGACCGGGGAAGTAATTTAAAGTCAAATGTTTTCAAACAGTCTCTGAAAGAGTTGGGCATCACCCAGATCACGTCTTCAGCTTACCATCCCCAGACCCAAGGAGTGTTGGAGAGATATCATCAAAAACTCAAATCGATGCTCAGGAAATACTGTTTGGAACATCAGAAAGACAGGGATAAAGGTCTTCCATTCGTTGTATTTGCCACAAGAGAATCTCCAAATGAATCACTGGGCTTCTCACCCTTTGAACTACTGTTTGGCCATAAAGTAAGAGGACCCCTTAAGCTACTCAAGGAATGCTGGCTGTCAGAGGAAGATGACGTCAACCTGCTGGAGTATGTGATGAAGTTCAAAGAACGGCTGTCCACTGCTTTACAGCTGGCGAGAGAGTATTTAGGAGCTGCTTAGGAGAAGATGAAGACTTGGTATGATAAGAAGTCCAGGTTACGCCACTGTCAGCCAGGAGATCAGGTTTTGATTCTGCTACCAGTGCATGGGCAACCTCTTCAAGCCAAGTTTAGTGGTCCTTATTTCGTGGAGAAGAAACTCAGTGATGTCAACTATGTCATCACCACACCAGATCGTAGAAAGAACAAGCAACTTTGTCACATCAACATGCTAAAGTTATATCACAGGCGGGATGAAAATAACCCAGTCTGCACTGTAGCTGTTCCACCTGAGTCTGCAAGTGAAGCTCTCCCATGCAGTATGTGTCTGAGTGATAGTTTGGGGAAGAATCCTGATATCATGAATGATCTGCAGACTAAGCTTTCTCATCTAGCTCCCGGGGAAAGGCAGGAGTTTTCGGCATTACTGCAGGAGTACCCGCAAGTGTTCCGTGCCACTCCAGGAAGAACCACTGTGTTGATGCATGATGTCGATGTTGGAGACGCAAAGCCAATTAAACTGCCTCCTTACCGTGTGAACCCAGTGAAAGTTCCTCTCATCCAGAAAGAGCTTGGCTACCTGTTGGACCACAAGATGATTGAGCCCTGTCAGAGCGAGTGGAGTTCTCCTGTCACTCTAGTCCCTAAGCCAGGTGGGTCACAGCGGCTTTGCATCGACTACAGACGTGTTAATCAGATAACCAAAACAGACACTTACCCTCTCCCTCGCGTGGAACATTGCATAGACAAGATCAGAAAGGCTAGGTACATAAGTAAGTTTGATTTGTGAAAGGGATACTGGCAAGTACCTATGACTGAACGTGCTAGGGAGATCTCATGTTTTGTAACACTAGGAAAGACTTTTGCATGTTTTGTAATGCCATATGGTATGAAGAATGCACCAGCCACTTTTCAGAAGCTCATGAATGTTGTAACAGAGGGTTTGGCAGGGTGTGTTGTTTATATTGATGATGTATTAATCTTCAGTGACAACTGGAAAGATCACCTATGCCATGTCAGTAAATTTCTTGAGCGTTTGGTTCAGGCTAATAGTGAGTTTTCCGCCAGGTACCCCTTTTTTGGATAAGGGCTAAGGCGTTGCCCCTGGGTAGAGGACTTTGGTTTGGAGCGTGTAGCATTTTATGACTAGATGCCCTTCCTGATGTCTACCAATGACCCTTGGGTGGATTCGATCCTCCGACCCTACGGTCAGAGCGGAGCGCTCTAACCTACTGAGCCACGGCTGCTAATCTTGTAGCTAATTTATCAAAGTGTGAGTTTGGTCAAGCTAGAGTTCAGTACCTTGGGTACGTAATTGGTGATGGACACGTTGCACCACCAGGAGCTAAGGTTCAGGTTATAAGTGATCTTCCCAGACCTAAAAGTAGGAAAGAGCTAGAAAGATTTTTGGGAATGGTAGGTTATTACAGGAGATTTGTTCTTAACTTTTCAATTCTTGTATCACCACTTACAAACCTACTGAAAAAAGGGAGTTAAATTTGTCTCGACCGATAACTGTGAATCCTCTTTCAGTAAACTTAAAGCTATCCTATTAAGTCAGCCAGTGCTCGCTACTCCAAATTTTCCTAAGCCTTTTAAGATGGCTGTCGACGCAAGTGATACGGGAGCTGGGGCTGTTTTGCTGCAAGAGGATGATCAGGGTATTGAACACCCTGTATCTTATTACAGTAAGAAGTTCACTCCACCTCAAAAGAAGTACTCCACTATTGAGAATGAGCTTTTGGCCTTGATATTGGGTTTGCAGCATTTTTCATTTTATTTGTGTTCTGGTTTTGACCCCATAGTCATTTATACCGATCATAACCCACTGAAATTCCTTAGTAAGTTTAAAGATAAAAATCAGAGATTGACAAGATGGAGTCTACTTCTTCAGGAGTATTCGTTAGACATACAACATGTCAAGCGGAAAGAAAATGTTATTGCTGATTGCTTATCTAGACTTTAGACAGATTGTTTTAGAGTAATAAGAAATTTCCTTTGTAAATTTCTTTTTCTTTGTGGGGAGGTGTTACATAGCCTATGATTTCATCATCCTTTGTATAATTCTAATGTACAGTATGCTGCATGTTTGATCACGATTCGCCTTGTGGCTTCCATAGTGACCAGGCTTGCGTGTTCTACCTCACTCCCCCCTTCTCCCCCTTATAGTAGAGTAAGTCGTTCTTTCTGTTGTTTCAGAGCAGGAGTGTCAACTCTTCGTCCTCTATGTCTTCATTTCCCCGTCCTTCTTACAAGTTGAATCAAGCTCTGCCGGCCCCCTATATAATGAGCTCAGTCTCTGCATTAATTGCCACTTAGATCTACTCCTCATTTTGTTCACATCTCTGTCCTCCCCTGTATAGTGTATTATTATTTTTGTGAGTGCTCAGGAAGTCTCCAACCATCTCGCTGCTGTATAATTTGAGTATAAGTGTTATTACCATTTTTCTTGTGCTGTATAGCATAAGGCGTTGATTTGTAAGCCTGGTAAAGTTTTTATGATTCATATTGGTCCCATACTGTCAGCCAGTATCAGTAAGTTTTTGTATCTGTAATAATATTATATCTTGCTTTAACTGAGCATTATCCGGTTTTCTCATTTTATCAGGACTGACTTAGATATATTTGCTCTTGCTAAATTCGTGTTAATAGAGGCTATTGCAGTTAACCATATATGTAACCTGTTTTGCCATTACATTATCCTTATGAGTCCTGAATGTTTAGTTGTTAGTTTGAGCATTAAACTTTAACTTGTAATTTTACTTAAGTCTTTTGTTTTGAACCTGGAACGTTGCGGGACAGTAGTGATTTTAGTATTCTGACTGGAAGTGTTCATTATCTCTCTCTGTTCCTTAACTATATATATATATATATATATATATATATATATATATATATATATATATATATATATATATATATATATATATATATATATATATATATACTAGCGGGGGTCCCCTGTGTTGCCCGGGCCAAAAAGGCGAACACACTATTCCTGTTTGTTGTAGTTCAGTCTCCCTACTCCAGCAAGACCATGTACCTCTTATGCTTCTGAAGAAGAATTATAAGAGGTCGACGACCTTTCTATTTCACCTTTCACAAACTAACGCACAGTATTTGAGCGTACTTGTTTCTTATTACCGGTGACCTCAAATGACCACCGATCGATGACCTCAAATGATCTCGGAGGTCAACCTCACGTAGTCTGTGTCCGAACTGGAGGTCATATGATTCTCAATGCCAAAAATTGAGCTGCTGGGGTACACGACTTTGCCCTGGCCGAAAAGGCGAACACTATCAGTGACCTCAAATGACCCAGATCTGAATTTTGACCCGCTTAAAACTATCATTAGGTCACCCTGATTCAGAATATATATGGGTCTGGGGGTCTCTGCCCCTTGGTTTGGGCGTGACTGAAGGACAAACAAACAAACAGACAAAGCGACTCTTTTATATATAAAGATATATATATATACGCAATAGTCATGTAACTCGTTGTTGCACGATGTACGTTTTTATTGTTTGCGTTTTATCCAAAGACAGGGTTTCAGAATGGTTCCTATGTTATATTAGTTCCCTTTTCATGAGCTGTTGATAAAACTGCAGCCGTAGACATAGGCTACGGGAAAAGTTACTGGAGGAAGAGTACTGAGATTTATTTTTATTTTGTTATCGAGTGCGTTTGCTGTTATCAATGTATGATCTTTCCCACCACTTATGTGTACTGGTTGCCTCACTGATTACCCAAGACTGTTGATAAGATGACCCATTTTCTGTTTGTCGTTTGCCCAGCCCTTTTTAACCTCTTCACCTCCATGACCTGCTGTTTATTTCATGCTCCCACCAAACAATTTTACTCGACATAGGAGATCCCTTCCTGCACCACTCCACCCCTTTCAGTTATAGGCCGTTGTTTTTATTTATTTATTTATTTATTATTCTTATTCTTATTCTTGTTATTATTGGTACCACCGATTATTTTAATCTGACGGCAGACCACTGGGCATTCTGTTTACACAAACGACCTAAAATGGCCATGTCGCCATCTTGAATTCATAATTGATTAGGATTAGAATATAAAGCATGTCACGAAGAAGTGCTGTGGAAAAGATGTCGCAGTGACTGACCGAAAAGTACGAAAATCTGGGCCAGGTTAAAGTGAAAGAAGTGTTTTAGTTAGCGAAGCAGATTAATGAAGGCTGTATCTGACCCAGTTCAGAAAGCTCACTAAAGCTGAATAAAATAGTTTGGAGAGAGAGAGAGAGAGAGAGAGAGAGAGAGAAGGGGGGGAATTAAAAGGGTTGATAATATGGACCACAGTTTTTCAGTAACAAGTATACCACGCAATGTTTCCACTTTTAAGGAATTTCCCTGACGAATTTTTGGTCATGTACAGCATGATAAAGAATTTTCTCAGGAATTTGTAAAATCTAAGGAATTTTAAGGTAAATCAGCTTTGTGATAGCTAATTTTCCCCTATGTGATAAAGGTGAGAGCGAAAAATAATTTCATCAATTATTTTTTCTTACTTTGTCCTGTGAAGTGTTTAAATTTTATTTTTATTTAGGTATTTTGTTTACCATTCAGTACAAGCCCCAACACTCTGGGGAACATTGTCGCTGAAGGCCAGGCAGGGAAACGTGCGTGAGAGCAAAGGGTTACATTGACACATATATGACGTAAAAGGTATAGGAGTAATTACCATTACAAGCACAGTAATGAACAATGAGATACAATGACACATACCTGGGACAAAGTTGCTGCAGTAATTATCATTACAAGTCTAGAAATGAACAAAGGGTTACATTGACACACACATACGTACTGTACATATGTATGCAGAGAGAGGCGCATGCACACATAAATGTATAATTATCTGTACATGATATATGTATGTATTCACGCACATGTAGCTATAAACATAATGTATGTTCAGGATAGGTACGCATAGATAAAGATATGGGTATATGTACAGACGTGCATACATGTACATATGCAACATGCGCACAATATATATATATGTATTCATATACTGTTTACATATGCAGGGAGACATATATATACTGTTACGGAACAGGGAAAGATAATGTACACTTTAAGTGAGAATACTAAAAATCACTACTGTCCCGTAAAGTTCCAGGTTCAAAACAAAAGAGTTAGGTAAAATTACAAGTTAAAGTTTAATGCTCAAAATAACAACAAAACATTCAGGACTCATAAGGATAATGTAATGGCAAAAAACAGGTTAAATATATGGTTAACTGCAATAGCCTCTATTAACACGAAATTAGCAAGAGTAAATTTATCTAAGTCAGCCCTGATAAAATGAAAATACACTGGGTAATGCTCAGTTAATGCAAGATAAATTATTACAGATACAAAATATTATTAATGATGACTGACATAAAGAACCTTACATGAATTACAAAAACCTCACTAGGCCTACAAATTAACAACTTATGCTATACAGTACAAGAACAAAATGCAATAACACTTATACTCAAATTACACAGCTGCTAGATGGTTGGAGACTTCCTGAGCACTCACAATAATAACTGTACAGGGCAGGACAGAGATGTGAACAAAATGAGGAGTAGATCTAAGTGACCATTAATGTAGAGACTGAGCTCACTATATAGGGGCCGGCAGAGCCTGATACAACTTGCAAGAAGGACGCGCAAATGAAGCCATGGGGACAAAGAGTTGACAATCCCGCTCTGAACAACAGAAAGAACGACTTACTCTACTATAACGGTAGAAGGGGGGGAGTGAGGTAGAACACGCTCGTGATCAAACAGGCAGCACACTGTACGTTAGAATTACACAAAGGATGATGAAATCATAGGCTATGTAACAATACATATACACTGAATAGATACATATGCATTGTCACATACAGAGTTCGATAGAAACGATACGCATTATAAAATTCTCTCGATTTAGAATCCGTTTAAGATAACAATACTAAGTAAGTCCTCTATGCTGGAATGAAAGAAAATATACTTTACGATAAACGGAGTTAAAGCGACCACTCATCAGCTGAGCGAGCGTCGCCCCCGTGACTTGTTGAAGGTGGTGAGGAAAATAAGTTTGACATAATTTAACCCTGGTAGACAGGTTTCATTCAACTTATTCTTTCAGAGTGGCATGCTCTTGTTGCACTTACTTAAAAAAGTGTCTGGTCTGGTATCATCCTTGTGCTCAGATTTCATGAAAAAAAAAAAAAAAAAAAAAAAAAAAAAAAAAAAAACGTGTGGCCACACCCACGAGCGTCCAGTTACTAACTGTACGAGTAACTGCATTGGCTGAAGGTGCGCGGCAATACCCACCATCTTTTGTTGAATTAGCACTATGTACCTTTCACAGCAATAAATATTTCAGTTCAAATATCTCAGAGAGACTGATATTATTTTTTTCTTTATGCAAGGAAGAAGGAACCAAAGGCCTGGAGCCCGCAAACCGAATCCTCAGCAAGAGCAGCACTATGTTCCTCTTAGCAAAATTTACATTGGCATTGGAGCAACAGGTACTTTGAACAGTATAACTAAAGAAATAGGAGAGAGCCACCCTGTTGTACAATTGTTTCTCCTCATTGTAGGGAATTTTTCTCTTTGAAGGTTGGGTTAAAACAGGGATGTGTCATGTCTCCATGGTTGTTCAATCTGTACATGGGGTAATAAAAGAGGTACAAGGTAGGGTAGTGGATGTTGGAGTGGCCCTGGTAGGAGCGGATAGTGTTTGGAAACTCCCTGTACTGTTGTTTGCAGATGATACTGTGTTGTTGAGTGAAGACGAAGCGGAGCCGCAAGGTTTGGTGGATGAGTTTGGGAGAGTGTGTAAGAAACGGAATCTAAACGTGAATGTAGGGAAGAGTAAAGTGATGGTCTTTGAGAGACGTGAAGTCAGTGAATGGACAGCGAGGTTGGATGGTGAGGAATTGGAAAATGTGAGTACGTTTAAGTACTTGGATAGTGTGATGAGTAAGGATGGAGGTTTGGGGAGTGAAGTGCTTGAAAGGGTACAGCAGGGAAGAAAGGCTGCTGGTTCTTTGAAAGCAGTGATAAGAAACACGGAAGTGAGCATGGAAGTGAAAAAGTTACTACATGACAGTACTGTCATACCAACTCTAACGTATGGAAGTGAAGCTTGGACGTTGTTGGAAGGACACAAGTCAAGAGTGAGAGCAGTGGAAATGAGTTATTTAAGAGGAGTCTGTGGAGTCACATGGAGAGACAGGCTGACGAATGACGTGTTACGGAACAGCGAAAGATAATGTACACTTTAAGTGAGAATACTAAAAATCACTACTGTCCCGTAAAGTTCCAGGTTCAAAACAATAGAGTTAGATAAAATTACAAGTTAAAGTTTAATGCACAAACTAACAACAAAACATTCAGGATCCATAAGGATAATGTATAATGGCAAAAAACAGGTTAAATATATGGTTAACTGCAATAGCCTCTATTAACACGAAATTAGCAAGAGTATATTTACCTAAGTCAGCCCTGATAAAATGAAAATACACTGGGTAATGCTCAGTTAATGCAAGATAAATTATTACAGATACAAACTATTATGAATGATGGCTGACAACAAGAACCTTACATAAATTACAAAAACCTTACTAGGCCCAAGAATTAACCTTATGCTACACAGTACAAGGAAAAAATGCAACAACAGTTATACTCAAATTACACACAACTGCTAGATGGTTGGAGACTTCCTGATCACTCACAATAATAACTGAACAGGGGACGACAGAGATGTGAGCAAAATGAGGAGTAGATCTAAGTGGCCATTAATGTGGAGACTGAGCTCATTATATAGGGGCCGGCAGAGCTTGATACAACTTGTAAGAAGGACGCGCAAATGAAGCCATGGGGACAAAGAGCTGACAATCCTACTCTGAACAACAGAAAGAACGACTTACTCTACTATAACGGTAGAAAGGGGAACTGAGGCAGAACACGCTCGTGATCAAACATGCAGCATACTGTGCGTTAAAATTACACAAAGGATGATGAAATCATGGGCTATGTAACACCTCCCCACAAAGAAAAAGAAATTTACAAAGGAAATTTCTTATTACTCTAAAACAATCTGTCTAAAGTCTAGATAAGCAATCTGCAATAACATTTTCTTTCCCCTTGACATGTTGTATGTCTAATGAATACTCCTGAAGAAGTAGACTCCATCTTGTCAATCTCTGATTTTTATCTTTAAACTTACTAAGGAATTTCAGTGGGTAATGATCGGTATAAATGACTATGGGGTCAAAACCAGAACACAAATAAAATGAAAAATGCTGTAAACCCAAAATCAAGGCCAAAAGCTCTTTCTCAATAGTTGAGTAGTTCTTTTGAGGTGGAGTGAACTTCTTACTGTAATAAGATACAGGGTGTTCAATACCCTGATCACCCTCTTGCAGCAAAACAGCCCCAGCTCCTGTATCACTTGCATCAACAGCCATCTTAAAAGTCTTAGCAAAATTTGGAGTAGCGAGCACTGGCTGACTTAATAGGATAGCTTTAAGTTTGTTGAGAGAGGATTCACAGTAATCGGTCCAGACAAATTTAATTCCCTTTTTCAGTAGGTCTGTAAGTGGTGATACAAGAATTGAAAAGTTAAGAACAAATCTCCTGTAATAACCTACCATTCCCAAAACTCTTTGTAGCTCTTTCTTACTTTTAGGTCTGGGAAGATCACTTATAACCTGAACCTTAGCTCCTGGTGGTGCAACATGTCCATCACCAATTACGTACCCAAGGTACTGAACTCTAGCTTGACCAAACTCACACTTTGATAAATTAGCTACAAGATTAGCATGAACCAAACACTCAAGAAATTTAATGACATGGCATAGGTGATCTTTCCAGTTGTCACTGAAGATTAATACATCATCAATATAAACAACACACCCTGCCAAACCCTCTGTTACAACATTCATGAGCTTCTGAAATGTGGCTCGAGCATTCTTCATACCATATGGCATTACAGAACATGCAAAAGTCTTTCCTAGTGTTACAAAACATGAGATCTCCCTAGCAAGTTCAGTCATAGGTACTTGCCAGTATCCCTTTAAAAAATCAAACTTACTTATGTACCTAGCCTTTCCGATCTTGTCTATGCAATGTTCCACACGAGGGAGAGGGCAAGTGTCTGTTTTGGTTATCTGATTAACACGTCTGTAGTCGATGGAAAGCCGCTGTGACCCACCTGGCTTAGGGACTAGAGTGACAGGAGAACTCCACTCGCTCTGACAGGGCTCAATCATCTTGTGGTCCAACAGGTAGCCAAGCTCTTTCTGGATGAGAGGAACTTTCACTGGGTTCACACGGTAAGGAGGCAGTTTAATTGGCTTTGCGTCTCCAACATCGACATCATGCATCAACACAGTGGTTCTTCCTGGAGTGGCACGGAACACTTGCGGGTACTCCTGCAGTAATGCCGAAAACTCCTGCCTTTCCTCGGGAGCTAGATGAGAAAACTTAGTCTGGAGATCATTCATGATATCAGGATTCTTCCCCAAACTATCACTAAGGCTCATACTGCATGGGAGAGCTTCACTTCCAGACTCGGGTGGAACAGCTACAGTGCAGACTGGATTATTTTCGTCCCTCCTGTGATATAACTTTAGCATGTTGATGTGACATAGTTGCTTGTTCTTTCTACGATCTGGCGTGGCGATGACATAGTTGACATCACTGAGTTTCTTCTCCACGAAATAAGGACCACTGAACTTGGCTTGAAGAGGTTGTCCATGCACCGGTAGCAGAATCAAAACCTGATCTGGCTGAAAGTGGCGTAACCTGGACTTCTTATCATACCAAGTCTTCATCTTCTCCTGAGCAGCTCCTAAATTCTCTCTCGCCAGCTGTAAAGCAGTGGACAGCCGTTCTTTGAACTTCATCACATACTCCAGCAGGTTGACGTCATCTTCCTCCGACAGCCAGCATTCCTTGAGTAACTTAAGGGGTCCTCTTACTTCATGGCCAAACAGTAGTTCAAAAGGTGAGAAGCCCAGTGATTCATTTGGAGATTCTCTGGCGGCAAATACAACGAATGGAAGACCTTTATCCCAGTCTTTCTGATGTTCCAAACAGTATTTCTTGAGCATCGATTTGAGTGTTTGATGATATCTCTCCAACGCTCCTTGGGTCTGGGGATGGTAAGCTAAAGACGTGATCTGGGTGATGCCCAACTCTTTCAGAGACTGCTTGAAAACGTTTGACATGAAATTACTTCCCCTGTCTGACTGTACCTCCTTGGGCAGACCAAACTTTGTGAAGAACCCTAGCATTTCCTTAACCACGTTCTTTGCTGAGATATTTCTAAGTGGAATGGCTTCAGGATAACGAGTAGCCATATCAATCAGGGTCAACACATAAGAAAATCCTGAAGAAGTCTTAGGAAGAGGGCCCACAATATCCACCAACACACGGGTGAATGGCGCCTCAAAAGGAGGAATGGGAACTAGAGGTGCAACACTTTTCGGTCTGATTACACTTTCCCACAACTTGACAGGTGTGACAAGGCTTACAATACCAGGAAACATCCCTGAAGATACCTGGCCAGTAGAAGTGTTTCAAAATGCGTGCCACAGTCTTCCTCACTCCAAGGTGTCCTGCCAAACTGGAATCATGAGCCACTCTAATGATATCCTGCCTACAAACACGAGGGATGACAACTTGATGTACAACCTCCCATTCACAGTCGGCTGATGCTGTTGAGGGTCTCCACTTCATTATAAGTACTCCTGACTTTACATAATAACAAGTAGAAGCACCGGCTGACTCTTCTTCACTGTAAGCAGAGTTAGCTAGACCTTTAAACTCAGGGTCAGCAACCTGCAACTCAACCAACTCTTGACGAGACAAATTATCAACACTACGGGGTACTGCCTCATCTGGTGAGTGGTCCAAATTAGCAAGAAAAGTGTCAGCTAGGATAACATCATCATCATCATTATCCTCTAAGTCACCAGTAACTTTAGACTTAGCCCTAGTGACAGCACATGCAGGGAACACATCAGGGACATCACAATCCTGGGACGCAGCCACTGGCTCACTAGACAACTGAGGAGCTGGACACACTTGACTTCCACCAATATCATTTCCAAGTAAGAAAGTTACACCTGACATTGGTAGTGTCTCAACCAACCCAACCATAACAGAACCATTAACAAGACCAGACTCTAAATTCACTCTGCACAGAGGGACAGAGAAGTAATTATTCCCTACACCTTGTAAGATTACAGTTTCATCAGAGGAATTAACATTAGAGCCTAGAAAACTGGTCAGCATAAGGGATTGGCAAGCACCTGTGTCACGAAATATTTTAACTGATTTCCTGTCATTACTGTCCAGAGGACTGACAAAATCATCAGAAAGGAAATTAGCACATGAACTCATGAGAGTGTCACCCACGTTACTGCTCAGAAGAGGAGCTCCATCATGAGAATTTAAGTTACCCCTCAAAGCTGGTTCAGTTAACTCAGTTAAAGAATTCTGGGAACTCTCAAGGGTGGACACTAGACCAATTGAATGAATATTTAAAGACTCCTTTTTGTTCACATCACGCTGTCTCCTGAAACATTTCTCCGTAGTATGACCAAGCTTACTACAATAAGTACATTTACTTTTCTGAAATCTAGAGGTGAAGCTGGTATTTACTTCCTGAGAAACATCATCTTTATTCTCTTTCCTGTTACCTGTACTCTGAGTAGAGGCAACGTACTTACTCTCAGCTTTCCCTTTTTCTTTAGAATATCTCTTGTGAGTGAGAACATATTCATCAGCTAAAACTGCAGCATCAGACAAATTATCTATTCTTTTCTGATCAAGATATAGGCTTACATCTTTATTGATACACCTTTTGAAGTCCTCCAGCAAAATCATCTGCTTAAATTTCCCAAAATCAGAATCCACATTCTTAGAATTTAACCACTGCTCTAACAGATCTTCTTTGATTTTTGCATACTCAACATGGAATTGCTTATCTTGCTTGTAAGTTGTCCTAAATTTTACTCTATAAGCTTCAGGAACAAGCTAATAGGCCTTAAGAATCAAGCTCTTAACTACATCATAATTATCAGATTGATCCTGAGGCAAAGATGCATAAGTTACTTGAGCTTTACCGGTGAGAACAGTTTGAAGGAGTACTGGCCAATACTTTTTGGGCCAATTAAAACCTGTAGCTACCCTCTCAAACAACTGAAAATACTTTGTTAAATCAGATTCTTTAAAAGGAGGGACAAGTTTAACATTTTTAGCCACATCAAAATCATCAGAGCTAGATGATCCAGTTCCACCTTGTTTCATGCGATACTCATGGTCTGCCTGAATCCTAGCAATTTCAACTTGTGCCTCAGCCTCCTTAGATTGGGCCTGAAATTCAGCCTCCTTAGCACGAGACTCCGCCTCCTTAGCCTGAGCCTCCTGCAGGGCTAGCTGTAACTTAGCTAATTCAATCTGCGTTTGCTCATTTGGAGGAGTTACATTAAACAAGCTTTCATTAATCATGTCAACAATTTGATCTTTAGAATGATGAGAGCGAACAGCAATTCCTAATTGTTGAGCAACAAGCTTAAGTTCATTCTTTGTTCTGTTTTCTACATCACACACTGCACATTTGACAAAAAATCTTTGGCTTCATCAAGTGTAGTAATAGTAGACATCATGAATAAATCACAGTCACAAAATATCAAGCAATATCCTTATGATAATATCCTGAATATCCTGATATGAGGTCGCCAAATTTATGTTACGGAACAGCGAAAGATAATGTACACTTTAAGTGAGAATACTAAAAATCACTACTGTCCCGTAAAGTTTCAGGTTCAAAACAAAAAAATTAGATAAAATTACAAGTTAAAGTTCAATGCACAAACTAATAACAAAACATTCAGGTCTCATAAGGATAATGTATAATGGTAAAAAACAGGTTAAATATATGGTTAACTGCAATAGCCTCTATTAACACGAAATTAGCAAGAGTAAATTTACCTAAGTCAGCCCTGATAAAATGAAAATACTCTGGGTAATGTTCAGATAATGCAAGATAAATTATTACAGATACAAACTTTTATGAATGATGGCTGACAACAAGAACCTTACATAAATTACAAAAACCTTACTAGGCCCAAGAATTAACCTTATGCTACACAGTACAAGGAAAAAATGCAACAACAGTTATACTCAAATTACACACAACTGCTAGATGGTTGGAGACTTCCTGATCACTCACAATAATAACTGTACAAGGGAGGACAGAGATGTGAGCAAAATGAGGAATAGACCTAAGTGGCCATTAATGTGGAGACTGAGCTCATTATATAGGGGCCGGCAGAGCTTGATACAACTTGTAAGAAGGACGCGCAAATGAAGCCATGGGGACAAAGAGCTGACAATCCTACTCTGAACAACAGAAAGAACGACTTACTCTACTATAACGGTAGAAAGGGGAACTGAGGCAGAACACGCTCGTGATCAAACATGCAGCATACTGTGCGTTAAAATTACACAAAGGATGATGAAATCATAGGCTATGTAACACCTCCCCACAAAGAAAAAGAAATTTACAAAGGAAATTTCTTATTACTCTAAAACAATCTGTCTAAAGTCTAGATAAGCAATCTGCAATAACATTTTCTTTCCCCTTGACATGTTGTATGTCTAATGAATACTCCTGAAGAAGTAGACTCCATCTTGTCAATCTCTGATTTTTATCTTTAAACTTACTAAGGAATTTCAGTGGGTAATGATCGGTATAAATGACTATGGGGTCAAAACCAGAACACAAATAAAATGAAAAATGCTGTAAACCCAAAATCAAGGCCAAAAGCTCTTTCTCAATAGTTGAGTAGTTCTTTTGAGGTGGAGTGAACTTCTTACTGTAATAAGATACAGGGTGTTCAATACCCTGATCACCCTCTTGCAGCAAAACAGCCCCAGCTCCTGTATCACTTGCATCAACAGCCATCTTAAAAGTCTTAGCAAAATTTGGAGTAGCGAGCACTGGCTGACTTAATAGGATAGCTTTAAGTTTGTTGAGAGAGGATTCACAGTTATCGGTCCAGACAAATTTAACTCCCTTTTTCAGTAGGTCTGTAAGTGGTGATACAAGAATTGAAAAGTTAAGAACAAATCTCCTCTAATAACCTACCATTCCCAAAAATCTTTGTAGCTCTTTCCTACTTTTAGGTCTGGGAAGATCACTTATAACCTGAACCTTAGCTCCTGGTGGTGCAACATGTCCATCACCAATTACGTACCCAAGGTACTGAACTTTAGCTTGACCAAACTCACACTTTGATAAATTAGCTACAAGATTAGCATGAACCAAACGCTCAAGAAATTTACTGACATGGCATAGGTGATCTTTCCAGTTGTCACTGAAGATTAATACATCATCAATATAAACAACACACCCTGCCAAACCCTCTGTTACAACATTCATGAGCTTCTGAAATGTGGCTCGAGCATTCTTCATACCATATGGCATTACAGAACATGCAAAAGTCTTTCCTAGTGTTACAAAACATGAGATCTCCCTAGCAAGTTCAGTCATAGGTACTTGCCAGTATCCCTTTAACAAATCAAACTTACTTATGTACCTAGCCTTTCCGATCTTGTCTATGCAATCTTCCACACGAGGGAGAGGGTAAGTGTCTGTTTTGGTTATCTGATTAACACGTCTGTAGTCGATGCAAAGCCGCTGTGACCCACCTGGCTTAGGGACTAGAGTGACAGGAGAACTCCACTCGCTCTGACAGGGCTCAATCATCTTGTGGTCCAACAGGTAGCCAAGCTCTTTCTGGATGAGAGGAACTTTCACTGGGTTCACACGGTAAGGAGGCAGTTTAATTGGCTTTGCGTCTCCAACATCGACATCATGCATCAACACAGTGGTTCTTCCTGGAGTGGCACGGAACACTTGCGGGTACTCCTGCAGTAATGCCGAAAACTCCTGCCTTTCCTCGGGAGCTAGATGAGAAAGCTTAGTCTGGAGATCATTCATGATATCAGGATTCTTCCCCAAACTATCACTCAGGCTCATACTGCATGGGAGAGCTTCACTTCCAGACTCGGGTGGAACAGCTACAGTGCAGACTGGATTATTTTCGTCCCTCCTGTGATATAACTTTAGCATGTTGATGTGACATAGTTGCTTGTTCTTTCTACGATCTGGCGTGGCGATGACATAGTTGACATCACTGAGTTTCTTCTCCACGAAATAAGGACCACTGAACTTGGCTTGAAGAGGTTGCCCATGCACCGGTAGCAGAATCAAAACCTGATCTGGCTGAAAGTGGCGTAACCTGGACTTCTTATCATACCAAGTCTTCATCTTCTCCTGAGCAGCTCCTAAATTCTCTCTCGCCAGCTGTAAAGCAGTGGACAGCCGTTCTTTGAACTTCATCACATACTCCAGCAGGTTGACGTCATCTTCCTCCGACAGCCAGCATTCCTTGAGTAACTTAAGGGGTCCTCTTACTTCATGGCCAAACAGTAGTTCAAAAGGTGAGAAGCCCAGTGATTCATTTGGAGATTCTCTTGCGGCAAATACAACGAATGGAAGACCTTTATCCCAGTCTTTCTGATGTTCCAAACAGTATTTCTTGAGCATCGATTTGAGTGTTTGATGATATCTCTCCAACGCTCCTTGGGTCTGGGGATGGTAAGCTGAAGACGTGATCTGGGTGATGCCCAACTCTTTCAGAGACTGCTTGAAAACGTTTGACATGAAATTACTTCCCCTGTCTGACTGTACCTCCTTGGGCAGACCAAACTTTGTGAAGAACCCTAGCATTTCCTTAACCACGTTCTTTGCTGAGATATTTCTAAGTGGAATGGCTTCAGGATAACGAGTAGCCATATCAATCAGGGTCAACACATAAGAAAATCCTGAAGAAGTCTTAGGAAGAGGGCCCACAATATCCACCAACACACGGGTGAATGGCGCCTCAAAAGGAGGAATGGGAACTAGAGGTGCAACCTTTTCGGTCTGATTACACTTTCCCACAACTTGACAGGTGTGACAAGACTTACAATACCAGGAAACATCCCTGAAGATACCTGGCCAGTAGAAGTGTTTCAAAATGCGTGCCACAGTCTTCCTCACTCCAAGGTGTCCTGCCAAACTGGAATCATGAGCCACTCTAATGATATCCTGCCTACAAACACGAGGGATGACAACTTGATGTACAACCTCCCATTCACAGTCGGCTGATGCTGTTGAGGGTCTCCACTTCCTCATAAGTACTCCTGACTTTACATAATAACAAGTAGAAGCACCGGCTGACTCTTCTTCACTGTAAGCAGAGTTAGCTAGACCTTTCAACTCAGGGTCAGCAACCTGCAACTCAACCAACTCTTGACGAGACAAATTATCAACACTACGGGGTACTGCCTCATCTGGTGAGTGGTCCAAATTAGCAAGAAAAGTGTCAGCTAGGATAACATCATCATCATCATTATCCTCTAAGTCACCAGTAACTTTAGACTTAGCCCTAGTGACAGCACATGCAGGGAACACATCAGGGACATCACAATCCTGGGACGCAGCCACTGGCTCACTAGACAACTGAGGAGCTGGACACACTTGACTTCCACCAATATCATTTCCAAGTAAGAAAGTTACACCTGACATTGGTAGTGTCTCAACCAACCCAACCATAACAGAACCATTAACAAAACCAGACTCTAAATTCACTCTGCACAGAGGGACAGAGAAGTAATTATTCCCTACACCTTGTAAGATTACAGTTTCATCAGAGGAATTAACATTAGAGCCTAGAACACTGGTCAGCATAAGGGATTGGCAAGCACCTGTGTCACGAAATATTTTAACTGATTTCCTGTCATTACTGTCCAGAGGACTGACAAAATCATCAGACAGGAAATTAGCACATGAACTCTTGAGAGTGTCACCCACGTTACTGCTCAGAAGAGGAGCTCCATCATGAGAATTTAAGTTACCCCTCAAAGCTGGTTCAGTTAACTCAGTTAAAGAATTCTGGGAACTCTCAAGGGTGGACACTAGACCAATTGACTGAATATTTAAAGACTCCTTTTTGTTCACATCATGCTGTCTCCTGAAACATTTCTCCGTAGTATGACCAAGCTTACTACAATAAGTACATTTACTTTTCTGAAATCTAGAGGTGAAGCTGGTATTTACTTCCTGAGAAACATCATCTTTATTCTCTTTCCTGTTACCTGTACTCTGAGTAGAGGCAACGTACTTACTCTCAGCTTTCCCTTTTTCTTTAGAATATCTCTTGTGAGTGAGAACATATTCATCAGCTAAAACTGCAGCATCAGACAAATTATCTATTCTTTTCTCATCAAGATATAGGCTTACATCTTTATTGATACACCTTTTGAAGTCCTCCAGCAAAATCATCTGCTTAAATTTACCAAAATCAGAATCCACATTCTTAGAATTTAACCACTGCTCTAACAGATCTTCTTTGATTTTTGCATACTCAACATGGGATTGCTTATCTTGCTTGTAAGTTGTCCTAAATTTTACTCTATAAGCTTCAGGAACAAGCTAATAGGCCTTAAGAATCAAGCTCTTAACTACATCATAATTATCAGATTGATCCTGAGGCAAAGATGCATAAGTTACTTGAGCTTTACCGGTGAGAACAGTTTGAAGGAGTACTGGCCAATACTTTTTGGGCCAATTAAAACCTGTAGCTACCCTCTCAAACAACTGAAAATACTTTGTTAAATCAGATTCTTTAAAAGGAGGGACAAGTTTAACATTTTTAGCCACATCAAAATCATCAGAGCTAGATGATCCAGTTCCACCTTGTTTCATGCGATACTCATGGTCTGGCTGAATCCTAGCAATTTCAACTTGTGCCTCAGCCTCCTTAGATTGGGCCTGAAATTCAGCCTCCTTAGCACGAGACTCCGCCTCCTTAGCCTGAGCCTCCTGCAGGGCTAGCTGTAACTTAGCTAATTCAATCTGCGTTTGCTCATTTGGAGGAGTTACATTAAACAAGCTTTCATTAATCATGTCAACAATTTGATCTTTAGAATGATGAGAGCGAACAGCAATTCCTAATTGTTGAGCAACAAGCTTAAGTTCATTCTTTGTTCTGTTTTCTACATCACACACTGCACATTTGACAAAAAATCTTTGGCTTCATCAAGTGTAGTAATAGTAGACATCATGAATAAATCACAGTCACAAAATATCAAGCAATATCCTTATGATAATATCCTGAATATCCTGATATGAGGTCGCCAAATTTATGTTACGGAACAGCGAAAGATAATGTACACTTTAAGTGAGAATACTAAAAATCACTACTGTCCCGTAAAGTTTCAGGTTCAAAACAAAAGAGTTAGATAAAATTACAAGTTAAAGTTTAATGCACAAACTAACAACAAAACATTCAGGTCTCATAAGGATAATGTATAATGGTAAAAAACAGGTTAAATATATGGTTAACTGCAATAGCCTCTATTAACACGAAATTAGCAAGAGTAAATTTACCTAAGTCAGCCCTGATAAAATGAAAATACACTGGGTAATACTCAGTTAATGCAAGATAAATTATTACAGATACAAACTATTATGAATGATGGCTGACAACAAGAACCTTACATAAATTACAAAAACCTTACTAGGCCCAAGAATTAACCTTATGCTACACAGTACAAGGAAAAAATGCAACAACAGTTATACTCAAATTACACACAACTGCTAGATGGTTGGAGACTTCCTGATCACTCACAATAATAACTGTACAAGGGAGGACAGAGATGTGAGCAAAATGAGGAATAGACCTAAGTGGCCATTAATGTGGAGACTGAGCTCATTATATAGGGGCCGGCAGAGCTTGATACAACTTGTAAGAAGGACGCGCAAATGAAGCCATGGGGACAAAGAGCTGACAATCCTACTCTGAACAACAGAAAGAACGACTTACTCTACTATAACGGTAGAAAGGGGAACTGAGGCAGAACACGCTCGTGATCAAACATGCAGCATACTGTGCGTTAAAATTACACAAAGGATGATGAAATCATAGGCTATGTAACACCTCCCCACAAAGAAAAAGAAATTTACAAAGGAAATTTCTTATTACTCTAAAACAATCTGTCTAAAGTCTAGATAAGCAATCTGCAATAACATTTTCTTTCCCCTTGACATGTTGTATGTCTAATGAATACTCCTGAAGAAGTAGACTCCATCTTGTCAATCTCTGATTTTTATCTTTAAACTTACTAAGGAATTTCAGTGGGTAATGATCGGTATAAATGACTATGGGGTCAAAACCAGAACACAAATAAAATGAAAAATGCTGTAAACCCAAAATCAAGGCCAAAAGCTCTTTCTCAATAGTTGAGTAGTTCTTTTGAGGTGGAGTGAACTTCTTACTGTAATAAGATACAGGGTGTTCAATACCCTGATCACCCTCTTGCAGCAAAACAGCCCCAGCTCCTGTATCACTTGCATCAACAGCCATCTTAAAAGTCTTAGCAAAATTTGGAGTAGCGAGCACTGGCTGACTTAATAGGATCGCTTTAAGTTTGTTGAGAGAGGATTCACAGTTATCGGTCCAGACAAATTTAACTCCCTTTTTCAGTAGGTCTGTAAGTGGTGATACAAGAATTGAAAAGTTAAGAACAAATCTCCTCTAATAACCTACCATTCCCAAAAATCTTTGTAGCTCTTTCCTACTTTTAGGTCTGGGAAGATCACTTATAACCTGAACCTTAGCTCCTGGTGGTGCAACATGTCCATCACCAATTACGTACCCAAGGTACTGAACTTTAGCTTGACCAAACTCACACTTTGATAAATTATCTACAAGATTAGCATGAACCAAACGCTCAAGAAATTTACTGACATGGCATAGGTGATCTTTCCAGTTGTCACTGAAGATTAATACATCATCAATATAAACAACACACCCTGCCAAACCCTCTGTTACAACATTCATGAGCTTCTGAAATGTGGCTCGAGCATTCTTCGTACCATATGGCATTACAGAACATGCAAAAGTCTTTCCTAGTGTTACAAAACATGAGATCTCCCTAGCAAGTTCAGTCATAGGTACTTGCCAGTATCCCTTTAACAAATCAAACTTACTTATGTACCTAGCCTTTCCGATCTTGTCTATGCAATCTTCCACACGAGGGAGAGGGTAAGTGTCTGTTTTGGTTATCTGATTAACACGTCTGTAGTCGATGCAAAGCCGCTGTGACCCACCTGGCTTAGGGACTAGAGTGACAGGAGAACTCCACTCGCTCTGACAGGGCTCAATCATCTTGTGGTCCAACAGGTAGCCAAGCTCTTTCTGGATGAGAGGAACTTTCACTGGGTTCACACGGTAAGGAGGCAGTTTAATTGGCTTTGCGTCTCCAACATCGACATCATGCATCAACACAGTGGTTCTTCCTGGAGTGGCACGGAACACTTGCGGGTACTCCTGCAGTAATGCCGAAAACTCCTGCCTTTCCTCGGGAGCTAGATGAGAAAGCTTAGTCTGGAGATCATTCATGATATCAGGATTCTTCCCCAAACTATCACTCAGGCTCATACTGCATGGGAGAGCTTCACTTCCAGACTCGGGTGGAACAGCTACAGTGCAGACTGGATTATTTTCGTCCCTCCTGTGATATAACTTTAGCATGTTGATGTGACATAGTTGCTTGTTCTTTCTACGATCTGGCGTGGCGATGACATAGTTGACATCACTGAGTTTCTTCTCCACGAAATAAGGACCACTGAACTTGGCTTGAAGAGGTTGCCCATGCACCGGTAGCAGAATCAAAACCTGATCTGGCTGAAAGTGGCGTAACCTGGACTTCTTATCATACCAAGTCTTCATCTTCTCCTGAGCAGCTCCTAAATTCTCTCTCGCCAGCTGTAAAGCAGTGGACAGCCGTTCTTTGAACTTCATCACATACTCCAGCAGGTTGACGTCATCTTCCTCCGACAGCCAGCATTCCTTGAGTAACTTAAGGGGTCCTCTTACTTCATGGCCAAACAGTAGTTCAAAAGGTGAGAAGCCCAGTGATTCATTTGGAGATTCTCTTGCGGCAAATACAACGAATGGAAGACCTTTATCCCAGTCTTTCTGATGTTCCAAACAGTATTTCTTGAGCATCGATTTGAGTGTTTGATGATATCTCTCCAACGCTCCTTGGGTCTGGGGATGGTAAGCTGAAGACGTGATCTGGGTGATGCCCAACTCTTTCAGAGACTGCTTGAAAACGTTTGACATGAAATTACTTCCCCTGTCTGACTGTACCTCCTTGGGCAGACCAAACTTTGTGAAGAACCCTAGCATTTCCTTAACCACGTTCTTTGCTGAGATATTTCTAAGTGGAATGGCTTCAGGATAACGAGTAGCCATATCAATCAGGGTCAACACATAAGAAAATCCTGAAGAAGTCTTAGGAAGAGGGCCCACAATATCCACCAACACACGGGTGAATGGCGCCTCAAAAGGAGGAATGGGAACTAGAGGTGCAACCTTTTCGGTCTGATTACACTTTCCCACAACTTGACAGGTGTGACAAGACTTACAATACCAGGAAACATCCCTGAAGATACCTGGCCAGTAGAAGTGTTTCAAAATGCGTGCCACAGTCTTCCTCACTCCAAGGTGTCCTGCCAAACTGGAATCATGAGCCACTCTAATGATATCCTGCCTACAAACACGAGGGATGACAACTTGATGTACAACCTCCCATTCACAGTCGGCTGATGCTGTTGAGGGTCTCCACTTCCTCATAAGTACTCCTGACTTTACATAATAACAAGTAGAAGCACCGGCTGACTCTTCTTCACTGTAAGCAGAGTTAGCTAGACCTTTCAACTCAGGGTCAGCAACCTGCAACTCAACCAACTCTTGACGAGACAAATTATCAACACTACGGGGTACTGCCTCATCTGGTGAGTGGTCCAAATTAGCAAGAAAAGTGTCAGCTAGGATAACATCATCATCATCATTATCCTCTAAGTCACCAGTAACTTTAGACTTAGCCCTAGTGACAGCACATGCAGGGAACACATCAGGGACATCACAATCCTGGGACGCAGCCACTGGCTCACTAGACAACTGAGGAGCTGGACACACTTGACTTCCACCAATATCATTTCCAAGTAAGAAAGTTACACCTGACATTGGTAGTGTCTCAACCAACCCAACCATAACAGAACCATTAACAAAACCAGACTCTAAATTCACTCTGCACAGAGGGACAGAGAAGTAATTATTCCCTACACCTTGTAAGATTACAGTTTCATCAGAGGAATTAACATTAGAGCCTAGAACACTGGTCAGCATAAGGGATTGGCAAGCACCTGTGTCACGAAATATTTTAACTGATTTCCTGTCATTACTGTCCAGAGGACTGACAAAATCATCAGACAGGAAATTAGCACATGAACTCTTGAGAGTGTCACCCACGTTACTGCTCAGAAGAGGAGCTCCATCATGAGAATTTAAGTTACCCCTCAAAGCTGGTTCAGTTAACTCAGTTAAAGAATTCTGGGAACTCTCAAGGGTGGACACTAGACCAATTGACTGAATATTTAAAGACTCCTTTTTGTTCACATCATGCTGTCTCCTGAAACATTTCTCCGTAGTATGACCAAGCTTACTACAGTAAGTACATTTACTTTTCTGAAATCTAGAGGTGAAGCTGGTATTTACTTCCTGAGAAACATCATCTTTATTCTCTTTCCTGTTACCTGTACTCTGAGTAGAGGCAACGTACTTACTCTCAGCTTTCCCTTTTTCTTTAGAATATCTCTTGTGAGTGAGAACATATTCATCAGCTAAAACTGCAGCATCAGACAAATTATCTATTCTTTTCTCATCAAGATATAGGCTTACATCTTTATTGATACACCTTTTGAAGTCCTCCAGCAAAATCATCTGCTTAAATTTACCAAAATCAGAATCCACATTCTTAGAATTTAACCACTGCTCTAACAGATCTTCTTTGATTTTTGCATACTCAACATGGGATTGCTTATCTTGCTTGTAAGTTGTCCTAAATTTTACTCTATAAGCTTCAGGAACAAGCTAATAGGCCTTAAGAATCAAGCTCTTAACTACATCATAATTATCAGATTGATCCTGAGGCAAAGATGCATAAGTTACTTGAGCTTTACCGGTGAGAACAGTTTGAAGGAGTACTGGCCAATACTTTTTGGGCCAATTAAAACCTGTAGCTACCCTCTCAAACAACTGAAAATACTTTGTTAAATCAGATTCTTTAAAAGGAGGGACAAGTTTAACATTTTTAGCCACATCAAAATCATCAGAGCTAGATGATCCAGTTCCACCTTGTTTCATGCGATACTCATGGTCTGGCTGAATCCTAGCAATTTCAACTTGTGCCTCAGCCTCCTTAGATTGGGCCTGAAATTCAGCCTCCTTAGCACGAGACTCCGCCTCCTTAGCCTGAGCCTCCTGCAGGGCTAGCTGTAACTTAGCTAATTCAATCTGCGTTTGCTCATTTGGAGGAGTTACATTAAACAAGCTTTCATTAATCATGTCAACAATTTGATCTTTAGAATGATGAGAGCGAACAGCAATTCCTAATTGTTGAGCAACAAGCTTAAGTTCATTCTTTGTTCTGTTTTCTACATCACACACTGCACATTTGACAAAAAATCTTTGGCTTCATCAAGTGTAGTAATAGTAGACATCATGAATAAATCACAGTCACAAAATATCAAGCAATATCCTTATGATAATATCCTGAATATCCTGATATGAGGTCGCCAAATTTATGTTACGGAACAGCGAAAGATAATGTACACTTTAAGTGAGAATACTAAAAATCACTACTGTCCCGTAAAGTTTCAGGTTCAAAACAAAAGAGTTAGATAAAATTACAAGTTAAAGTTTAATGCACAAACTAACAACAAAACATTCAGGTCTCATAAGGATAATGTATAATGGTAAAAACAGGTTAAATATATGGTTAACTGCAATAGCCTCTATTAACACGAAATTAGCAAGAGTAAATTTACCTAAGTCAGCCCTGATAAAATGAAAATACACTGGGTAATACTCAGTTAATGCAAGATAAATTATTACAGATACAAACTATTATGAATGATGGCTGACAACAAGAACCTTACATAAATTACAAAAACCTTACTAGGCCCAAGAATTAACCTTATGCTACACAGTACAAGGAAAAAATGCAACAACAGTTATACTCAAATTACACACAACTGCTAGATGGTTGGAGACTTCCTGATCACTCACAATAATAACTGTACAAGGGAGGACAGAGATGTGAGCAAAATGAGGAATAGACCTAAGTGGCCATTAATGTGGAGACTGAGCTCATTATATAGGGGCCGGCAGAGCTTGATACAACTTGTAAGAAGGACGCGCAAATGAAGCCATGGGGACAAAGAGCTGACAATCCTACTCTGAACAACAGAAAGAACGACTTACTCTACTATAACGGTAGAAAGGGGAACTGAGGCAGAACACGCTCGTGATCAAACATGCAGCATACTGTGCGTTAAAATTACACAAAGGATGATGAAATCATAGGCTATGTAACACCTCCCCACAAAGAAAAAGAAATTTACAAAGGAAATTTCTTATTACTCTAAAACAATCTGTCTAAAGTCTAGATAAGCAATCTGCAATAACATTTTCTTTCCCCTTGACATGTTGTATGTCTAATGAATACTCCTGAAGAAGTAGACTCCATCTTGTCAATCTCTGATTTTTATCTTTAAACTTACTAAGGAATTTCAGTGGGTAATGATCGGTATAAATGACTATGGGGTCAAAACCAGAACACAAATAAAATGAAAAATGCTGTAAACCCAAAATCAAGGCCAAAAGCTCTTTCTCAATAGTTGAGTAGTTCTTTTGAGGTGGAGTGAACTTCTTACTGTAATAAGATACAGGGTGTTCAATACCCTGATCACCCTCTTGCAGCAAAACAGCCCCAGCTCCTGTATCACTTGCATCAACAGCCATCTTAAAAGTCTTAGCAAAATTTGGAGTAGCGAGCACTGGCTGACTTAATAGGATCGCTTTAAGTTTGTTGAGAGAGGATTCACAGTTATCGGTCCAGACAAATTTAACTCCCTTTTTCAGTAGGTCTGTAAGTGGTGATACAAGAATTGAAAAGTTAAGAACAAATCTCCTCTAATAACCTACCATTCCCAAAAATCTTTGTAGCTCTTTCCTACTTTTAGGTCTGGGAAGATCACTTATAACCTGAACCTTAGCTCCTGGTGGTGCAACATGTCCATCACCAATTACGTACCCAAGGTACTGAACTTTAGCTTGACCAAACTCACACTTTGATAAATTAGCTACAAGATTAGCATGAACCAAACGCTCAAGAAATTTACTGACATGGCATAGGTGATCTTTCCAGTTGTCACTGAAGATTAATACATCATCAATATAAACAACACACCCTGCCAAACCCTCTGTTACAACATTCATGAGCTTCTGAAATGTGGCTCGAGCATTCTTCGTACCATATGGCATTACAGAACATGCAAAAGTCTTTCCTAGTGTTACAAAACATGAGATCTCCCTAGCAAGTTCAGTCATAGGTACTTGCCAGTATCCCTTTAACAAATCAAACTTACTTATGTACCTAGCCTTTCCGATCTTGTCTATGCAATCTTCCACACGAGGGAGAGGGTAAGTGTCTGTTTTGGTTATCTGATTAACACGTCTGTAGTCGATGCAAAGCCGCTGTGACCCACCTGGCTTAGGGACTAGAGTGACAGGAGAACTCCACTCGCTCTGACAGGGCTCAATCATCTTGTGGTCCAACAGGTAGCCAAGCTCTTTCTGGATGAGAGGAACTTTCACTGGGTTCACACGGTAAGGAGGCAGTTTAATTGGCTTTGCGTCTCCAACATCGACATCATGCATCAACACAGTGGTTCTTCCTGGAGTGGCACGGAACACTTGCGGGTACTCCTGCAGTAATGCCGAAAACTCCTGCCTTTCCTCGGGAGCTAGATGAGAAAGCTTAGTCTGGAGATCATTCATGATATCAGGATTCTTCCCCAAACTATCACTCAGGCTCATACTGCATGGGAGAGCTTCACTTCCAGACTCGGGTGGAACAGCTACAGTGCAGACTGGATTATTTTCGTCCCTCCTGTGATATAACTTTAGCATGTTGATGTGACATAGTTGCTTGTTCTTTCTACGATCTGGCGTGGCGATGACATAGTTGACATCACTGAGTTTCTTCTCCACGAAATAAGGACCACTGAACTTGGCTTGAAGAGGTTGCCCATGCACCGGTAGCAGAATCAAAACCTGATCTGGCTGAAAGTGGCGTAACCTGGACTTCTTATCATACCAAGTCTTCATCTTCTCCTGAGCAGCTCCTAAATTCTCTCTCGCCAGCTGTAAAGCAGTGGACAGCCGTTCTTTGAACTTCATCACATACTCCAGCAGGTTGACGTCATCTTCCTCCGACAGCCAGCATTCCTTGAGTAACTTAAGGGGTCCTCTTACTTCATGGCCAAACAGTAGTTCAAAAGGTGAGAAGCCCAGTGATTCATTTGGAGATTCTCTTGCGGCAAATACAACGAATGGAAGACCTTTATCCCAGTCTTTCTGATGTTCCAAACAGTATTTCTTGAGCATCGATTTGAGTGTTTGATGATATCTCTCCAACGCTCCTTGGGTCTGGGGATGGTAAGCTGAAGACGTGATCTGGGTGATGCCCAACTCTTTCAGAGACTGCTTGAAAACGTTTGACATGAAATTACTTCCCCTGTCTGACTGTACCTCCTTGGGCAGACCAAACTTTGTGAAGAACCCTAGCATTTCCTTAACCACGTTCTTTGCTGAGATATTTCTAAGTGGAATGGCTTCAGGATAACGAGTAGCCATATCAATCAGGGTCAACACATAAGAAAATCCTGAAGAAGTCTTAGGAAGAGGGCCCACAATATCCACCAACACACGGGTGAATGGCGCCTCAAAAGGAGGAATGGGAACTAGAGGTGCAACCTTTTCGGTCTGATTACACTTTCCCACAACTTGACAGGTGTGACAAGACTTACAATACCAGGAAACATCCCTGAAGATACCTGGCCAGTAGAAGTGTTTCAAAATGCGTGCCACAGTCTTCCTCACTCCAAGGTGTCCTGCCAAACTGGAATCATGAGCCACTCTAATGATATCCTGCCTACAAACACGAGGGATGACAACTTGATGTACAACCTCCCATTCACAGTCGGCTGATGCTGTTGAGGGTCTCCACTTCCTCATAAGTACTCCTGACTTTACATAATAACAAGTAGAAGCACCGGCTGACTCTTCTTCACTGTAAGCAGAGTTAGCTAGACCTTTCAACTCAGGGTCAGCAACCTGCAACTCAACCAACTCATGACGAGACAAATTATCAACACTACGGGGTACTGCCTCATCTGGTGAGTGGTCCAAATTAGCAAGAAAAGTGTCAGCTAGGATAACATCATCATCATCATTATCCTCTAAGTCACCAGTAACTTTAGACTTAGCCCTAGTGACAGCACATGCAGGGAACACATCAGGGACATCACAATCCTGGGACGCAGCCACTGGCTCACTAGACAACTGAGGAGCTGGACACACTTGACTTCCACCAATATCATTTCCAAGTAAGAAAGTTACACCTGACATTGGTAGTGTCTCAACCAACCCAACCATAACAGAACCATTAACAAAACCAGACTCTAAATTCACTCTGCACAGAGGGACAGAGAAGTAATTATTCCCTACACCTTGTAAGATTACAGTTTCATCAGAGGAATTAACATTAGAGCCTAGAACACTGGTCAGCATAAGGGATTGGCAAGCACCTGTGTCACGAAATATTTTAACTGATTTCCTGTCATTACTGTCCAGAGGACTGACAAAATCATCAGACAGGAAATTAGCACATGAACTCTTGAGAGTGTCACCCACGTTACTGCTCAGAAGAGGAGCTCCATCATGAGAATTTAAGTTACCCCTCAAAGCTGGTTCAGTTAACTCAGTTAAAGAATTCTGGGAACTCTCAAGGGTGGACACTAGACCAATTGACTGAATATTTAAAGACTCCTTTTTGTTCACATCATGCTGTCTCCTGAAACATTTCTCCGTAGTATGACCAAGCTTACTACAGTAAGTACATTTACTTTTCTGAAATCTAGAGGTGAAGCTGGTATTTACTTCCTGAGAAACATCATCTTTATTCTCTTTCCTGTTACCTGTACTCTGAGTAGAGGCAACGTACTTACTCTCAGCTTTCCCTTTTTCTTTAGAATATCTCTTGTGAGTGAGAACATATTCATCAGCTAAAACTGCAGCATCAGACAAATTATCTATTCTTTTCTCATCAAGATATAGGCTTACATCTTTATTGATACACCTTTTGAAGTCCTCCAGCAAAATCATCTGCTTAAATTTACCAAAATCAGAATCCACATTCTTAGAATTTAACCACTGCTCTAACAGATCTTCTTTGATTTTTGCATACTCAACATGGGATTGCTTATCTTGCTTGTAAGTTGTCCTAAATTTTACTCTATAAGCTTCAGGAACAAGCTAATAGGCCTTAAGAATCAAGCTCTTAACTACATCATAATTATCAGATTGATCCTGAGGCAAAGATGCATAAGTTACTTGAGCTTTACCGGTGAGAACAGTTTGAAGGAGTACTGGCCAATACTTTTTGGGCCAATTAAAACCTGTAGCTACCCTCTCAAACAACTGAAAATACTTTGTTAAATCAGATTCTTTAAAAGGAGGGACAAGTTTAACATTTTTAGCCACATCAAAATCATCAGAGCTAGATGATCCAGTTCCACCTTGTTTCATGCGATACTCATGGTCTGGCTGAATCCTAGCAATTTCAACTTGTGCCTCAGCCTCCTTAGATTGGGCCTGAAATTCAGCCTCCTTAGCACGAGACTCCGCCTCCTTAGCCTGAGCCTCCTGCAGGGCTAGCTGTAACTTAGCTAATTCAATCTGCGTTTGCTCATTTGGAGGAGTTACATTAAACAAGCTTTCATTAATCATGTCAACAATTTGATCTTTAGAATGATGAGAGCGAACAGCAATTCCTAATTGTTGAGCAACAAGCTTAAGTTCATTCTTTGTTCTGTTTTCTACATCACACACTGCACATTTGACAAAAAATCTTTGGCTTCATCAAGTGTAGTAATAGTAGACATCATGAATAAATCACAGTCACAAAATATCAAGCAATATCCTTATGATAATATCCTGAATATCCTGATATGAGGTCGCCAAATTTATGTTACGGAACAGCGAAAGATAATGTACACTTTAAGTGAGAATACTAAAAATCACTACTGTCCCGTAAAGTTTCAGGTTCAAAACAAAAGAGTTAGATAAAATTACAAGTTAAAGTTTAATGCACAAACTAACAACAAAACATTCAGGTCTCATAAGGATAATGTATAATGGTAAAAAACAGGTTAAATATATGGTTAACTGCAATAGCCTCTATTAACACGAAATTAGCAAGAGTAAATTTACCTAAGTCAGCCCTGATAAAATGAAAATACACTGGGTAATACTCAGTTAATGCAAGATAAATTATTACAGATACAAACTATTATGAATGATGGCTGACAACAAGAACCTTACATAAATTACAAAAACCTTACTAGGCCCAAGAATTAACCTTATGCTACACAGTACAAGGAAAAAATGCAACAACAGTTATACTCAAATTACACACAACTGCTAGATGGTTGGAGACTTCCTGATCACTCACAATAATAACTGTACAAGGGAGGACAGAGATGTGAGCAAAATGAGGAATAGACCTAAGTGGCCATTAATGTGGAGACTGAGCTCATTATATAGGGGCCGGCAGAGCTTGATACAACTTGTAAGAAGGACGCGCAAATGAAGCCATGGGGACAAAGAGCTGACAATCCTACTCTGAACAACAGAAAGAACGACTTACTCTACTATAACGGTAGAAAGGGGAACTGAGGCAGAACACGCTCGTGATCAAACATGCAGCATACTGTGCGTTAAAATTACACAAAGGATGATGAAATCATAGGCTATGTAACACCTCCCCACAAAGAAAAAGAAATTTACAAAGGAAATTTCTTATTACTCTAAAACAATCTGTCTAAAGTCTAGATAAGCAATCTGCAATAACATTTTCTTTCCCCTTGACATGTTGTATGTCTAATGAATACTCCTGAAGAAGTAGACTCCATCTTGTCAATCTCTGATTTTTATCTTTAAACTTACTAAGGAATTTCAGTGGGTAATGATCGGTATAAATGACTATGGGGTCAAAACCAGAACACAAATAAAATGAAAAATGCTGTAAACCCAAAATCAAGGCCAAAAGCTCTTTCTCAATAGTTGAGTAGTTCTTTTGAGGTGGAGTGAACTTCTTACTGTAATAAGATACAGGGTGTTCAATACCCTGATCACCCTCTTGCAGCAAAACAGCCCCAGCTCCTGTATCACTTGCATCAACAGCCATCTTAAAAGTCTTAGCAAAATTTGGAGTAGCGAGCACTGGCTGACTTAATAGGATCGCTTTAAGTTTGTTGAGAGAGGATTCACAGTTATCGGTCCAGACAAATTTAACTCCCTTTTTCAGTAGGTCTGTAAGTGGTGATACAAGAATTGAAAAGTTAAGAACAAATCTCCTCTAATAACCTACCATTCCCAAAAATCTTTGTAGCTCTTTCCTACTTTTAGGTCTGGGAAGATCACTTATAACCTGAACCTTAGCTCCTGGTGGTGCAACATGTCCATCACCAATTACGTACCCAAGGTACTGAACTTTAGCTTGACCAAACTCACACTTTGATAAATTAGCTACAAGATTAGCATGAACCAAACGCTCAAGAAATTTACTGACATGGCATAGGTGATCTTTCCAGTTGTCACTGAAGATTAATACATCATCAATATAAACAACACACCCTGCCAAACCCTCTGTTACAACATTCATGAGCTTCTGAAATGTGGCTCGAGCATTCTTCGTACCATATGGCATTACAGAACATGCAAAAGTCTTTCCTAGTGTTACAAAACATGAGATCTCCCTAGCAAGTTCAGTCATAGGTACTTGCCAGTATCCCTTTAACAAATCAAACTTACTTATGTACCTAGCCTTTCCGATCTTGTCTATGCAATCTTCCACACGAGGGAGAGGGTAAGTGTCTGTTTTGGTTATCTGATTAACACGTCTGTAGTCGATGCAAAGCCGCTGTGACCCACCTGGCTTAGGGACTAGAGTGACAGGAGAACTCCACTCGCTCTGACAGGGCTCAATCATCTTGTGGTCCAACAGGTAGCCAAGCTCTTTCTGGATGAGAGGAACTTTCACTGGGTTCACACGGTAAGGAGGCAGTTTAATTGGCTTTGCGTCTCCAACATCGACATCATGCATCAACACAGTGGTTCTTCCTGGAGTGGCACGGAACACTTGCGGGTACTCCTGCAGTAATGCCGAAAACTCCTGCCTTTCCTCGGGAGCTAGATGAGAAAGCTTAGTCTGGAGATCATTCATGATATCAGGATTCTTCCCCAAACTATCACTCAGGCTCATACTGCATGGGAGAGCTTCACTTCCAGACTCGGGTGGAACAGCTACAGTGCAGACTGGATTATTTTCGTCCCTCCTGTGATATAACTTTAGCATGTTGATGTGACATAGTTGCTTGTTCTTTCTACGATCTGGCGTGGCGATGACATAGTTGACATCACTGAGTTTCTTCTCCACGAAATAAGGACTACTGAACTTGGCTTGAAGAGGTTGCCCATGCACCGGTAGCAGAATCAAAACCTGATCTGGCTGAAAGTGGCGTAACCTGGACTTCTTATCATACCAAGTCTTCATCTTCTCCTGAGCAGCTCCTAAATTCTCTCTCGCCAGCTGTAAAGCAGTGGACAGCCGTTCTTTGAACTTCATCACATACTCCAGCAGGTTGACGTCATCTTCCTCCGACAGCCAGCATTCCTTGAGTAACTTAAGGGGTCCTCTTACTTCATGGCCAAACAGTAGTTCAAAAGGTGAGAAGCCCAGTGATTCATTTGGAGATTCTCTTGCGGCAAATACAACGAATGGAAGACCTTTATCCCAGTCTTTCTGATGTTCCAAACAGTATTTCTTGAGCATCGATTTGAGTGTTTGATGATATCTCTCCAACGCTCCTTGGGTCTGGGGATGGTAAGCTGAAGACGTGATCTGGGTGATGCCCAACTCTTTCAGAGACTGCTTGAAAACGTTTGACATGAAATTACTTCCCTGTCTGACTGTACCTCCTTGGGCAGACCAAACTTTGTGAAGAACCCTAGCATTTCCTTAACCACGTTCTTTGCTGAGATATTTCTAAGTGGAATGGCTTCAGGATAACGAGTAGCCATATCAATCAGGGTCAACACATAAGAAAATCCTGAAGAAGTCTTAGGAAGAGGGCCCACAATATCCACCAACACACGGGTGAATGGCGCCTCAAAAGGAGGAATGGGAACTAGAGGTGCAACCTTTTCGGTCTGATTACACTTTCCCACAACTTGACAGGTGTGACAAGACTTACAATACCAGGAAACATCCCTGAAGATACCTGGCCAGTAGAAGTGTTTCAAAATGCGTGCCACAGTCTTCCTCACTCCAAGGTGTCCTGCCAAACTGGAATCATGAGCCACTCTAATGATATCCTGCCTACAAACACGAGGGATGACAACTTGATGTACAACCTCCCATTCACAGTCGGCTGATGCTGTTGAGGGTCTCCACTTCCTCATAAGTACTCCTGACTTTACATAATAACAAGTAGAAGCACCGGCTGACTCTTCTTCACTGTAAGCAGAGTTAGCTAGACCTTTCAACTCAGGGTCAGCAACCTGCAACTCAACCAACTCATGACGAGACAAATTATCAACACTACGGGGTACTGCCTCATCTGGTGAGTGGTCCAAATTAGCAAGAAAAGTGTCAGCTAGGATAACATCATCATCATCATTATCCTCTAAGTCACCAGTAACTTTAGACTTAGCCCTAGTGACAGCACATGCAGGGAACACATCAGGGACATCACAATCCTGGGACGCAGCCACTGGCTCACTAGACAACTGAGGAGCTGGACACACTTGACTTCCACCAATATCATTTCCAAGTAAGAAAGTTACACCTGACATTGGTAGTGTCTCAACCAACCCAACCATAACAGAACCATTAACAAAACCAGACTCTAAATTCACTCTGCACAGAGGGACAGAGAAGTAATTATTCCCTACACCTTGTAAGATTACAGTTTCATCAGAGGAATTAACATTAGAGCCTAGAACACTGGTCAGCATAAGGGATTGGCAAGCACCTGTGTCACGAAATATTTTAACTGATTTCCTGTCATTACTGTCCAGAGGACTGACAAAATCATCAGACAGGAAATTAGCACATGAACTCTTGAGAGTGTCACCCACGTTACTGCTCAGAAGAGGAGCTCCATCATGAGAATTTAAGTTACCCCTCAAAGCTGGTTCAGTTAACTCAGTTAAAGAATTCTGGGAACTCTCAAGGGTGGACACTAGACCAATTGACTGAATATTTAAAGACTCCTTTTTGTTCACATCATGCTGTCTCCTGAAACATTTCTCCGTAGTATGACCAAGCTTACTACAGTAAGTACATTTACTTTTCTGAAATCTAGAGGTGAAGCTGGTATTTACTTCCTGAGAAACATCATCTTTATTCTCTTTCCTGTTACCTGTACTCTGAGTAGAGGCAACGTACTTACTCTCAGCTTTCCCTTTTTCTTTAGAATATCTCTTGTGAGTGAGAACATATTCATCAGCTAAAACTGCAGCATCAGACAAATTATCTATTCTTTTCTCATCAAGATATAGGCTTACATCTTTATTGATACACCTTTTGAAGTCCTCCAGCAAAATCATCTGCTTAAATTTACCAAAATCAGAATCCACATTCTTAGAATTTAACCACTGCTCTAACAGATCTTCTTTGATTTTTGCATACTCAACATGGGATTGCTTATCTTGCTTGTAAGTTGTCCTAAATTTTACTCTATAAGCTTCAGGAACAAGCTAATAGGCCTTAAGAATCAAGCTCTTAACTACATCATAATTATCAGATTGATCCTGAGGCAAAGATGCATAAGTTACTTGAGCTTTACCGGTGAGAACAGTTTGAAGGAGTACTGGCCAATACTTTTTGGGCCAATTAAAACCTGTAGCTACCCTCTCAAACAACTGAAAATACTTTGTTAAATCAGATTCTTTAAAAGGAGGGACAAGTTTAACATTTTTAGCCACATCAAAATCATCAGAGCTAGATGATCCAGTTCCACCTTGTTTCATGCGATACTCATGGTCTGGCTGAATCCTAGCAATTTCAACTTGTGCCTCAGCCTCCTTAGATTGGGCCTGAAATTCAGCCTCCTTAGCACGAGACTCCGCCTCCTTAGCCTGAGCCTCCTGCAGGGCTAGCTGTAACTTAGCTAATTCAATCTGCGTTTGCTCATTTGGAGGAGTTACATTAAACAAGCTTTCATTAATCATGTCAACAATTTGATCTTTAGAATGATGAGAGCGAACAGCAATTCCTAATTGTTGAGCAACAAGCTTAAGTTCATTCTTTGTTCTGTTTTCTACATCACACACTGCACATTTGACAAAAAATCTTTGGCTTCATCAAGTGTAGTAATAGTAGACATCATGAATAAATCACAGTCACAAAATATCAAGCAATATCCTTATGATAATATCCTGAATATCCTGATATGAGGTCGCCAAATTTATGTTACGGAACAGCGAAAGATAATGTACACTTTAAGTGAGAATACTAAAAATCACTACTGTCCCGTAAAGTTTCAGGTTCAAAACAAAAGAGTTAGATAAAATTACAAGTTAAAGTTTAATGCACAAACTAACAACAAAACATTCAGGTCTCATAAGGATAATGTATAATGGTAAAAAACAGGTTAAATATATGGTTAACTGCAATAGCCTCTATTAACACGAAATTAGCAAGAGTAAATTTACCTAAGTAAGCCCTGATAAAATGAAAATACACTGGGTAATGCTCAGTTAATGCAAGATAAATTATTACAGATACAAACTATTATGAATGATGGCTGGCAACAAGAACCTTACATAAATTACAAAAACCTTACTAGGCCCAAGAATTAACCTTATGCTACACAGTACAAGGAAAAAATGCAACAACAGTTATACTCAAATTACACACAACTGCTAGATGGTTGGAGACTTCCTGATCACTCACAATAATAACTGTACAAGGGAGGACAGAGATGTGAGCAAAATGAGGAATAGACCTAAGTGGCCATTAATGTGGAGACTGAGCTCATTATATAGGGGCCGGCAGAGCTTGATACAACTTGTAAGAAGGACGCGCAAATGAAGCCATGGGGACAAAGAGCTGACAATCCTACTCTGAACAACAGAAAGAACGACTTACTCTACTATAACGGTAGAAAGGGGAACTGAGGCAGAACACGCTCGTGATCAAACATGCAGCATACTGTGCGTTAAAATTACACAAAGGATGATGAAATCATAGGCTATGTAACACCTCCCCACAAAGAAAAAGAAATTTACAAAGGAAATTTCTTATTACTCTAAAACAATCTGTCTAAAGTCTAGATAAGCAATCTGCAATAACATTTTCTTTCCCCTTGACATGTTGTATGTCTAATGAATACTCCTGAAGAAGTAGACTCCATCTTGTCAATCTCTGATTTTTATCTTTAAACTTACTAAGGAATTTCAGTGGGTAATGATCGGTATAAATGACTATGGGGTCAAAACCAGAACACAAATAAAATGAAAAATGCTGTAAACCCAAAATCAAGGCCAAAAGCTCTTTCTCAATAGTTGAGTAGTTCTTTTGAGGTGGAGTGAACTTCTTACTGTAATAAGATACAGGGTGTTCAATACCCTGATCACCCTCTTGCAGCAAAACAGCCCCAGCTCCTGTATCACTTGCATCAACAGCCATCTTAAAAGTCTTAGCAAAATTTGGAGTAGCGAGCACTGGCTGACTTAATAGGATAGCTTTAAGTTTGTTGAGAGAGGATTCACAGTTATCGGTCCAGACAAATTTAACTCCCTTTTTCAGTAGGTCTGTAAGTGGTGATACAAGAATTGAAAAGTTAAGAACAAATCTCCTCTAATAACCTACCATTCCCAAAAATCTTTGTAGCTCTTTCCTACTTTTAGGTCTGGGAAGATCACTTATAACCTGAACCTTAGCTCCTGGTGGTGCAACATGTCCATCACCAATTACGTACCCAAGGTACTGAACTTTAGCTTGACCAAACTCACACTTTGATAAATTAGCTACAAGATTAGCATGAACCAAACGCTCAAGAAATTTACTGACATGGCATAGGTGATCTTTCCAGTTGTCACTGAAGATTAATACATCATCAATATAAACAACACACCCTGCCAAACCCTCTGTTACAACATTCATGAGCTTCTGAAATGTGGCTCGAGCATTCTTCATACCATATGGCATTACAGAACATGCAAAAGTCTTTCCTAGTGTTACAAAACATGAGATCTCCCTAGCAAGTTCAGTCATAGGTACTTGCCAGTATCCCTTTAACAAATCAAACTTACTTATGTACCTAGCCTTTCCGATCTTGTCTATGCAATCTTCCACACGAGGGAGAGGGTAAGTGTCTGTTTTGGTTATCTGATTAACACGTCTGTAGTCGATGCAAAGCCGCTGTGACCCACCTGGCTTAGGGACTAGAGTGACAGGAGAACTCCACTCGCTCTGACAGGGCTCAATCATCTTGTGGTCCAACAGGTAGCCAAGCTCTTTCTGGATGAGAGGAACTTTCACTGGGTTCACACGGTAAGGAGGCAGTTTAATTGGCTTTGCGTCTCCAACATCGACATCATGCATCAACACAGTGGTTCTTCCTGGAGTGGCACGGAACACTTGCGGGTACTCCTGCAGTAATGCCGAAAACTCCTGCCTTTCCTCGGGAGCTAGATGAGAAAGCTTAGTCTGGAGATCATTCATGATATCAGGATTCTTCCCCAAACTATCACTCAGGCTCATACTGCATGGGAGAGCTTCACTTCCAGACTCGGGTGGAACAGCTACAGTGCAGACTGGATTATTTTCGTCCCTCCTGTGATATAACTTTAGCATGTTGATGTGACATAGTTGCTTGTTCTTTCTACGATCTGGCGTGGCGATGACATAGTTGACATCACTGAGTTTCTTCTCCACGAAATAAGGACTACTGAACTTGGCTTGAAGAGGTTGCCCATGCACCGGTAGCAGAATCAAAACCTGATCTGGCTGAAAGTGGCGTAACCTGGACTTCTTATCATACCAAGTCTTCATCTTCTCCTGAGCAGCTCCTAAATTCTCTCTCGCCAGCTGTAAAGCAGTGGACAGCCGTTCTTTGAACTTCATCACATACTCCAGCAGGTTGACGTCATCTTCCTCCGACAGCCAGCATTCCTTGAGTAACTTAAGGGGTCCTCTTACTTCATGGCCAAACAGTAGTTCAAAAGGTGAGAAGCCCAGTGATTCATTTGGAGATTCTCTTGCGGCAAATACAACGAATGGAAGACCTTTATCCCAGTCTTTCTGATGTTCCAAACAGTATTTCTTGAGCATCGATTTGAGTGTTTGATGATATCTCTCCAACGCTCCTTGGGTCTGGGGATGGTAAGCTGAAGACGTGATCTGGGTGATGCCCAACTCTTTCAGAGACTGCTTGAAAACGTTTGACATGAAATTACTTCCCCTGTCTGACTGTACCTCCTTGGGCAGACCAAACTTTGTGAAGAACCCTAGCATTTCCTTAACCACGTTCTTTGCTGAGATATTTCTAAGTGGAATGGCTTCAGGATAACGAGTAGCCATATCAATCAGGGTCAACACATAAGAAAATCCTGAAGAAGTCTTAGGAAGAGGGCCCACAATATCCACCAACACACGGGTGAATGGCGCCTCAAAAGGAGGAATGGGAACTAGAGGTGCAACCTTTTCGGTCTGATTACACTTTCCCACAACTTGACAGGTGTGACAAGACTTACAATACCAGGAAACATCCCTGAAGATACCTGGCCAGTAGAAGTGTTTCAAAATGCGTGCCACAGTCTTCCTCACTCCAAGGTGTCCTGCCAAACTGGAATCATGAGCCACTCTAATGATATCCTGCCTACAAACACGAGGGATGACAACTTGATGTACAACCTCCCATTCACAGTCGGCTGATGCTGTTGAGGGTCTCCACTTCCTCATAAGTACTCCTGACTTTACATAATAACAAGTAGAAGCACCGGCTGACTCTTCTTCACTGTAAGCAGAGTTAGCTAGACCTTTCAACTCAGGGTCAGCAACCTGCAACTCAACCAACTCTTGACGAGACAAATTATCAACACTACGGGGTACTGCCTCATCTGGTGAGTGGTCCAAATTAGCAAGAAAAGTGTCAGCTAGGATAACATCATCATCATCATTATCCTCTAAGTCACCAGTAACTTTAGACTTAGCCCTAGTGACAGCACATGCAGGGAACACATCAGGGACATCACAATCCTGGGACGCAGCCACTGGCTCACTAGACAACTGAGGAGCTGGACACACTTGACTTCCACCAATATCATTTCCAAGTAAGAAAGTTACACCTGACATTGGTAGTGTCTCAACCAACCCAACCATAACAGAACCATTAACAAAACCAGACTCTAAATTCACTCTGCACAGAGGGACAGAGAAGTAATTATTCCCTACACCTTGTAAGATTACAGTTTCATCAGAGGAATTAACATTAGAGCCTAGAACACTGGTCAGCATAAGGGATTGGCAAGCACCTGTGTCACGAAATATTTTAACTGATTTCCTGTCATTACTGTCCAGAGGACTGACAAAATCATCAGACAGGAAATTAGCACATGAACTCTTGAGAGTGTCACCCACGTTACTGCTCAGAAGAGGAGCTCCATCATGAGAATTTAAGTTACCCCTCAAAGCTGGTTCAGTTAACTCAGTTAAAGAATTCTGGGAACTCTCAAGGGTGGACACTAGACCAATTGACTGAATATTTAAAGACTCCTTTTTGTTCACATCATGCTGTCTCCTGAAACATTTCTCCGTAGTATGACCAAGCTTACTACAGTAAGTACATTTACTTTTCTGAAATCTAGAGGTGAAGCTGGTATTTACTTCCTGAGAAACATCATCTTTATTCTCTTTCCTGTTACCTGTACTCTGAGTAGAGGCAACGTACTTACTCTCAGCTTTCCCTTTTTCTTTAGAATATCTCTTGTGAGTGAGAACATATTCATCAGCTAAAACTGCAGCATCAGACAAATTATCTATTCTTTTCTCATCAAGATATAGGCTTACATCTTTATTGATACACCTTTTGAAGTCCTCCAGCAAAATCATCTGCTTAAATTTACCAAAATCAGAATCCACATTCTTAGAATTTAACCACTGCTCTAACAGATCTTCTTTGATTTTTGCATACTCAACATGGGATTGCTTATCTTGCTTGTAAGTTGTCCTAAATTTTACTCTATAAGCTTCAGGAACAAGCTAATAGGCCTTAAGAATCAAGCTCTTAACTACATCATAATTATCAGATTGATCCTGAGGCAAAGATGCATAAGTTACTTGAGCTTTACCGGTGAGAACAGTTTGAAGGAGTACTGGCCAATACTTTTTGGGCCAATTAAAACCTGTAGCTACCCTCTCAAACAACTGAAAATACTTTGTTAAATCAGATTCTTTAAAAGGAGGGACAAGTTTAACATTTTTAGCCACATCAAAATCATCAGAGCTAGATGATCCAGTTCCACCTTGTTTCATGCGATACTCATGGTCTGGCTGAATCCTAGCAATTTCAACTTGTGCCTCAGCCTCCTTAGATTGGGCCTGAAATTCAGCCTCCTTAGCACGAGACTCCGCCTCCTTAGCCTGAGCCTCCTGCAGGGCTAGCTGTAACTTAGCTAATTCAATCTGCGTTTGCTCATTTGGAGGAGTTACATTAAACAAGCTTTCATTAATCATGTCAACAATTTGATCTTTAGAATGATGAGAGCGAACAGCAATTCCTAATTGTTGAGCAACAAGCTTAAGTTCATTCTTTGTTCTGTTTTCTACATCACACACTGCACATTTGACAAAAAATCTTTGGCTTCATCAAGTGTAGTAATAGTAGACATCATGAATAAATCACAGTCACAAAATATCAAGCAATATCCTTATGATAATATCCTGAATATCCTGATATGAGGTCGCCAAATTTATGTTACGGAACAGCGAAAGATAATGTACACTTTAAGTGAGAATACTAAAAATCACTACTGTCCCGTAAAGTTTCAGGTTCAAAACAAAAGAGTTAGATAAAATTACAAGTTAAAGTTTAATGCACAAACTAACAACAAAACATTCAGGTCTCATAAGGATAATGTATAATGGTAAAAAACAGGTTAAATATATGGTTAACTGCAATAGCCTCTATTAACACGAAATTAGCAAGAGTAAATTTACCTAAGTCAGCCCTGATAAAATGAAAATACACTGGGTAATACTCAGTTAATGCAAGATAAATTATTACAGATACAAACTATTATGAATGATGGCTGACAACAAGAACCTTACATAAATTACAAAAACCTTACTAGGCCCAAGAATTAACCTTATGCTACACAGTACAAGGAAAAAATGCAACAACAGTTATACTCAAATTACACACAACTGCTAGATGGTTGGAGACTTCCTGATCACTCACAATAATAACTGTACAAGGGAGGACAGAGATGTGAGCAAAATGAGGAATAGACCTAAGTGGCCATTAATGTGGAGACTGAGCTCATTATATAGGGGCCGGCAGAGCTTGATACAACTTGTAAGAAGGACGCGCAAATGAAGCCATGGGGACAAAGAGCTGACAATCCTACTCTGAACAACAGAAAGAACGACTTACTCTACTATAACGGTAGAAAGGGGAACTGAGGCAGAACACGCTCGTGATCAAACATGCAGCATACTGTGCGTTAAAATTACACAAAGGATGATGAAATCATAGGCTATGTAACACCTCCCCACAAAGAAAAAGAAATTTACAAAGGAAATTTCTTATTACTCTAAAACAATCTGTCTAAAGTCTAGATAAGCAATCTGCAATAACATTTTCTTTCCCCTTGACATGTTGTATGTCTAATGAATACTCCTGAAGAAGTAGACTCCATCTTGTCAATCTCTGATTTTTATCTTTAAACTTACTAAGGAATTTCAGTGGGTAATGATCGGTATAAATGACTATGGGGTCAAAACCAGAACACAAATAAAATGAAAAATGCTGTAAACCCAAAATCAAGGCCAAAAGCTCTTTCTCAATAGTTGAGTAGTTCTTTTGAGGTGGAGTGAACTTCTTACTGTAATAAGATACAGGGTGTTCAATACCCTGATCACCCTCTTGCAGCAAAACAGCCCCAGCTCCTGTATCACTTGCATCAACAGCCATCTTAAAAGTCTTAGCAAAATTTGGAGTAGCGAGCACTGGCTGACTTAATAGGATAGCTTTAAGTTTGTTGAGAGAGGATTCACAGTTATCGGTCCAGACAAATTTAACTCCCTTTTTCAGTAGGTCTGTAAGTGGTGATACAAGAATTGAAAAGTTAAGAACAAATCTCCTCTAATAACCTACCATTCCCAAAAATCTTTGTAGCTCTTTCCTACTTTTAGGTCTGGGAAGATCACTTATAACCTGAACCTTAGCTCCTGGTGGTGCAACATGTCCATCACCAATTACGTACCCAAGGTACTGAACTTTAGCTTGACCAAACTCACACTTTGATAAATTAGCTACAAGATTAGCATGAACCAAACGCTCAAGAAATTTACTGACATGGCATAGGTGATCTTTCCAGTTGTCACTGAAGATTAATACATCATCAATATAAACAACACACCCTGCCAAACCCTCTGTTACAACATTCATGAGCTTCTGAAATGTGGCTCGAGCATTCTTCATACCATATGGCATTACAGAACATGCAAAAGTCTTTCCTAGTGTTACAAAACATGAGATCTCCCTAGCAAGTTCAGTCATAGGTACTTGCCAGTATCCCTTTAACAAATCAAACTTACTTATGTACCTAGCCTTTCCGATCTTGTCTATGCAATCTTCCACACGAGGGAGAGGGTAAGTGTCTGTTTTGGTTATCTGATTAACACGTCTGTAGTCGATGCAAAGCCGCTGTGACCCACCTGGCTTAGGGACTAGAGTGACAGGAGAACTCCACTCGCTCTGACAGGGCTCAATCATCTTGTGGTCCAACAGGTAGCCAAGCTCTTTCTGGATGAGAGGAACTTTCACTGGGTTCACACGGTAAGGAGGCAGTTTAATTGGCTTTGCGTCTCCAACATCGACATCATGCATCAACACAGTGGTTCTTCCTGGAGTGGCACGGAACACTTGCGGGTACTCCTGCAGTAATGCCGAAAACTCCTGCCTTTCCTCGGGAGCTAGATGAGAAAGCTTAGTCTGGAGATCATTCATGATATCAGGATTCTTCCCCAAACTATCACTCAGGCTCATACTGCATGGGAGAGCTTCACTTCCAGACTCGGGTGGAACAGCTACAGTGCAGACTGGATTATTTTCGTCCCTCCTGTGATATAACTTTAGCATGTTGATGTGACATAGTTGCTTGTTCTTTCTACGATCTGGCGTGGCGATGACATAGTTGACATCACTGAGTTTCTTCTCCACGAAATAAGGACTACTGAACTTGGCTTGAAGAGGTTGCCCATGCACCGGTAGCAGAATCAAAACCTGATCTGGCTGAAAGTGGCGTAACCTGGACTTCTTATCATACCAAGTCTTCATCTTCTCCTGAGCAGCTCCTAAATTCTCTCTCGCCAGCTGTAAAGCAGTGGACAGCCGTTCTTTGAACTTCATCACATACTCCAGCAGGTTGACGTCATCTTCCTCCGACAGCCAGCATTCCTTGAGTAACTTAAGGGGTCCTCTTACTTCATGGCCAAACAGTAGTTCAAAAGGTGAGAAGCCCAGTGATTCATTTGGAGATTCTCTTGCGGCAAATACAACGAATGGAAGACCTTTATCCCAGTCTTTCTGATGTTCCAAACAGTATTTCTTGAGCATCGATTTGAGTGTTTGATGATATCTCTCCAACGCTCCTTGGGTCTGGGGATGGTAAGCTGAAGACGTGATCTGGGTGATGCCCAACTCTTTCAGAGACTGCTTGAAAACGTTTGACATGAAATTACTTCCCCTGTCTGACTGTACCTCCTTGGGCAGACCAAACTTTGTGAAGAACCCTAGCATTTCCTTAACCACGTTCTTTGCTGAGATATTTCTAAGTGGAATGGCTTCAGGATAACGAGTAGCCATATCAATCAGGGTCAACACATAAGAAAATCCTGAAGAAGTCTTAGGAAGAGGGCCCACAATATCCACCAACACACGGGTGAATGGCGCCTCAAAAGGAGGAATGGGAACTAGAGGTGCAACCTTTTCGGTCTGATTACACTTTCCCACAACTTGACAGGTGTGACAAGACTTACAATACCAGGAAACATCCCTGAAGATACCTGGCCAGTAGAAGTGTTTCAAAATGCGTGCCACAGTCTTCCTCACTCCAAGGTGTCCTGCCAAACTGGAATCATGAGCCACTCTAATGATATCCTGCCTACAAACACGAGGGATGACAACTTGATGTACAACCTCCCATTCACAGTCGGCTGATGCTGTTGAGGGTCTCCACTTCCTCATAAGTACTCCTGACTTTACATAATAACAAGTAGAAGCACCGGCTGACTCTTCTTCACTGTAAGCAGAGTTAGCTAGACCTTTCAACTCAGGGTCAGCAACCTGCAACTCAACCAACTCTTGACGAGACAAATTATCAACACTACGGGGTACTGCCTCATCTGGTGAGTGGTCCAAATTAGCAAGAAAAGTGTCAGCTAGGATAACATCATCATCATCATTATCCTCTAAGTCACCAGTAACTTTAGACTTAGCCCTAGTGACAGCACATGCAGGGAACACATCAGGGACATCACAATCCTGGGACGCAGCCACTGGCTCACTAGACAACTGAGGAGCTGGACACACTTGACTTCCACCAATATCATTTCCAAGTAAGAAAGTTACACCTGACATTGGTAGTGTCTCAACCAACCCAACCATAACAGAACCATTAACAAAACCAGACTCTAAATTCACTCTGCACAGAGGGACAGAGAAGTAATTATTCCCTACACCTTGTAAGATTACAGTTTCATCAGAGGAATTAACATTAGAGCCTAGAACACTGGTCAGCATAAGGGATTGGCAAGCACCTGTGTCACGAAATATTTTAACTGATTTCCTGTCATTACTGTCCAGAGGACTGACAAAATCATCAGACAGGAAATTAGCACATGAACTCTTGAGAGTGTCACCCACGTTACTGCTCAGAAGAGGAGCTCCATCATGAGAATTTAAGTTACCCCTCAAAGCTGGTTCAGTTAACTCAGTTAAAGAATTCTGGGAACTCTCAAGGGTGGACACTAGACCAATTGACTGAATATTTAAAGACTCCTTTTTGTTCACATCATGCTGTCTCCTGAAACATTTCTCCGTAGTATGACCAAGCTTACTACAGTAAGTACATTTACTTTTCTGAAATCTAGAGGTGAAGCTGGTATTTACTTCCTGAGAAACATCATCTTTATTCTCTTTCCTGTTACCTGTACTCTGAGTAGAGGCAACGTACTTACTCTCAGCTTTCCCTTTTTCTTTAGAATATCTCTTGTGAGTGAGAACATATTCATCAGCTAAAACTGCAGCATCAGACAAATTATCTATTCTTTTCTCATCAAGATATAGGCTTACATCTTTATTGATACACCTTTTGAAGTCCTCCAGCAAAATCATCTGCTTAAATTTACCAAAATCAGAATCCACATTCTTAGAATTTAACCACTGCTCTAACAGATCTTCTTTGATTTTTGCATACTCAACATGGGATTGCTTATCTTGCTTGTAAGTTGTCCTAAATTTTACTCTATAAGCTTCAGGAACAAGCTAATAGGCCTTAAGAATCAAGCTCTTAACTACATCATAATTATCAGATTGATCCTGAGGCAAAGATGCATAAGTTACTTGAGCTTTACCGGTGAGAACAGTTTGAAGGAGTACTGGCCAATACTTTTTGGGCCAATTAAAACCTGTAGCTACCCTCTCAAACAACTGAAAATACTTTGTTAAATCAGATTCTTTAAAAGGAGGGACAAGTTTAACATTTTTAGCCACATCAAAATCATCAGAGCTAGATGATCCAGTTCCACCTTGTTTCATGCGATACTCATGGTCTGGCTGAATCCTAGCAATTTCAACTTGTGCCTCAGCCTCCTTAGATTGGGCCTGAAATTCAGCCTCCTTAGCACGAGACTCCGCCTCCTTAGCCTGAGCCTCCTGCAGGGCTAGCTGTAACTTAGCTAATTCAATCTGCGTTTGCTCATTTGGAGGAGTTACATTAAACAAGCTTTCATTAATCATGTCAACAATTTGATCTTTAGAATGATGAGAGCGAACAGCAATTCCTAATTGTTGAGCAACAAGCTTAAGTTCATTCTTTGTTCTGTTTTCTACATCACACACTGCACATTTGACAAAAAATCTTTGGCTTCATCAAGTGTAGTAATAGTAGACATCATGAATAAATCACAGTCACAAAATATCAAGCAATATCCTTATGATAATATCCTGAATATCCTGATATGAGGTCGCCAAATTTATGTTACGGAACAGCGAAAGATAATGTACACTTTAAGTGAGAATACTAAAAATCACTACTGTCCCGTAAAGTTTCAGGTTCAAAACAAAAGAGTTAGATAAAATTACAAGTTAAAGTTTAATGCACAAACTAACAACAAAACATTCAGGTCTCATAAGGATAATGTATAATGGTAAAAAACAGGTTAAATATATGGTTAACTGCAATAGCCTCTATTAACACGAAATTAGCAAGAGTAAATTTACCTAAGTAAGCCCTGATAAAATGAAAATACACTGGGTAATGCTCAGTTAATGCAAGATAAATTATTACAGATACAAACTATTATGAATGATGGCTGGCAACAAGAACCTTACATAAATTACAAAAACCTTACTAGGCCCAAGAATTAACCTTATGCTACACAGTACAAGGAAAAAATGCAACAACAGTTATACTCAAATTACACACAACTGCTAGATGGTTGGAGACTTCCTGATCACTCACAATAATAACTGTACAAGGGAGGACAGAGATGTGAGCAAAATGAGGAATAGATCTAAGTGGCGATTAATGTGGAGACTGAGCTCATTATATAGGGGCCGGCAGAGCTTGATACAACTTGTAAGAAGGACGCGCAAATGAAGCCATGGGAACAAAGAGCTGACAATCCTACTCTGAACAACAGAAAGAACGACTTACTCTACTATAACGGTAGA
>NC_136956.1:10098683-10121183 GCF_032717465.1 Coenobita brevimanus
ACTTCTGTTTGTAAAATTCTAGATTTTATATATATATATATATATAACATTTTTATCTTGCCCTCTTAGCTCCTTTTCCCAATCTATATCCTTAAAGTACTTCTTTAAGTCATGATAATTGCCCATTTTGTAGTTTAGCCCCTTTTTGTAATTTTCATTACCTCTAACTATATCATATGCTATCCTGAAATTGTAATCTAGTACTTCATGGTCGCTTTTGCCGAATGGGGGTGTCAGATGATGATGTCAGTTTCATTTTCTTGCCTAGTAAATATGAGATCTAATAATGAGGGGTCTTCTGGTCCACATTTTCCGGTGTTCTCTTTTACCTGTCGTGTTCGTTAAAATTCCTGTATAAGATCCAGGAGCGTTTGATCCGACAACTTTCATGGCATTTTACATCCAGAGTATTCCAGTTTAGATTTGTATTAAAATCTTCCGTTACAGTAATGTAATTCCTTCAGATTTTTCTTCCATTCTTTATAGTGGGGTTCTTAAACTCTGAATTGTCTTCTGTCAGGTCTTCATATTCACCTCTATCCCATGTGTTTGTCATGGTTGGCATATATATAGATTTGCCACAATTAATATCCCTTCTGATGTACTAATTTCAGCTGTAACTAATTCTGCTTGTGAGGGTATGTTTATTACTATCTCTTTTTCTTGGAATCTTTTCTCTGTTAGTATCATAACTCCTCCTTTTTCTAAATTTCTGTCTCTTTGCCAAATATTGTATTCTTTCATATTTAAAGAGTCGTTTGATACCATTGGGGTTAATTTTGTTTTTGCTAGACAAATAATATGAGGCTGATTTTCTGTGATATAGTCTTTTATCTCTAATAATTTGGATACCATTCCACCTACTTTTGAGTACATCAACTTAGCCGTACTGTTCACATATTTGACATTGGTTGAGTCTACTGTCTTGTTCTTATTTAGTCCCTGCTGTTTATGTGCGATTTTTTTTACTTGTAATCATACTACCTTGTGAAAAAAAAAATTGCTTCTCTCTTCATCTGATTTTGCATCATTCTTTCTTTATGCTTCTTCCTTCATTCCCTTTAGTAATCCCCATTCCTTCTGAGTTAGGCACCTTTTTATCCACACTTCCTTGTACTCCTATGATTCCTTACGTTTGTTAGCATTTATTAAAATACTTCCTCTACAGTGCTCACGGTTTGGAAGGTTACTTTCAGAGGCCTTGACTTGTTTCTTTCATACTTCCCTAATCTCTTAACCCATGGATTGCAAGCCACAGTTCAGGCTGGGTAGCGTCACGTTACTAGCCACAGCTGAGACTGTGCTGGCCGTGCATCACCGTAAACAACTCGACCCCTACGCAAACTTACGCATCTCCCTACGCAAAGACGAAGAGAGAGAAATTTTTTTCTTTTCACCAGACGAAGCCCTGGATGTTTATCTTAAAGTTTATAATAAAACAAAAATAATTTTCTTTATTTTTTCATTTTCTCAATACTCCCGTACGTAAACTTACACATGGCCCTACGTAAAGACGGAGAGAGATTTTTTTCTTTTTATCAGACGATGCCCTGGATGTTTTATCTTCAAGATTATAATAAAAAAAAAAAAAAATCCTTCGTTTTTTTGCACACCACGGGGTGAGGTAAAAAAGGGTAAAATTGCGCAATCCACTGGTTAAATTCCTCTACATCTTTCTCACAGATTTCCTCGGATACTGGTTTCAATGTGTTCATTATATTTACCATCTTGTTATCTTTGGTGGGTCTGTTCTTTATTTCTTCTTCGTCTTTACCAGCGATATCTATTGATTTATTAATCCCAGCTGTTTCCTTTATCAGCCTTGGGTTCTTCGTTATGATGTCCATTTCGTACATTTTCTTCCTCAGAATGTCTCCCTCAGCTTGTAGCTCACCTATTGTTGCATCTTTTCTGTTTAATTTCTTTATTAGGTCCTCATTTTTTTCTTTTTCTTGGTACAGTTCATTCACTGTTTCCTCCAATTCCAGTTTGAAAGTTTCCTCCAGTTTATTTACTTTATCTGCTAATCTACTAAATGTAACCGGTTCCACCAGGCTGTGTAGTCATCATTTTATTTTATACTGTTTCCCTTCCTCTTACATAGTTGCACTTCTTGAAAGTACACCATCTAATAGAAATATGCTTTTTGCTTACTGTTTAGCATCTCCGTTGTCAGTGCTGGAATTTACCCGGCGCTCGTCTGTTCACCTGATGCAGCGCCTGTCATCTGCTAAAGCCGCGAAGTCGTTAGGGTTCTGATTATTTGATATACTTTCTTTGGACAGCACTATTCGCTTCTACTGTACTTGATCTACAATCGTCTATAATTTAGCTTAGTATCGAGCCTGACTCATTTTCATATATACATAGGTATTCTGCTGCTGAGCAAAGCACAGAGCGCAGTGACACGCGTCTGCTATGTTCCGTAGTCCACTAGTGTGTGTGTGTGTGTGTGTGTGTGTGTGTGAAGTGCCTAGAAACAGCCAACATCATCGAAGTTTAACATTTTCTAAGACGATTATAAAGCCATTCCAGGGCAATCCTTTCTACTAAACTCATGGTACTGTGATGTGACAGTTTTGCTTATGGAGACCTCATGGTTTGAAGGAGCTCTGCTAATTTCATCTGAACTTGGGCCAGATTTTCGTCCTTTTTGCAGTCTATATCACGTACCTTAGTAGCAGAATGAGATAATTCTACGACCCTACATCTACGCCATAACAGTTATTCGTGACTAGCATCAGTGGTAATCTATTGTTACATCTCAGAATCCAAGATGGAGACAATAATTTGAGGTCATGTTAGAGTGAAAAAAGTATAGAAACATTCTTCCTTAATCTTTTCAGAAGCTTTTTTTTTCTTCAAAAGATGAACAGAGGAAGAAAAAACAAATTAAATAAAAAAAAATCCATGTACCAGAATATACTTGTCACCCATTCATTTTAAAAATCTGTTAACAGTTGGCCTTAAACTGTTGTAGGTTGAAGTTTGGGAGGAGGAAGGAACTAATCGGGGGAAGAGAGTTCCAAAGAGAAGCGGCCCTGGGGATAAATGAATTAACATGATTGTGTGGTGGTCATAAAAAACACACCCAAATTGACAACATCTAGTAGAAAGTGTTGTCCCTCCCCTGAAATAAAATAATAATCGAGTGTTGTCATAAAGAATAGAACAAAATTGACAACATTTAGGGGAAAGTGTTGACCCTCCTCAGAGATAACATTATAATCGAGTGATGTATTAAGGAATACATTGAAAATTGACAATATTTAGGAGAAAGTATTGGCCTTACCCAGAGATAACAATGACAACATCTAGGAGAAAGTGTTGTCCCTCCCCAGAGATAACATTATAATCTAGTGTCATAAACAATGCACCAAAATTTATCACATTTAGGACAGTGTGTTGACCCTCCCCAGAGATGTCTGCCAATGCGTCCATGGCCCAGCTACTGACGAAGAGGGAGGTTCAGGAAGCGTCGCTGGAGCTGCAGGATGAGACGGATCCCTTCACCCTCGCCACTAGGATCTTCTCACACTACCTTGGGGGACGCCACTTTGGAGAGGATCGCCTGGATGAGTTGACAGAGGTAAGGGAGTGGAATGCTGACCTTAGTTTGATGTAGTGTTTCTTAGTATTTCTTATTGAATTGAATATTCTTTCTTATTCTGTCTATTGTTAATTGTGTAGATTGTGTTTTAAGACATTGCTTAATATTACTTAAGGCACTGCATGTTGTTAGTATTATTAGAAGTGCTAGTAGTAGTAGTACTAGTAGCTGCAGTGGCAGTGTTATTATAATTATTATTATTATTACTACTATTACTTTAATAATAATAATAATAATAATAATTTATTATTATTATTATTATTATTATTATTATAGTGGAAGAAATCCAGGGATGTTGACCTAGAGGCTTCATCAGGAAAACAACCCAACCAAAAAAATGTGGTATGAAAAAAGACAAAAAAAATTACTAGCTACTTACAATTGGCTTAGACTGAGGCGTCTGTCTATAAATAGATATATAGAGAGATAGATAGCTTACGATAATTAATTCCTCATGTGGTCTAGTGATAATTAAATTAGTGCCCCGTTTAAAATCTTAGAGTACCCCATTTTCCATCACAGAGATAGGGAAGTTCATTCTGCAGGTCATTTCTGCAGATGTAAGATGGTTGCAAAATAAGGTGGCGTCTTACTTATGGTACTGCATGTTGTTAGTAGTAGTAGTAGTAGTAGTAAGAATAATAATGATAATAATAATAATAATAATAATAATAATAATAATAATAATAATTTTAATAATAATAATAATAATAATAATAATGATTATTTTTATTATTATTATTATCATTTTTAGATATAGTGGAAAAAGTTTGGAGTTTTGGTCTAAAGGCTCCATCAGGGAAATAAAAAAATAAGAGAATGAGGTATGAAGAAGAAGGCAAAATAAAAATAACTAGCAGTATACAGTATATAATTAGTTTACCCGATAGAAGTTAAATAGTCCCCCATTGAAAACCACTGAGTATCACATTTTCTACCACAGTTCATTCCTTCATCTGGTGGTGGCCTTAGTATGGGCTAGTGCACTGAGCTGTCCTGCCATCTGGTGGGTGTCTATGAACTTCTCCCAGAAACATGTTTTGCGGGTTTCAAAGATGAATTTTTCTTTGCGCTTTCATGTAGTTTCCTCAAATCACAAAATTTTTCAAATGCCTTTGTCAATCATGCTATTGGTGTGTAAGTGGCATTAGAAGAAAAAAAAATAAAACTCGTAAAACAGGAATCATCTCCATGGAATTAACTTCTACATACAATAAACATCCCATGTAATTCATGTAAGACTAATAACATGGTAAATATATGGAGAAGTGCTTTCATGCAAAAATTTTGCCATTTTTTAAATTTCGCTGCCGGAGTGATATACATGTTTTCCTGGTTGCCCACCACCCAACACCATCACGTCTCCCACAGCCTATGATGTTTGGCGTCTTTCTTTGATGGAAACCTGGCTCGTCCTTTCTTGTTTCATGAATGGGTGCTGGTCTGTTGTTGTTGTTTAAATTCATCCCCGCTATCATCAGTGAGGGAGGACACGGGCAGACAAGCCCATCAGGGTTAAAGTCTATAAGAAAAGGCGTTAAAAGCTAGCGAGGGGGTGGGTAGGAAGAGATAACTTCTAATAGAACAGATGTAGGTGCATGTGCAACTATATTTGCAGCAGTTCCATGATCGTCCACTCTCCTGATCTAGATATCCGCCCAGGCTGGAGCGAACTCGGGCGGTAGCAGGACAATCTAGGATATAATGGAGCAATGGCCAGTCACTGTGGTCAAGGCAGTGAGTGCACGGGTCAGTGTTGAAAGTTTAATTTGATTTGCAGTTAGCCACAGCACAAAGTTCGTTATTTTGCCAAATCTTCTTATTGTCAATGTCACGCAACCAAGTCATACCATCACCGATGCACCTCGCCAGTCTAGTGTTTGTTTACAGTTGTATGTGTGGTAGAGCTGAATACCGAATGGAAATGTCGCGTGGCGAAGTTATCCATATCATTCATCATTGTTTTTTTAAGAAATGGAAATCCTATTACCCTTATTCATATTATTTACCATCTTTATACATGCATGAAGGCAATATTTCCACATAAACCTTCTATAATACATCCCTAGAAATCACCTGATAGAAAGGAGTAGAACATACATTTGAATACTGTTTTTCCCAAACCATCTTTATAAGGTCACGAATATTGTAGAACCCTTAGTTTTGTTGTTGAGAACGTGTTGTTCAACATAACAACACTCAGTTTTAGCAGGTTCTGGGTAGAGTAACATCAAATATTAGAAGCTGGAACTCTCACACCCGCAAAACATGTATCTGGGAGAAGTTCACGGACTCTCACCAGATGACAGGACCACTAAGCGCACTGGCCCATTGGCCATTAACTTATTTTCTTAACCATGCCACATATCATGAGTATAAATTTTAAAAAGTAAAGGACCCAGGACACTACCATGGGGAACTCCTCAAATACATTCCTATGATCATTATATTCTATATTTTCCGTTAATAACTATACGCTGGGTCCTGTTACCTAAAAACTCTTGAATTATATTGAGAACTGCTCCACCTATATTGATGTTTATACAATAATTTTAATAATCAGAGTCTTATAATTCACCTGATCAAAGGCAGAACTCAGGTCAAATCCATTCACATGACCTATGACCACAATCAAGTGACAACGGACATGATCCATTGCAACAAGTGGAAATGTTGGGTGGGAAAGAGACACAGGTTAGAGCTTGAATTCTTTATATTCTCCGTCGTTTCGGGCTACACAGAACCCGTCTTCTTGTTCATTCTCTCTGAAAATGGGAGAGAGACAAAGGTCAGAGCCTGCATTCTTCATTATCTCTAACGTTTTGGATTACACAGAACCCATCTTCTTGTTCATTCTCTCTGAAGTTTAGTTCTATGTAGCCCTAAACGTTTGTGAAAATAAAGAAAACAATCTCTAGCCAGTGTCTTTCTTCTTGTGTAGCTAGTAACGTTAGAAATAATGAATTCAAGCAGTAGCCTGTGTCTCTCTCCCAGTGTAACCCAAAACGTTGGAGAAAATAAAGAAATCAAGCTCTAACTGGTGTCTCTCCCCACCCAACATTTGCAGGGAACCTGCAGAAAAGACACCAGAGTAAGATGAGTGTCACACGTACCACGGCCTTCGTGAAATCCAAACTGGAGATCTGGAAGACGAATAGAGCCTTCAACAAATCTTCTTAAGCAATTAGCCATTAGCCATTGATATATCTTTGAAGGAATAGTTGTGACTGAGATAGGACGATGTTCGGAGGAGTACGAGGTGGCTGAAGAATATTTAGCCAGGAGTGTCATGTTTCCAATCCTCGATTAGATTATGATGATGCTTACTTCTGCTTGTATGATCCAAAGTTATGGTATTACTTCTTCTTACATACGGTGGGTACTTTTACTTAGAATGATGTTTGCTTAATCTTTTCATGCTGCTTAATCTTATTAATTTTCCATTTTATCCTAACTTACTGTAAGATGTTGCTTGTTTTTATATACAGTTGTGATTCTTTATCCATCTATTTATTTATGTATCTATCTGTTCATCTATCTGTGTTCATTTATTCACTCCATTGGTTATTTGTCCACTTTTTTCGTGTCTATGCTGCTTGATCTTGCTGATAGTCATTCACTGATTCTCGCACGAACCGTTTGCCTCTCACCTTCATTCTCAAGGAAGACGCACATCTGTAATACTGACTGTGCATTTCGTGTGTTAATTTATCATGCACTTGTATCCCCATGGATTACTGTACCCCTCAGATGTTCAGTAACTAGTATTTGCATTATTGTACACTTCACATGTGCAGTAATTTGTACACACATTTTTGTAACTCCCAGATGTACGGAGATCGACTCTTTAACGTGGGTGTGGAAGAGATGGCTCGCCGTTACTCCCGCATGGCGCCCACCTTCACCTACGAGTTTACACATTACAAACCAAACTCTCCCACAGTTCTCTTATTCATGGGCGGCACACCACCACCACGCCAGTGTAAGTGTAAGAGGGAGTGTAGAGTGAGGTGCTGAGGGGATCTTTCTGGCTTCAGGGTAGTGAGTTTGGAGGCTGAATGCTAATCGCCCATCAAAAGATGTTGTTGACTAAGGTACAAGATACTTACAAACCAAAGTTGAAGAAAATTAACAGGACTCTAATGAATTCTGTCACCACGTTTCACAAAAAGCCAAGCTGCAATTGGATCTCACCACCAGCGTAACCGGAAAGTTTTTCCTCGGCACAATCTTGCACCTCCATTTTTGATCTGACACAAATTCAGGATTTAAAAAACACACAAAGCCAGCCAGCCGACCTCTTCATTTGTGAGACTGGCTGGCTGGATTTGTTTGTGTGTGGTTAAACAAGGCAGAATATAAGAGTGAAGTGGAAGAACGATTAAGTAAATATGAATTGGTGTAGATGGGGGACGTGGAAGATGTATGCAAGATATTCACAGAAGAAATGTGTACAGCATGTGATGTGGTGTGTGAGGTGGAGAGGACAGAAGGGGGTGCAAGGAACAGCATGGTGGAATGAAGAAGTAAGACAGGCTGTGGTACAAAAGAAGAAAATGTACAATGAATGGATGACAAATAGGGGCGTGGAAGAAGTTGAGAGGCGGAAGAGAGAGTTATATGTAGAAAGGAAGAGAGAGGTGCAAAGATTAGTGAGTAAGAAGAGAATGGATGTGGAATTTGGAAGGAATTTGTGTAAAGTGGAGGAACTGTAAGAAAATGTTCTGGAAAGAGGTGAAGAGAGTTAGACAGGGTGGCAGTGAAGTTAGTAGGGGAGTGAAAGATAAAAATGGTAGATTACTAGTGAAGAAGGGAGATAAAGTGAGCAGACAGAAAGAACACTTTAAGGAATTGTTGAACACAGAGAATGGAAGTAATGCAAGCATAAGTGGCTGGGGAATGGCTGAGAGAAGGGGGGAGGTGAGAAGACAGGAAGAAATCTGCAGGATAGAAGTTGTGGAAGAAATGAAGAAAGTCGAATTGGGGAAAGTCTCAGGAATTGATGGAGTGTGTGGTGAAATGCTGAAGCATGGGGGAGAGATAGTAGTAGAATGGATGTGGAAGATGTGCAGATTGGCCTGGGAGGAAGGTAGAGTCCCGGAGGATTGGAAGTCAGATATAATTATTCCCTTGTACAACGGAAAAGTGGAAAAAGAAGTGTGTGGTAATCATAGGGGCATTTGTTTTCTTAGTGTAAAAGTGTATGGTAGGATACTTATTGACAGAGTTAGGGAAATAACAGAGGAATTAGTTGGAGAAAAACAGGAAGACTTTAGGAAGGGAAGAGGTTGTGTAGATCAGATATTCATTCTTAGATCTTTAGTGGAAAAGTTTCTAGAGATGGGAAAGAAGTTGTATGCGGCCTTTGTGGATTTGGAGAAAGCATATAACAGGGTGGATAGACAAGGATTGTAGAAATTATTAAGAATTATGGAGTAGATGGGAAGTTGTTAATGCTGTGAAGAGTATGTATGAGGGTGCTAAGGCTGCAGTGCATGTGGATGGTGAACTGAGTGAATTTTTCTCTCTGAAGGTTGGGTTAAAACAGAGATGTGTTATGTTTCCATGGTTGTTCAATCTGTACATGAATGGGGTAATAAAAGAGATACAAGGTAGGGCAGTGGATGCTGGAGTGGCCATAGTGAGAGAGGGTTTTGTTTGGTTGCTTGCAGTTGACACGGTGTTGTTAAGTGAAGATCAACGGGAGCTGCAAGGCTTGGTGGATGAGTTTGTGAGACTGTGTAAGAAACGGAATCTATTGGTGAATGTAGAGAAGAGTAAAGTGATGGTCTTTGAGAGAGGTGAAGTCAGTTAATGTACAGTGAGGTTGGTTGGTGAGGAAATGGAAAATGCGAGTACGTTTAAGTACTTGGGGAGTGTGATGAGTAGGGATGGAAGTTTGGAGGGTGAAGTGCTTGAAAGGGTACAACAAGAAAGAAAGCTTGCTGGTTCCTTGAAAGCAGTGATAAGAAACAGGGAAGTGAGCATGGAAGTGAAAAAGTTACTACATGACAGTATTGTGATTCCAACTCTAACGTATGGAAGTAAAGCTTGGACGTTGTTGAAAGGACACAAGTCAAGAGTGAGAGCAGTGGAAATGAGCTATTTAAGAGGAGACTGTGGAGTCACATGGAGAGACAGATTGACAAATAAGGATGTAAAGGAGCGTTGTGGTGTGGATGTGGATGTGATAGGAAGTGTTAGGAGGAACACAATGAGGTGGTTTGGCCATGTGGAGAGGATGGAGGGTGAGAGACTGACGAGGAGTGTATGTAAGAGAGGTGGAGGGGGGGAGGGGGAGGGGGAGGGGGAGGTCGAGGATGAGATGGAGGGATGGAATGGAGAGGTATACGAGAGAGGGGGTTTGAGTTGGGAGCAGGGCAGTGAAATGGCGGGGGACAGGGCGACGTGGAGGCGATTTGTTTGCGGCCACCCCGTACGGGATTAAGGCGTCTGGCAATAGATAGACATAGATTTTCAGTTAATTTTGTAAGGTTATCATGACTGCTTATATGTATAAAAAATGATTAGTCATTTATGTACTTTATTATTAATCTTTCTTCTGACTAATAACTAAGAAGTTCAGCAAAACGAAGCTCGCCACCCTCCCCCCCCCCACAAGTTCCTTTATACGGGCCTGCTGCACTCCTGTTGTTGTGCTCTTACCATTATTATTAAACATGGCTCCTCCTGAATAAGACTCATATACTCATAGGCCTAGCATTATTATTGAATTGACAATTACGGGCCCGAAAATTTAGCTGTTGAGCGAAATAACTGACGAACTTGAACTTCAATACCAAATGCAAACTACGGAACTAAATCTGATTAATTGTTTTTGCAGAAAATGGATATACGACAGTTTTTCGGTCGCAAAAAAAGTGGTGGGAGCAGAAGTAGTTGATCAAGTGCAGCCACTAGTGTCTGATGAGCCAGATGTAACTGGTTCTGACCCATTTGAGTCAGGACACTGTAAGACGCCAATTCCCAACGAGCCGTTTCAGCCAGAGACACGCATAATTCCTGTGCAACCTGTGAACCAGCGAAGGCTATCCTTCCGACAGAAAAGGTTCAAAGACTACCCCTGGCTACATCACTACTTTAAGTAGAAATCTGTGATGTGCATACATTGCATTCACGCATCCGATAAGATGCTAAACCAGCTCTCTAAGAAAGCTGATGGAGCGTTCATCTCAACGGAATTTAAAAACTGAAAAGAGTAATTGAAAAATTTCAAAGCCAAGAAAAATCTAACCATCACAAATTGTCAGTCGCCAACCTGATGTACCATAAACAGAACCAACCTGTGAATGCACAACTGAGTCAACATGTATCTGCGGAGCAAAACACTTCAAGACAAGCATTGTTGAAGCTGATCTCATCATTGAAATTCCTGGCAAAGCAAGGTCTAGTGGTAAGAGGACATGACGAGGATGACGGAAATTTTCAAGCTCAACTGAAACTTCATGCCGAGGATGCTGGAGATTCTGAGAAGTAGTTGAAACAGAAAATCAACTACATGAGTACTACAATCCAAAATGAGATTCTCGGACTTATGGGGAAAATCATTCTTCTCGGTATATGTGATGAAGTGAACTGTGAGTCCCCAGAATTCATCATAATAATGGATGGAACTCAAGATATCCAATGTGTTGAACAGCAATGCGTTTGCATTAGATATGTTACCAAGGAATCGATAGTAGAGGAGAAGTTCCTCAGCTTGTACGAGGTGCAATCTACCACTGGTAATTCCTTGAGCAAAATGTTGCTTACTCATCAGGTTGAATTTGTTGCCATCCAGCTTACATTCCCAAATGTATGACGGCACAAGCAGCATGAGTCGTCAGTATAAGGGCTGTCGGGCAAAAGTTAAACAGTTGCAACCACTGGCGTTATACGTCCATTTGCGGTGCACACGCCACTCACTTGGTTACATCCAAGGTGATGCAAGCATCGCAGACAGCAAAGAATGCATTAGATAACGTCTGACAACTGGGGAACCTGTACAAGGACTTTGGAAAATTCAACAGTGTATACTTGAATGATACGTCTGATTACGATGCAGATGCTCCTAGTGTGCTCAAGCCTATCTGTCAGGCTCACTTTCTCAGTAAATCACCGGCAGTGAAATCTGTGCTGAAAAACTATGAGAACATTCTTTGAGCTCTGCACAAGGCTGCCAAAGAGTTCGGTACAAAACCTGCGTCACGCGCCAATGGCCTTAACACAGTCTTCAGCTCACCATGCGCGGCCTACTGATAAGCATTCCCCTGTTGAATGTTCTTGAGCGTTTAAATACAACACTACAGGGATCCTCTATGGCCATGTCCGGTATGCTTGAGCCAGTTGACAGCAGTCTGTTTGGACCAATGCTGCTTTTCATTACGTTTATCGTCACTCTGAAGAAAAGTGCGGTGAGCTGCATTTGGAATCAGTGAGTCTGCCAAGGTTCTGAAAAAGGATGATTCTGCACCCACTACTGATCATGTCCCTGCATTGGAAGGAGAACAATATTGAACCGAATACTTCCATGTCATTGTCAGTGCTATGTTGAATTTGAATGAGTACTTCTCATCAACGGACTTATTGACATTCAAGTGACTGTTCAACTTGCTGGTCACTGACACTGTTGACAATGACATGATCAAGAGATACCCAGAACTCGCTGACTTCGGGAATGTGAAACTACAACTTGCGTTTTTCAGATCGCAGTACCAGCCAGACACCATCGCCGAGTGCCAGAAACTGTTCCGTGAAATGAAGCCTGAAGTGAGGCGATTGTTTCCACTCGTGGAAAAGTTGCTGAGACTTGTCATGACCTCACCAGCAAGCTCATGCTCAGCAGAGCGTTTCTTTAGTGCTCTACGAAGACTGAAGACATACTTGAGATCTATGACGCATAATCGACTCAACCACACACTCATGTGTCATATACATCAAGATCGCCAGACAAGCTTGGATCCCGTTACCGTAGCCAGGGAATTCACTGATCGATCGACTGAGACTCGCCGAAAAGTGTTCAGTAACTACTGAGGACAAGTGGTTCTGACATGTTCTATGCGTCTATGTTCTACAAATGTTTTATGCTGTTTATGATTAATCAAGCTATAGGAAAAAATCATTTTAATGATGTTGATGTCAACTCCACAAACTGTTAACTTTACTGAGCTTTATAAACAAAAACTGCACCATTCGAGCGAAGTATATCAATGATGTGTACATGCGGTTTTATCATTCAAAATTCTCGTCCATAGTCCCTGTCCCCCCAGACTATTAGAAGTGAGTTACACCTCTGTGTTTATGTACACACAAACAAAGCCAGCCAGCCAACCTCATAACTGAAAACAACACCACTCCGCCCGCTTTGCAATGGAAGTGGTAAAAATATATGGCTGCTGGCATTCGGTCTCCTCTGATGAATTCCTCACCAAAAGTAATAGGCTTCTGCACATCCACATAGTTGCCATTTCCTGAAGATTTGGTTAAAATTCTTCCACAACTCTAACACACACACACACACACACACACACACACACACACACTATATCACCTTGCCTTGCTAAAGCAGGGCGACAATTACTCGTTCTGTCGTAAACATGTCTAGTGTGTTCATAAAGATTTCTTTTGACTGTGCCAACACGTATGATTTTGCAGTTCAAGGTTCGTATTCTTGTCGTTTAAGGGAGCTCCCTAACGCCATTCCCTGTGCCATTTACTTTGTTTATTATCCCCTACTGTCCTCTTCCGTGTTACCTAAATAGTTAAGGAAGCTTCCTTATACATTTTCGTAATCAACTTATTTTGTTTATTACAGCTTACTATCCTCTTCTGTGCTACATAATTTTTTCCAGTATCGCTATACCCTGCATAATTAATGTACAAAAATATATTAACCAGTCATATCCAAAAATAAACCTCTAAGGATGAAGTGCTAGGGAGCTTCCTTAACCAACAACTTGATTCCAACTGTGGCTGCCTCAAGGGCTCGTATTTCCCTCAGTTAAAGAAGCTCCCTAACACCTCATCCTAAGCTAATCATTCTTTATTTTACACCTTCCTCTCCTCTTTCGTGTTATAAAATTATTCTAATAGCACAATACTCTGCAGATATTGCGTGCAAAAGTATACCAACCAGCCATATCCAAAAATAAATCCCTAAGGAAGAGGTGCAAGGGAGCCTCCTTAACCGACGAGAATACAGGGCGCGGAGCCTGTCAGAACCTGGTTAGCAGAATACAGGGCGCGGAGTCTGTCAGAACCTGGTTAGCATGTGAAAAGAAAAAAAATGAAGAAAAAAGAAAAAAACAACAGTACATTCTCTTAGTGTCTGGGATTATGTTTTGTAACTACGTACAAAATGTATATATATTTTAAATACACAAAATTCGAAGTTAAATTATGAATGGGATTTATATTTTTGCTGTGTGTGTGTGTGTGTGTGTGTGTGTGTGTGTGTGTGTGTGTGTGTGTGAGGGAACAGGTGTAACAGGTGTATAGATGATGCAAGTGTAGTAGTTGACACAAAACTCAGTAGACATTACTTGACTGACTGAGCTGATTGATGCCGGCGTGTGTGTGTGTGTGTGCGTGTGTGTGTGTGTGTGTGTTCTTACCTAATTGTATCTTTACAGGAATGAGTCAAGCTCGTACTGTCCCGTGTCTTAAACCATATTTATCGTACATATCCTTAAATTTGTGAATTGTTTTGGCACACAGTATTCCATTCGGTAGTGCATTCCACTGATCAATTGCTCTATTCGGGAAACCTTACGTATATCACCTCTCTTTTTATGCAATTTTTTGCAGTGTCCTCTTGCTGATGCTTCCCCATACGTTAAGTAATCATCTATTTTCTCTTTCCCTGATATGCATTTATATAGCATAATCATGTCACCTCTTTTCCTTCTCTCCTGCAGTGTTGGTAGATTCACTTTATTTAGTCTTTCTTCATAGCTTAGATCCCTTAAGCTTGGTACCCATCTTGTAGCGGCCCTTTGAACTTTTTCAATCTTGTCTGTGTGTTTTTTGAGATGAGGACTCCAGACTACTGATGCATACTCCAGGGTTAGTCTGATGAATGATGTTATTATCTTTCTTAGCATGTCTTCATTTATGTATGTACACACTATTCTCATATTGACAAGCAGTGTAAACATGTTCCGTACCTTCTCACTGATGTGGTCAGCCGGAGATAGTCTGTTGTTGACAATCATATCTAGGTCCTTCTCTCTTTCTGATGTGTGTAGGGTTTTATTTCCTAACATATAATCCCAATCAGGTTTTTTCCACTTTTATCAAACTTGATTACATGACACTTGTCCACATTGAATTCCATTTGGCATGTATTACTCCATTCATGAAGTTTATTTAATTCTTGTAGCTCTTTACAAGAGTCTGTGTTAGTAATTCTCCTTTGTATTTTTGCATCATCTGCAAACATATTTAGATAGCTTTCATTTCCAGTGTTACTGTCTATATCATTTATATACACTATAAACATGATTGGTGCCAGCACTGAGCCCTGTGGTACTCCACTAGTAACTTCTTTCCATGATGAGCAATTTCCCCTTAGTACTGTTCTCATATTTCTTTTCATGAGATAATCTTGCATCCAACAATACAGTTTGCCTCGAATTCCTCCTTGATGGTACAGTTTCCATAAAAGTCTTTGGTGTGCTACTGTGTCAAATGCTTTCTTGAAATCTAAATAGATACTGTCCACCCATCCTTCTCTTTCCTGTAATGTGTCTGTTACTCTGTCATAGTAGCTCAACAGTTTAGCAACACATGATTTTCCTTTTCTGAAACCAAACTGTCTTTCTGTTATCATAATGTGTTCTTCTAGGTGATTTACCCAAGCTTTTCTTATAAGCTTTTCTAATACCTTGCTTACAACACTGATTAGTGATACTGGTCGGTAGTTAAGTGGATTTCGTCTATTCCCTTTCTTGAATAAGGGAACAATGATTGCTTTCTTTCAAATATCAGGTAGTTTACCTAGACTTAAGGATTTCTTGAAAATTAAAAATAATGGTTTACTTAACTCCTTTGCACATTCACTTAGCACCGAACATGAAATTTCATCAGGACCATTTGCTTTTCCTTTGTCTAATGTACTTAGCTCCTCCTGTATTTCTTTTTCTGATGTTTGTATATCTGGTAGTATGTGTGGGCATGCATGTTCCACATAATCCCTCTTAAAATTTTTTTCCTCTGTAAAACCTGATTGGAAATTCTTGTTTAGTGCTTCACAAATATCCTTCTCTTGTGTGTAAGTGATTCCATCGTCCGTAATGGATTGTATTTTATCTTTTACTTTGGTTTTCCTTCTGATGTAGCTGTAAAATAGCTTTGGTTGATCACTACTTTTATTTATAATATCCTCCTCAAATTGTTTTGGGGCTTTCCTCCTTATTCTTGTATAATCGTTTCTTGCCTGTTTGTAATTATTATATGCCCTTTCACTATTGTGTCTTCTGTATCTATTTCGCAACAAATCTCTTTTTTTTTTTTTTTTTTTTTTTACATTCTGTATTGAACCATTTCTTTATTTTCTTTTCTGCTTCTTTATGCAGTGGGATGTACTTCTGGACTCCTATTTCATAAAGTTCACAGAATTTTTCATATATAGCATTTAAATCTTGTCCTCTAAGCTCCTTTTCCCTAGCAATTTCTAAGAAGTACTTCTTTAGGTCATGATACTTTCCTTTTATATAGTTTAGGCTCTTTTTATAACTTTCATTGCCGTTATCTATGTCATATGCAATCCTGAAGTTGCAATTTAGTACTGCATGGTCGCTTTTGCCGAATGGAGGGTGATATATTAAATTGTCAATATCGTGTTCTTGCCTAGTAAATATGAGATCTAGTATTGAGGGTACATCGAGTCCTCTTTTTCTGGTGCTTTCCCTTAAATGTTGCGTTAGGAAAAACTCTTGCACATGATCCAGGAACTTTTGGTCCCAACAGCTTTCTTGGCTTACTATTGCTAGCGTATTCCAATTTATGTTTGTATTAAAATCTCCAGTTAGTATAATTCTTTTTTATTTCTCTTCCATTTTATGTAGTAATGCTCTTAAACTCTGAATTGTACTCTCCGCCAGGTGCTCATATTCGTCTCTTTCCCATGTGTTTGATCTGGGTGGCATGTACAAATTGGCTACAATTACTTTCCCTTCAGATGCATTTATCTCTACTGCAATCAGTTCTACTTGTGAGGGTATATCTAATTCTATTTCTTTGACATTTAGATTTTTCTTAGTTAATATTATAATTCCTCCTCCTTTTTTTAAGTTCCTATCTCTTCTCCATATATTATATTCCTCTAAGTTTAGGATGTCATTCGATATCCTTGGTGTTAATTTTGTTTCAGTTAGGCATATTATATGTGGTTCATTTTCTCTGACATAATCATTCATCTCTAATAATTTAGATACCATTCCATCCACATTTGAGTACATCAACTTAATCATCTTGTTTATATACTTGTCATGATTTGGTTCTACTACCTTCCTCCTTTTTATTCCCTCCTGTTTATGTACCACTTTCGTACCTGCAATCCAATTACTTTGTAAACAAATGTGTTCTTCTCCTCCTCTGATCTTCCCTCATTTTTTATTTTTGCTTCCTCCCTCTTCTCTTTCAGTAATTCCAGTTCCTCTTGTGTTAGGCATCTTTTTATCCATACATTTTTTAACTCTTCTTTTTCCATAAGATTCTTTGCATTTTTTAGTATCTCCTCCAGGGTGTTTACACTCTGTAAGGTTACCTTTAGGGGTCTTGACTTACTTTTCTCGTATTTCCCTAACCTTTTGTTTTCCTCCATGTCTTTACTACGGATTTCCTCTGATACTTCTTTCAATGTGCCCATTACATTTGCCATCTCCTTTTTGTCTCTTGAGATCTTGTTTTTTACTTCTTCCTCTTCTATACCAGTGATTACTATAGATTTGTTAATATCTACTGAATCTCTGACTAACTTAGGATTGTTTTGGATTATTCTTTTTACTTCCTCTTTAATGCTTTTTTCTTCCACCCTTGTTTCTAAGTCTTTCTTTACTTTCACCATTTCAGCATAAGTAGATTCCACATCATTTTTTAAGCTTTGCACAGCTTCATTCACCTGTGTTATCTTCTCCTCAATATCACTGCTCTGATTTATCAGACTGCTTACTTGTCTCTGTATCACTTTTGAACTCTTCCATAAAACTCTCGTGGTTGACAGCTGTACTTGCCATTTCACAAATTTTCCTCCTAAGTGTACCCACTTCAACTGTTACCTCTCCTATGATTATGTCTTTCTTGTTGACTTCCTTCCCTAATTTTTCTATTTCTTCCTTTTGCAAGTGCATCAGTTTCTTAATTTCATCAATCTCATTTTGAAAAGCAGTCTCAAGCTTGTGCACCCGCTCAACCAGTTTGTTATGAGTCTCCATTTCAATCAGTTCTTGGTAGAAATCATCGTCCTGCTTTCTACCTTTATCTCTTTTCTTTTCCAAATTTCCTTTACTAAAGTATGTGTTCATGTTGAAGTACTAAAAACACATATGGTACTTACATTCCCTGGGGCAGATTGTAGACTAAACAACGATCAGCTGACTGTCCGCATTCTTACTCTAATTTGTTTTCTGTTTGAACAAGTCTTGCTTTAAAACTTCATCTTCTTTATTTTTTATATATTAGAACCCCATTTGGTCTAACCTGGTACAGAGGTTGACTCATATAAAGATACAAATTTAGGTAATGCCTCTGGCCAAGTTGGCCGTGTATGGAGCGATGTCGGCGTGCGTGTGGTCTCCTCCGTGCCTTGTGTGTGTCTGTGTGTGTGTGTGAGAGAGAGAGAGAGAGAGAGAGAGAGAGAGAGAGAGAGAGAGAGGGAACTGGTGTAAGAAGTGTATAGACTGAAATGTAGGTGTTGACACAAAACTCAGTAGACGTTACTTGACTGTCTGAGCTGACTGATGCCGGTTTGTGTGTGTGTGTGTGTGTGTGTGTGTGTGTGTGTGTGTGTGTGTTACCTAATTGATCTTACCTAATTGTATCTTTACAGGAATGAGTCAAGCTCGTACTGTCCCGTGTCTTAAACCATATTTATCGTACATATCCTTAAATTTGTGAATTGTTTTGACACACACTATTTCATTCGGTAGTGCATTCCACTGATCAATTCCTCTGTGTGGGAAACTAAATTTCTTTACGTCTTTATAACCTCTCTTTTTTTATGCAGTTTTCTGCAGTGTCCTCTTGCTGATGCTTCTCTATACGTTAAGTAATCATTTATGTCTATTTTCTCCTTCCCTGATATGCATTTTTATAGCATAATCATGTCACCTCTTTTCCTTTTCTCCTCTAGTGTTAGTAGATTCAGTTTATTTAGTCTTTCTTCGTTGCTTAGATCCCTTAAGCTTGGTACCCATCTTGTAGCGGCCCTTTGAACTTTTTCAATCTTGGCTATGTGTTTTTTGAGATAAGGACTCCAGACTACTGATGCATACTCCAGGGTTGGTCTGATGAATGATGTTATCTTTCTTAACATGTCTTTATTTATGTATGTAAACGCTATTCTCATATTTGCAAGCAGTGTATACATGTTCCGTACCTTGTCACTGATGTGGTCAGCCGGAGATAGTTTGTTATTGACAATCACACCTACGTCCTTCTCTCTTTCTGATGTGTGTAGGGTTTTATTTTCTAATGTATAATCCCAATCAGGTTTTTTTCCACTTTTACCAAACTTGATTACATGACACTTGTCCACACTGAATTCCATTTGCCATGTATTACTCCATTCATGAAGTTTATTTAATTCTTCTTGTAGCTCTTTACAAGAGTCTGTGTTAGTAATTCTCCTTTGTACCGTATTTTGCATCATCTGCAAACATATTTAGATAGCTTTCATTACCAGTGTTACTGTCTGTATCATTTATATGCACTAAAAACATGATTGGTGCCAGCACTGAGCCCTGTGGTACTCCACTATTCACTTCTTTCCATGATGAGTAATTTCCCCTTAGTACTGTTCTCATTTTTCTTTTCATGAGATAATCTTGCATCCAACAATACAGTTTGCCTTGAATTCCTCCTTGATGGTACAGTTTCCATAAAAGTCTTTGGTGTGCTACTGTGTCAAATGCTTTCTTGAAATCTAAATAGATACTGTCCACCCATCCTTCTCTTTCCTGTAATGTGTCTGTTACTGTCATAGTAGCTCAACAGTTTAGTAACACATGATTTTCCTTTTCTGAAACCAAACTGTCTTTCTGTTATCATACTGTGTTCTTCTAGGTGATTTACCCAAGCTTTTCTTATAAGCTTTTCTAATATCTTCTTACAACACTGGTTAGTGATACTGGTCGGTAGTTAAGTGGATTTTGTCTATTCCTTTTCTTGAATAAGGGAACAATGTTTACTTTCCTCCAAATATCAGGTAGTTTACCTTGACTCAAGGATTTCTTGAAAATTAAAAATAATGGTTTACTTAACTCCTTTGCACGTTCACGTAGCGCCCAATATGAATTATCATCAGGACCATTTGCTTTTCCTTTGTCAAATTTACTTAACTCCTCCTGCAGTTCTTTTTCTGATTTTTGTATATCTGGTATTATGTGTGGGCATCCATGTTCCACATAATCCCTCTTAAAATTTTTTTCCTCTGTAAAAACTGAATGGAAATTCTTGTTTAGTGCTTCACAAATATCCTTCTCTTGTGTACAGGTGATTCCATCATCCGTAGTGGATTGTATTTTATCTTTTACTTTGGTTTTGCTTCTGATGTAGCTGTAAAATAGCTTTGGTTGATCACTACTTTTTTTTTTTATGATATCTTCCTCAAACTGTTTTTGAGCTTCCCTCCTTATTGTTGTATAATCGTTTTTTGCCTGTTTGTAATTATTATATGCCCTTTCACTATTGTGTCTTCTGTATCTATTCTACAACAAATCTCTTTTTTCTTTTGATTTTTTACATTCTGTATTGAACCATGTCTTTATTTTCGTTTCTGCTTCTTTGTGCGGTGGAATGTACTTCTGGACTCCTATTTCATAAAGTTCACAGAATTTTTCATATATAGCATTTAAATCTTGTCCTCTAAGCTCCTTTTCCCAAGCAATTTCTAAGAAGTAATTCTTTAGGTCATGATACTTTCCCTTTTTATAGTTTAGGCTCTTTTTGTAACTTTCATTGCTGTTATCTATGTCATATGCTATCCTGAAGTTGCAATTTAGTACTGCATGGTCGCTTTTGCCGAATGGAGGGTGATATATTAAATTGTCAACATCGTTTTCTTGCCTAGTAAATATGAGATCTAGCACTGAGGGCACATCGAGTCCACTTTTTCTGGTGCTTACCCTTACATGTTGCGTTAGGAAAAACTCTTGCACATGATCCAGGAGCTTTTGGTCCCAACAACTTTCTTGGCTTATTATATCTAGAGTAGTCCAATTTATATTTGTATTAAAATCTCCAGTTAGTATAACTCTTTTCGATTTCTTCCATTTTATGTAGTAATGCTCTTAAACTCTGAATTGTGCTCTCCGCCATGTCTTCATATTCGTCTCTTTCCTGTGTGTTTGATCTGGGTGGCATGTACAAATTGGCTACTATTACTTTCCCTTCAGATGCATTTATCTCTACTGCAATCAGTTCTACTTGTGAGGGTATATCTGATTCTATTTCTTTGACATTTAGATTTTTCTTAGTTAATATTATAATTCCTCCTCCTTTTTTTAAGTTCCTATCTCTTCTCCATATATTATATTCCTCTAAGTTTAGGATGTCATTCGATATCCTTGGTGTTAATTTTGTTTCAGTTAGGCATATTATATGTGGTTCATTTTCTCTGACATAATCATTCATCTCTAATAATTTAGATACCATTCCATCCACATTTGAGTACATCAACTTAATCATCTTGTTTATACACTTATCATGATTTGGTTCTACTACCTTCCTCCTTTTTATTCCCTCCTGTTTATGTACCACTTTCGTACCTGCAATCCAATTGCTTTGTAAAAAAAAATTATTCTTCTCCTCCTCTGATCTTCCCTCATTTTTTGTTGCTTCCTCCCTCTTCTCTTTCAGTAATTCCAGTTCCTCTTGTGTTAGGCAACTTTTTATCCTTACATTTTTTAACTCCTCTTTTTCCATAAGATTCTTTGTATTTTTTAGTATCTCCTCCACTGTGTTTACACTCTTGAAGGTTACCTTTAGGGATCTTGACTTGCTTTTCTCATATTTCCCTAACCTTTTGTGTTCCTCTATGTCTTTACTACAGATTTCTTCTGATACTTCTTTCAATATGCCCATTACATTTGCCATCTCTTTTTTGTCTCTTGAGATCTTGTTTTTTGCTTCTTCCTCTTCAGTACCAGTGATTACTATAGATTTGTTAATATCTACTGAATCTCTGGGTAACTTAGGATTGTTTTGGATTATTCTTTTCACTTCCTTTTTAATGCTTTTTTCTTCCACCCTTGTTTCAAAGTCTTTCTTTACTTTCATCATTTTAGCATAAGTGGTTTCCACATCATTTTTTAAGCTTTGCACAGCTTTATTCACCTGTGTTATCTTCTCCTCATTATCACTGCTCTGGTCTATCAGACTGCTTACTTGCCTAATTGTCTGTATCATTTTTTAACTTTTCCATAATACTCTCGTGGTTGACTGCTGTACTTATCATTTCACTAATTTTCCTCATAAGTGTACCCACTTCAACTGTTAACTCATCTATGGTTGTGTCATTCTTGTTGACTTCCTTTCATAATTTTTCTATTTCTTCCTTTTGCAAGTGCAGCTGTTTCTTAATTTCATCAATCTCATTTTGAAAAGCCGTCTCTAACCTATCTACTCGTTCAACCAATTTGTTTATGAGTCCTCATTTCAACTAGTTCTTG
>NC_136956.1:10126183-10151183 GCF_032717465.1 Coenobita brevimanus
CCAATTTCCACACACACTAAAATCTCCCCCCCCCTTTTTTTTTTGTTTTTTTTGGTATTTTAATAATCACTTCATTTTTCCACTCTTCTGGAATTCCATCATAATCTCAAGCCACATTAAAAAGTTTCAAAAGCGCATTCATCAACTCATCATTTTCCATCTTAAGAATTTCGTGAAATATTCCATCCTCTCCTGGGGCCTTAAAATTCTTTAATTCCTTATAGATTTTGCTACCTCTTCCAAGGTTATATCCCCTGTTTCTATCTACAAATCTCTCTCGGCTGGCAAAATGTCCTCCTCAGCTGGGATTGGTCTATTCAGAACAGATTCAAAGTGCTCTTTCCACCGTCCTTTTATATCCAAATCTTTAGTTATCAAGTTATCATATCTAACTCGTATAGGTATTTCCTTCCTTCTCTTTTCAGTCCCAGTTAACTCCTTGATGGCCTGATACGCTGCTTTTGTGCCCTGACCGTCATTTTTACATAACTTAATTTCTTTATCTGTTGCCTTTTCATCATATAGCCTCCTCTTATCACGTCTAACGAGTCTTTTTACTTCAGAATGTAAACTCCAGTACTTTGCTCTAAGTACTTCAACTACCTGGCCATCAACATGTTGTTATTCACTTCTTAACTTCGCCTCTTTCCTTTTCTGAATTGCATTCATGTTTCATCTGACATCCACTTTTTCCTTCTCGCTTTCTCTTTTTTCTTAATAGTAACCTTAGCATTCTCATGCAAAACCTCTTTTACCTCTCTCCACATTTGATTAATATCATTGTCTTCAGATTCCAGCAAAGTCTACAGGACTAGAAACCTGTTCCTGCATTCCCACCGAAAGTTTTCCATATATATATATATATATATATATATATATATATATATATATATATATATAATATGTGTGTGTGTGTGTGTGTGTAGTATAGAAAAAAAACGTGTTAAGAGGATTCAAAATTATAATACAGAGACCCCTGGATATGGGACACAAGGCAGGGTAATGTCAAAGACTGGTAGATTCCTTTTCAGTGACTTAGTTTGTGTTTAGGGATGTGTTGCAGAGGGATAGGTTGTGTTGCATTGACTAGTTTGTGTTCTGGAAGGGTAATGGTGTTGCAAAGAGTGTTACAAGTGTTACAAAGGCCTGGATCCTAATACCGAGATCTGGAATATATTACAGAGCTAAAGTGTGATACAGTAGCCTAGTTTGTGATACAGAGGGCTCAGTTATGCTACAAAAGGCCAGGTTGTGTTACGGAGACCGAGGTTTTATCTCAGGGATCTAGGTTTTGATAGACAATCTGGTTTCTGCTATAGAGACAAAGATTTTATCGTGAAGGGCTATGGGTTGTACATCAAGACCTAAATAGTTGTACAGATTGCTAGGTTGTACCACAGAGGCCTAAAGAGTTGTACAGATTACTTGGTGGTTTAACTGGAACCTAAATAGTTGTATAGTTTGCTAGGTTGTATCACCGAGGGCCCAGCTTTCGTTGCGAAAACCTAGTATGTATATCAGAGGACTAGGGCGTGTTGCAGAGACCTAGGTTGTGTTAGAGAGAAATAGATCCAGTTACGATAGTCTCTGCTGTGTTAAAGAGGAATGTGTTACACTGGGCTGGATTATGGTACAGAGGAGTACATTGTCTTACAGAGATTTAGGTTATGTTACTGAAGGCTATGTTGTGTTCCAAAGGCTATGTTGCAGAGGACTACGTTGTGGCACAGAAGGCAGGTTAATATTTAAGAGGGCCAGGTTGTGCTACAGAGGACCAGGTTGTTTCAAAGAGGACTGAGTTACATTACAGAGGTTGGGATTACATTAAAGAGGACCTAGTTTTCTTACAGGAGGCAAGGGTATGTTACAGAGGGTTTTGGTTGCGCCGGAGTGAAGCGAAGTTGCATTACAGAAAAAAAAAAAAAGATGGATCAGGAACCTAAGTTTGACAGTAGATGTGCAAGATTTTTAAGTGTATGGCAACAGTGTGTGCTTAGTTTTCTCCTATTCCCCTTGCTTGTTATGGTCTTCTTTTCCTTTGGTTTGTACTGTACTGAGTGGAAATGAGACAGCCATATTGATACAGAAAACCTTAATGCTGTATCCTACTCAACCCAAATATCTCCCTCGCAGGAACCCAACCCCAGATGACTCCTTGGGCTTCACCTGGACCCCCTCTGACCCCTCTGACCCTCACCATCTTGACATTAACCTGGTTCCTTCCATGGCCCCCGATCGCCTCCAGAAGGTAAGATTAACACACCCTGAAGGATAGAATACGGGGCTAGTCTGGGAGCAATGTGTATGGCAGGTGACCGCGCTAGTGTATTTAGCAAGGTGTGTGACAGGTGACCACACTAGTGTATTTAGGAAGGTGCATGGCAGGTGACCGCGCTAGTGTATATAGCATGGCGTATGGCAGGTGACTGCGCCAGTGTATTGGCTCGTTGAATATCCCGTTTGAGCAAGGGCAGTAGTCCTGTACTCTCGTGCGTTTGATCAGTTCTTACCTTTCCGTGCAGGAGAGGGACGTTTTCACTTGATGGCACTATTATGACCCCATGACTTTACTGCCTGGTCATACATGCGTCCCTTAGTTCCTTTCCTACCCCAAAATAAAGAATGGTGGACTACAGAGGAACGGTAACTTTCAGCTTGCATTATACTGGGTTCACATTAAGATAAGCCTGGGGATGCATCTACTATTACTATTACCTAAGCATCTGCTGTCACCATCCTTCTACAACCTACTTGAAAATTGATCTTGTAAATAATGTTTAACTTTATGGTGTCGTCAGTATCTTGGTGTTTCTGTCATTGGGTGATTTGATAGCTAAGGGGAGACCCCCATGAAAAATTATGATTTGTTGGTGTGAAAAGTGAGTTGTCTGTGTCTGTTTCTGTGTGTGTGTTTGTGTGTGTGTGTGGGGGGGGGTTATTTGACAGCACTCTTTTCTCTTTTATTTTTCATTCATTCATTTTTAGCTTTCTCCTGCCTTCACCGCCTCCCTCTTTCCCTCAGGTCCTGGACTTCTGGTCGACACTCCCCCTGAAGGAGAACCTGCTGATGGCCCCAGAAAAGGTGGTGGTCGAGGGAGGTCGCAGGGAGGAACTTTGAGGTGTAGGTTGTGTGTGATAATGATAACCCTGCACTAGAAAAAACATACATTCCACGGGAAATGTTTACCTGCAGCAGAAAATCGTACATTCCACGGGCGATGTTTACCTGCAGCAGAAAGACATACATTCCACGGGCGATGTTTACCTGCAGCAGAAATAACATACATTCCACGGGCGATGTTTAATATACAGTAGCCTTCTGTTACCAATAATATTACTTAGAATAGTTAAGATGCTCATTTGTAACAAATGTTTGAAATTTCTGGAAAATCTGTCACAGTCGAAACGTTTATTAAATCCTGTGTCCTTTTTCTGCATTTAACTTTTGTTCCTACAGTTCGTTAATCTATACTGATATGTATTTTCACTTAGTAATTCATTTTCATTGGCTCAGTATATATATATATATATATATATATATATATATATATATATATATATATATATATATATATATGTATTGTACATTTACTGAGGGAACAGTTGTAGGTGAAGGTGATGTGCCCTGCTTGGGTCGATTAGAGTTCCTAAAGTGTGAGGACAGGGGTTGCGAGGTGAGGGCAGAGGCAGTCACAAGTGTGACGTGAAGGCGACGCTGTGTACCTTCAGCCTCTGGTGAGGACACAAATGCTGCTTCTCCCGGACTCTGAAAATCCCTATCACTCCAAACTGTCTCCCAACTCGCACCATCGCTCGCTCGCTTTCCCATCCCTCACGGCAACCTTTACCCTCTTCTACTTTCATTTCGTCCTCACCAATTTATCTTAGTCATTGTCGCTCCTCTCCTCATCCAACTTTTCGTGTAGCGTGCCGAGGTTGCTGACTCACGAGACCATCAGAGGAAAAGCCAAACAGAATTACTAAACAGCGATACATAAAACTATCCATCTATCTATATATGGGCAGACACCTCAATCCTGTAAGGGGTGGCCACAAGCAAATCGTCTCCATGTCACCCTGTCCAACGCCATTTCACTGTCTTGCTCCCAGCTCACACACCCTTCTCTCATATACCTTTCCACTCTGTCCCTCCATCTCATCCTCGGCCTCCTCCTCCCTCTCCCCCGATCCACCTAAATTGCATATACTGTACTCTCGTCGTTAGTCTCTTGCTTTTCATCCTCTCCACATGGCCCAACCGAACCACCTCAGTGTATTTCTCCTAACGGTTTCTAACACATCCACATCGACACCACAACGCTTCTTAACTTCCTCATTCGTCAGTCGGTCTCTCCACGTAACTCCACATACTCCTCTCAAATAATTCATTTCCTCTGCTCGCACTCTTGTGTTCTTACAACAAGGTCTAAGCGTCACTTCCATACGTTAGAGATGGTATCACAATACTGTCAAGCAATGGCTTTTTTACTTCCATGCTCACGTCCCTGCTCCTTATCACTGTTTTCAAAGAACCAGCAACTTTTCTTCCCTGTTGTACCCTTTCTAGCACCCTCTAAACTTCTATCCTTACTCACCACACTGCCCAAGCACTCACATTTTCCATTTCTTCATCATCGAAACCTCAATGGACATTCAGTGGATTCATTTCCCTCGAAGACCATAACTTTACTCTTCCCTGTATTCCCCTTTAGATTCCGCTTCTTACACACTCTCCCAAACTCATTCATCAAGCCTTGCAGTTCCCCTTCGTCTTCTCTTAACAATACAATATCATCTGCAAACAACAGTGCAGTGAGTTTCCAAACACTGTCCTCTCTCATTAGGGTTGTTCTAACATCCACTGCCCTACTTTGTTTCACTTTTATAACGCCATCCATAAACAGACTGAACAACCATGGGGACATGACACATCCCAGTTTCAGCCCAACATTCAAATAGGAAATTTCACTCAGTTCACTATTCACACGCACCACAGCCTTAGCACCCTCATGCATACTCTTCACGGCATTCAGCAACTTCCCATTCATTTCAAATAGTCTTCATACTTTTCACATTCCTTGTCTACGTACCTTGTCATATGCTTTCCCTAAATCCATGAAAGCTACATCAACTTCTTTCCCTTCTCTAATAACTTTTCCTTTGAAGACCTAATAATGAATATCTGATCTACACAATCTCTTCCCTTCCTAAAATTTCCCTGTTCTTGTCCAACGAATTCCTCTCTATTTCCCTGTGTCAATAGGTATCCTACCATATACTTTTCCTATTACACTTAGAAGACAACTGCTCCTAGGATTACCACACACTTCATTCTCTCCTTCCCTTCGTACTGGGGAATAATCTACCTGCCTTCCAGTCTTCCAGGATTCTACATTCCTCTCAGGCCAATCTGCACATCATCCACATCCATTCTGCTATCCCTCCTGCATACTTCAGTGTTTCACCACACACTCCATCAATTCCTGGGGCTTTCCCCATTTTGACTTTCTTCATTGCTTCCATTACTTACATCCAACTGATTGCTTCCTCTCTTTTCACCTCCCTGCTTATCCTAGCCATTCCCCATTCACTTATACTCGCATTACTCTCATTTTCCCTGTTCAACAATTTCTTAAAGTGTTCTCTCCATGTGTTCACTTTTTCTTCCTTCTTCAAAAGCAATCTACCATTTTTATCTTTCACTTCCCGACTAACTTCTTTGACACCCTTTCTAACCCTGTTCATCTCTTTCCAGAACATTTTCTTACATTCCCTCCACTTTATACTCAAATTCCTTCCAGATTCATCACCCAGTCTCTTCCTACTCTCACTTACTAATCTATTTACATCTCTCTTCGTCTCTTCATATAACTCTCTCTTCCGTCTCTCAACTTCCTTCACACCTCTGTTTCTCATCCACTCACTACATGTTTTCTGCTTTTGCACCACAGCCATTCTCATCTACTTATTCCACCCTGCTGTTCCTTGCACCACCTTTCGTCTCCTCTTCATCCCACCTGACTTTACATGCTGCACAGATTTCTTCAGTGAACATCTTGCACACACCTTCCACGTCCCCCATCTGCTCCAAATCATATTTACCCAATCGTTCCTCCAGTTGTCTCTTATATTATGTCTTTTTTTCCATCCTCTTGCGACCTTTCTACCCTCCTGGTATGGACTACTTCCTCCTGTCTTTCCCTAGTTCAATTCCTCCATTTCATTTGAACCTTGACTTTCACCACCACCACTTGGTGGTCAGAAAGTCCACTCTCCCAACCTCTGGATGCATTTGTAACGACTACACACCTCATTCTATCATCCACACACACATAATCAATCATTGCCTTCCATTCATTCGCTTCACCACCCACCCTTCTCATCACTTACCACGTATACCGGTGGATCATTATGTGTCTAAAGAAGGCATTGGCTATTACCAACCCCCTCCCTGCAAAATGTCCATTAGAGCACTGCCATTCTCATCCACTTCTGCAGGTACACCCCACTCACCAGCTGTTCCATCCACCTTCATATTCTCTACTTTTCCATTCATATCTCCAGTCAAAAACAATTCCTCATTCCTTTCAAACTTTTCCATACACACTTCCACATTTGTCAAAACTCTTCTTTCACTCTACTTGCACGATCTTGCTTTGGCACACACACACACACACACACACACACACACACACACACACACACACACACAAAAGGTTAGGGAAATACGAGAAAAGCAAGACAAGACCTCTAAAGGTGACTTTCCAGAGTGTAAACACTGTGGAAGAGATACTAAAAAATGCAAAGAATCTTATGGAAAAAGAGGAGTTCAAAAATGTATGGATAAAAAGATGCCTAACACAAGAGGAACTGGAATTACTGAAAGAGAAAAGGGAGGAAGCAAAAACAAAAAATGAGGGAAGATCAGAAGAGGAGAAAGAGAATTTTTTTTTTTTTACAAAGTAATAGGATTGCAGGTACGAAAGTGGTACACAAACAGGATGGAATAAGAAGGAGGAAGGTAGTAGAACCATGTCATGACAAGTATATAAACAAAATGATAAAGTTGATGTACTCAAATGTGGATGGAATGGTATCTAAATTACTAGAGATGAATGATTATGTCAGAGAAAATGAACCACAAATAATATGTCTAACTGAAACAAAATTAACACCAAGGATATCCAATGACATACTAAACTTAGAGGTATACAATATATGGAGAAGAGACAGAAATTTAAAAAGAGGAGGAGGAATTATAATATTCACTAAGAAAAATCTAAGAGTCAATGAAATAAAACTAGATATACCATCACAAGTAGAACTGATTGCAGTAGAGATCAACACATCTGAAGGTAAAGTAATTGTAGCCAATTTGTACATGCCACCCAGATCAAACACATGGGAAAGAGACGAATATGAGGACCTGGCAGAGAGTACAATTCAGACTTTAAGATCATTACTACATAAAATGGAAGAGAAATCGGAAAGAATTATACTAACTGGGGATTTCAATACAAATATAAACTGGAATACTCTAGATACAATTAGCCAAGAAAGCTGTTGGGACCAAAAGCTCCTGGATCTCGTGCAAGAGTTTTTCCTAACGCAACATGTGAGGGAAACCACCAGAAAAAGAGGACTTGATGTACCTTCAGTGCTGGATCTAATATTTACTAGGCAAGAAAATGGTATTGACAGTTTAATATATCACCCTCCTCTCGGCAAAAGCGATCATGCAGTACTAAATTATAACTTCAGGATAGCATATGACATAGTAAACAGCAATGACAGTTACAAAAAGAGCCTAAACTATAAAAAGGGAAATTATCAAGACCTAAAGAAGTATTCCTTAGAAGTTGATTGGGAAAATGAGCTTAGAGGACAAGATTTAAATGCTGTATATAAAAAATTCTGTGAATTTTATGAAATAGGAGTCCAGAAGTACATCCCACAGCACAAAGAAGCAGATAAGAAAATACAGAGATAGTTCAATACAGAATGTAAAAAATCAAAAGAAAAAAGAGATTTGTTGTGGAATAGATACAGAAGACACAATAGTGAAAGGGCGTATAATAATTACAAACAGGCAAGAAACGATTATACAAGAATAAGGAGGGAAGCCCAAAAACAGTTAGAGGAGGATATAATAAATAAAAGTAGTGATCAACCAATGCTGTTTTACAGCTATATCAGAAGCAAAACCAAAGTAAAAGATATAATACAATCCATTACGGACGAGGGAATCACTTACACACAAGAGAAAGATATTTGTGACGCACTAAATAAGAATTTCCAATTAGTTTTTTACAGAAGAAAAGAATTTTGAGAGGGACTATGTGGAACATGCATGTCCACACATACTACCAGATATACAAATAGCAGAAAAAGTAATACAGGAGGAGTTGAGTAGATTAGACAGAGGAAAAGCAAGTGGTCCTGATGAAATTTCATGTTGGGAATTATGAGAATGTGCAAAGGAGTTAAGTAAACCATTATTTTTAATTTTCAAGAAATCCTTGAGTCAAGGTAAACTACCTGATATTTGGAAAAAAGCAAATATTGGCCCCTTATTCAAGAAAGGAAATAGACAAAATCCACTCAACTACCGACCAGTATCACTGACCAGTGTTGTAAGCAAGGTATTAGAAAAGCTTATAAGAAAAGCTTGGGTAAATCATCTAGAAGAACACAATATGATAACAGAAAGACAGTTTGGTTTCAGAAAAGGAAAATCATGTGTTACTAATCTGTTGAGCTACTATGACAGAGTAACAAACACAATACAGGAAAGGGAAGGATGGGTGGACAGTACCTATTTAGATTTCAAGAAAGCTCTTGACACAGTACCACACCAATGACTTTTATGGAAACTGTACCATCAAGGAGGAATTCGAGGCAAACTGTTTTGTTGGATGCAAGACTTTCTCATAAAAAGAGAAATGAGAACAGTACTAAGAGGAAACTACTCATCATGGAAAGAAGTGACTAGTGGAGTACCACAGGGTTCAGTGCTGACACCAATCATGTTTTTAGTGTATATAAATGATATAAACAGTAACACTGGAAATGAGAGCTATCTGAATATGTTTGCAGATGGTGCAAAAATATAAATGAAAATTACTAACACAGACTCTTGTAGGGAGCTACAAGAAGAATTAAATAAACTTCATGAATGGAGTAGTATATGGCAAATGGAATTCAATGTGGACAAGTGTCATGTAATCAAGTTTGGTAAAAGTGGAAAAAGACCTGATTGGGATTATAAGTTAGGAAATAAAACCCTATTCACATCAGAAAGAGAGAAAGACCTAGGTGTGATTATCAATAACAGACTATCTCCAGCTGACCACATCAGCGAGAAGGTACGGAACATGTATACACTGCTTGCAAATATGAGAATAGCATTCACATACATAAATGAAGACATGCTAAGAAGGATAATAACATCATTCATTAGACCAACCCTGGAATATGCATCAGTAGTCTGGAGTCCTCATCTCAAAAAGCACATAGACAAGATTGAAAAAGTTCAAAGGGCCGCTACAAGATGGATTCCAAGCTTAAGGGACCTAAGCTACGAAGAAAGATTAAATAAACTGAATCTACCAACACTACAGGAGAGAAGGAAAAGAGGTGACATGATAATGCTATATAAGTGCATATCAGGGAAGGAGAAAATAGACATAAATGATTACTTAACATATGGAGAAGCATCAGCAAGAGGACACTGCAAAAAACTGCATAAGAAGAGAGGTGATAATAAGGAAATTCAGTTTCCCAAACAGAGCAATTGATCAATGGAATGCACTACCGAATGAAATAGTGTGTGCCAAAACAATTCACAAATTTAAGGATATGTACGATAAATATGGTTTAAGACACGGGACAGTACGAGCTTGACTCATTCATGTAAAGATACAATTAGGTAAGAACAATTAGGTAAGGTAAGAACACACACACACACACACACACACACACACACACACACACACACACACACACACAGCTGTCCATATTTGTAGTCCAGCTTTCAGTCTTACCCACACAATCCTTGAGCTGACAAATCGATATTCTCTTATATTCTCCGCCCATCTCTTGCACACAACAATACAAACTTCCTTTGGCCTCTCATTCTCACCTACTCCAGCACATATACCCCATCTATACTCCAATTCTCTCACAGTCTAACCTCTCCGTTTTTTCTCAGTTATTCTACATATATCCATTTTTGCACCCTGAAGCACCTGGACGATCGATCTCTCTTTCACCTCATTATTTGCACCATTTACATTCCATGTCACAATCTGTACCATGTCCTTTGTTTGGTCCTTAGTCGACACCTGCTGGTCAGTCCTGGTCTGAGGCTTCTGATTCGTATTATTAGTTAGTTGTTTTCCGGGGAGGGACACTAACTCTCCGCCAACCCACATGCTCTGACGCAGAGAACACGTGTTGGTTGATAATAAGTTACCACCAACAGCTGTAAAAGATTTCCTGGTTTACAGGAAATCATTTGGCTTGCTACTCCATGTACAGCTACCCTAACATAGAGTACCGCTACACAAAATGGGTGGATGATGGCGAAATTCCACATGCAGTGTTTGTATGTGTTTTGCTATCTTGATTATGGTTATATTTCCAGTCATTTTTTGCACCCATGTATTTAAAGCAGATTAAAAAAAAATTGTATATAATTTTGTCTCTGGCTACTGCCCTTCCATGAAAAAATATTTGAATTCAGATTTAACCACTACTACCAAAGGGAAAATGGCCAATCACACTGGACATTGAAATGTGTTGTGCATTTTTCATTTTCTTTTTCTTTTTTTTTTTTTGTCTTTTCATTCTGGAGGTGTTTGGCACATGGATTATGTTGTCTGATGTAACGAGAATTATTGTGATGTAATCGAACTGAAAGGGTTACTAAATTATGATCGTGCTTGGGAACATAAACCGTCTCTCTCTCTCTCTCTCTCTCTCTCTCTCTCTCTCTCTCTCGTAAAACTATATATATATTGTATCGGTGTAAACCTACTTTCCATTTGCCACCAATGAAGTAAGTGGACAAGAAATGAAGGAGAGAAAATACAAAGACAGTTTGGTAAATACACACACGGACTGATAATTATTGTTTGCTAGTAGTAGTAGTAGTAGTAGTAGCAGTAGTAGTAGTAGTAGCAGTAGTAGTGTAGTAGTAGTAGTGGAAGTAGTAGTAGTAGTAGCAGTAGTAGTGTAGTAGTAGTAGTGGAAGTAGTAGTAGCAGTAGTAGTAGTAGTAGCAGTCGTAGTTGCAGTGTTGCAAAGAATTTGGTTAAACCCGTCACGTTCCGACTGATTTTCCACCGCTGACACCCCTCAGTCCTGACCAATTTTTGGAAAAAAAATTTTTTGGGTGAAACCTCCGCTTTTGGTGAGAAACATCGAAAATTCATAGAGAAATCGCTCACCTGAGGTTTTAAATACTCGATACAGATAGCAGTACTCCTTAACTCACTGGGTTTTCTATCAGGCTGGCTCCAAAGAAAACGAGTTCTATGGGAGGGTAACTATCCCACACCACTCATAAATGGTTTTTATTTATTTATTTGGTACGAATTTATATGTAGTACGAGAGTATATTGGTTTTCAAACAGTAATATAGGCAATATAAGCATTGTTTCACTCACTAACACATCACATACCTGACCTTTTTTGGCAACATTACCTGATCATCATTTCTGACTGTTTCTTCCTCTAATGCTATGTACTCTTTGTCCTCCACATTGTCATCGATTGGGGAATCACTCTGGCCCTGAATGTCTTTATTGGCCAGGTCACTGGTAACAGGTGAATTGCGGAGACAAGGGTGTGCGGGGGGGGTGAGGTAATGCAGGATAAGGCATTGTCCCTGCCTGGCCTCTTGTAGAGGAATAGTGGAAGGTGTCCCGTGTATATGTACCAAAAATCACGTGCAAAAATTGGAAACTGTGCAAATTATGAACCTTGCAAATGCGCGACGTACCAGTACGACGACAGGTCTAGCTGTGACAAAACTTTGCGACATACCCATATGTTGATGGGATGCCTCGGGTTAACCCATTAGATCCCAGGGGTGCTGGGCGAGGCATTGCACTGGGAGGGTACTCAGCGTACTGCCCTCCGCCTATCAGCTCATAGTTGCGAAGCTCGTCTCCCCCTATACGGGGGTTCCCTACTTTATAAAACCTTGAAAAATCCCAGTTCGGTCCAATACTCTGGACACTGGGCTCCAATGGGTTAAAGAGACTGATGGGATTGCCAGTCATCAACCCATTGCATCCCATGGTTCTTGGGCGAGGCATTGCGGTGGGAGGGTACTGAGCATACCACCCTCCGCCTATTAGCTCAGAGTTGCGAAGCTCATAGGTCCCTACCCGGGGGTTCCCTACTTTATAAAGACTTGAAAAATCCCAGTTCTGTCCAATAGTCAGGACACTGGGCTCCAATGGGTTAAAGAAACTGATGGGTTTGCCAGTCATTAAAGAGACTGACTGGTTTCCCAGTCATTAACCCATTTGATCCCAGGGATGCTGGGCGAGGAAATGCGCTAGGAGGGTACTGAGCATACCCCCCTCCGCCTATCGGCTCATAGTCGCGAAGCTCATAGGTCCCTAACCGGGGGTTCCCGACCTTGTAAAGACTTGAAAAATCCCAGTTCGGTCCAATACTCGAGACACTGGGCTCCAATGGGTTAAACAGACCGATGGGTTTGCCAGTCATTCACTCATTGGATCCCATGGTTCTTGGACTAGGCATTACACTGGGAGGGTACTGAGCGGACCGCCCTCCGCCAATCGGCTCACAGTCGCGAAGCTCATAGGTCCCTAACCGGGGGCTCCCGACTTTATAAAGACTTGAAAAATCCCAGTTCAGTCCAATATTCGTGACACTGGGCTCCAATGGGTTAAACAGACTGATGGGTTTGCCAGTCAATAACTCATTGGATCCCACTGTTCTTGGGCGAGGCATTGCACTGGGAGGGTGCTGAGCGTACCGCCCTCCGCCTATCGGCTGATTGTTGCGAAGCTCATAGGTTCCTACCCGGGGGTTCCCTATTTTGTAAAGACATGAAAAATCCCAGTTCGGTCCAATACTCGTGACACTGGGTTTCAATGGGTTAAAGACCTTACGCAGGTCGTTTATGTTTCCGTTGGCGTTCCACCTCGTAATCCACTTGGTGACGATCCTTGGTCCCGGGCCAAGTCGCTGAGCGATAGCACGTATAGACAGCCCACTATCGCGCAGAGCGATGCTGCTGCCTCTCAACTCCAAGATTTGCTCCTTCCTGTTCATACCTTATTTTCCCGGGGACTGGTAACCCCCAGATCAGTATGATACAAAGAAATCTCGGATGATTACCTCCCTCCTTCCCTCTCTATCAGTGTCAGACACGAGAGTCGAAATTCTTGATCTGATGCAAACGTTTCTGGCATCATTAACTCTGAGGCTACAGAAAGTGATTGTGAAAAATGGTGGGTGGACTGGATATTACTTATGGTAATAGTAAATATCAGAGCAACTGAGTCTTTCATCCCCCTTCAGTGTTTATTATTACGATTATAATATTATTAAGAGAGAAAACAATATATTGATTTCACTTTACTAATCGTAATTTAAAATAAGATGCTTATCCACGTTCTGGTCATATCCGTCACTTATGTGATTAACCCGTAGCTTAGACAAAATGTAAGGAGACCCGACCATCCGTGTGTTTCATAGCTTACTCACGGGACACAGGTGTGCTACACAATACTTTCATCATCTATTTAACTACACAAGTGTAGTTTGAAATTAAAACGTCAATTGCAATGGGCAAGGCATATTATAAAATGATACCTGTCAGTGTTTCCTAGCTATAATTTACAATCATAGGATGTATTCTGGGTTAATATGATACTGTGTTGCCTAACCACATTAATTCATGTGACATGGGAATAACGTAATAATAAAATCGCTAGTCTTTTACGTATATAGAAGTATGTGGATTACATATTTCATAGAAACATTGGTCGTGATTGTAATGAGATAGGGAGACGCTCCGTCAATGTCCGTTACCATGCCTTAGGTGTATACTGTGTGTGTGTGTGTGTGTGTGTGTGTGTGTGTGTGTGTGTGTGTGTGTGTGTGTGTGTGTGTGTGTGTGTGTTTGTGTGTGTGTGTGTCAGATACGTGAGTCGAAATTCTAGAACTCTGAACCCCAGACGCTCTGGCGTTGGCAGTGCTGACTGTATCACCAAATTCTGACCGGAGCTGTACCACTACAAAAATTCACAATAATCAATAATGCCTTATACAGGATTTACCCAGGACAACCAAAACGCCAAAGAAATAATAAACAATTGGTAGTGCCTAATGACATGATACCCCAAGTATTACGAACGATACACGATAGCCCACATGCAGGACATCCTGGAAACGATAGGACATTCAAACAAGCCCAGTTGTTATATTACTCGCCATCATTGCGAAAAGATATAAACAATCATATAGACAGATGCGAATCATGTGCAAAACACAAAGGATACCCAATCACACCTGCACCGATGAGTAATTACCCTGTACCACATCAACCATGGGAAGTTGTCGCTGTTGATTTACTCAAGATGCCATTATCATACAATAATAACCAATACCTATTCGTAGCAATGGATCATTTTTCCCGTTAAGTAATTTTTTTTAGCCCCAATTAAAGATAAAACAGCAGAGACAGTAGCAAAGGCATTACTAGATAATGTAATATGTCACTTGATTACCCCAAAGGTACTTATAAGTGATAATGGAGGAGAATTTAATTCTGATATCATACAAGAAATATGTAAACAATACAATATAAAAAAAGTTAACGTTTTAGCCTATCACCCAGCATCCATTAGGTTAGCAGAGAGACAGAACAAAAAGTATTAGATGTACTACGACACATTTTCAATGAAAATTATGCAAGCTGGGATTATTGGATTCCTAGAGCAGAAGCCTCAATTAATGGATCTGTAAATAAATCTATAGGAGACAGAACTCATTTCATTATATGTGGGACAGATAAAAAACTACCATATGAAATTCTAGAAGGTGAAACTTCGCCCATAAACTACGATGATTACTCTAAACTCATTTTACGTGAATTCCAGGACATACACAAAAGAGTCAAAAAACAGTTAACGATGTCCAAGGAAGAAGTGAGGAGGCATTTAATAAAATGGCAAGAGACTCACCTATCAGTTTAGCAGTCATTTTCTATGGTATCATTTATACGAGAGACAATATATTATCCCCGAAATTTGAGGGCCCATACAGAGTAATTAACATAAAAACAAAGTTTTAATTAGGTCCCTGTCAAGTGGCAAAGAAAATCAAGTTCATATTGACCACTTAGAACGAATTTCAAGGGAACTATCCAATAATCATACAGCCTCGGATGCCACCGAACAACCGAACATTACTCATGAAACCAATCAAGAAAACAACAATAATTATACAAATAAATTAAGGTCATATACCAAACAATCAAACATAGGTGCAGCTGTTACAAAAGAAAAAAAAATCTACAGCACATCATTTACATGATTTAAATATCGATTTAAACTCCTTGTATGAATGAAATAACAAGCAAGTTCTCCATTAGTCAACCGTAACACACATTATCACTATCATCGACCACAGCATGACCATATTAAAAAATGAATAGATATTTTTTTTGTCGGTGGGTAACGATGAAGGGACTTATGCTATGGATTCTCCTCTACATAGCAAGAGGATATGCTCACTTAGACCCCCAACGGCAAGGATGCCTCATAGCTCCAACGGCCACGACGTCAATCTTAAAAGATGTCATGAGTACTGAAATCAGTTTGGATTACTTACACGAAATACCTTCTTATCTAGAAAACATTGCCAGACCCATGAGGACCCTGGACTTCATGATAGGAGGCTATGTTTCACAAGCACATAACACAAAGGAAGTGGATGAAATAGTGAAGTTAGCGAAATGGAAGATAGAACAGGCGAAGTCAACTATGCTCATCATGATCCAAGATCTCCCATCTCATGGAACAGAGGTATTGAGCGCCACAAACAATATTACAAGTACTCGCCAAAAGCGCGGTTTGTTCGACCTGGGGGTTGCAGTTCTTGGGAACATCTTTGGATTGGCTACAGAGGAAGACCTTCAAGAAATAAACAACAAATTTAATAAAATAGCTCGGGTACTAACATACAAAGATAAATTAATTGCAGGACATAACTCAGCAATGAAGACAATTCTGAAAAATCTTAAAAAGGTGGAAAACGTAGCTCTCCAAGATGTAGACAAAATAAATACCATGGAAGGGAACATAACACTTTTCCAACACTTCTCCATCATCATAGAACAAATTGACACAATTCTACTTCAATCAGACAACTCTGGAGTTCGTTACAGGGCACTTATGCATGGAATTTCGAATGCCGGTAATGGCAAGATCACAACTGACTTACTTCCAGTTCATGAGCTACATCAGATAATTGGTCAAGGTATACATAAACATAAATTGAAGCCTTTGTTCTGATGTAGGGATTTCATGCAATATTATCCATATTTAGAAGCAACACTAACACCAACATCAGTAGTAGTTCATGTACCATTCATAACTGGCGACCTGTTCACAGTATACCAAATACATCCCTTCCCTTCTAAGAATAATAAGACTTTGGTCATCATCGACATCAACACAGACACCGAGCTCATCATGGTCTCCAAGAGACGGAACACTGTCACTTTCGTCAGTGAATCAACGATTGAACGAAAGTGCCGTACATCCTTACATGCTGTTCAGCTTTGTCCTGCATACATTTTCACGTTTCAGCCTACTGAAACAGTCCCTTGTGAAATGGCTATCATAAGAAATCACGACATTCATAATCACTACAACTTCACTTTTGCTCCAGATAAGCTTGTACACCATGAACGCATCGGACACTCACAGTTTTCTTTATTTCGCTCATAACACGTCAGTTTACATAATATGTCCAGATATACCACCATCTCATACTTCAGCCTCAGGATTATACATAGCACCAGACTACTGTGCGATATTTACACCATCCATGTCCACTTTATCCACCATCAATCACTACACCATCCTCAATCATGCACACAAACATTTCCACCCACTGCCTGATATGGACTTAAACATGAGCACAAGTATTAAGTTGACTTCACATAAGTTTGAAACTATGCAACTGATCAATGAAACAATGAATCCCTGGGAAGATTTGGGTTTGAGTATGGTCAACCCATATTTTGTGTATAGCCCAGCACCTACTATCTTTATAATCTTTTGTATTGTTTTTGCAGTAGTGCTGTTCGCAATGCACAGAATTCATGCAAGAACTGCAAACTCGGAGTCAGTATTTAGTTGAGGTAAAGTGCTTATTCAGGTAAACCCCCCCTGAATGAAGTGTACATATTTTGTATAAAGTATTAATTTTACCAAAAAAAAAAAAAAAAATACATGATACAGAAGTATACCAGTATCATTATTTCTATATGAAATATTAATAGCTCTTACCATAATCTTAACTTTGAACGTTTTTTTTGCATATATACATATGACTGTTATACATACACATCTTACAATACTCGTATGTCATACAATAACCAATGTAACCATATTGCATTTGTTCAAGTATGCATACAACTTGTTTAAAATGTAATATTACCGGATCATTGCAATATTAACTTGAATATTATATCTATGCAATATTATAATCAGTGTTATGTATTAATAGATTAGCATATGGCAATGATGATTCCTGTCGGAGGACCACCAGCTGGCGTGACCAAGCGATGGCAGGACTCCTGGGTGTGATATAGGAAGTGTGTCACCGATAATCAACCAAAAGGAAATGAGCTTGCGACTCTTAAGTGAAGGAATTGTAGAACAGCACAGGAAGCAGTACCTACACACAGACACACAGAGTTCTAGAAGCTTCCACGACAGTATAGCCCACATGACAACCCCTGCTAAACGAGAATGTAGGAATCAGAGATCAGGAAGGGGCTAGCCATAGAATGGACAGGTAGTGGAAAGAGGAAATAAGAAGAGGGGTCCGATGAAACTTAGTACATTACATCCCTGTGTAATACATATTCTGCTCAACTTAGACTTTCTTTGAAGATAATAAAGTAAATCAAGATCAACTCCCTGTATTCATCTTTAACTCCTGCTCTTCGATTAGCACAATAACTTTAACAAAAACTCAAAACTTACATATTACAAGACCAAAGAGGCACAATTTTATATTGCATGAGTTTCGAAGGAACACCTCAGTTACATGCTCTCTCTCTCTCTCTCTCTCTCTCTCTCTCTCTCTCTCTCTCTCTCTCTCTCTCTCTCTCTCTCTACTTTAGGGAGAGATTAGTTACTTTAGGCAGAGCCAGGTCAGTGGGGAACCCCACGTCATACTGTAGGTGAGGGGAGGAAATGGGTGGGAATGTGCACCAGGTCTCTGGGAAAGATCAGGTCATAGGTGGGAGTGTAGTTCAGGTGACAGTGTTTGACTCAGGTCCAATACCAAACTGCCGTTCGGCCAGTGAGAAATATAATGAGTTAGTAAATATAATACACGGAGGCCAAGATGGATATATCCTTTCAAATCTGTTTAGAATGAATAATTCGGAACCAAGATGGTTAAACAACAGATTAAAATCTGTCATAGGCCAAAGGAAAGGAATAGAAAAATAATACGTAGAGAGGAACACTTACGTAGCGGGCATGCGTTTTTTAAATAGAGAAGTTAAGAGGAAGATACGGAAAGCAAATGAGGTTATGAAATTAAGGTTGCTAGTGAATCGAAAGAAAAGCCCAAGGGTTTTTATCAAATGTACCGTACGAAAAATAACAATAGGATAGGACTTCTCAGAACAGAATCAGGTGACATTACCAGTGAAGGTAAAGATATGTGCTCCATCCTAAATAATTATTTCATATCAGTATTTACCAAGGATAATTTAGACCTGGTCCCTCAGGCAGCAAATATTAACGATGATAATACGGAATACATTCTTAGTAAAATAACCATTAGTAGGGAGGACGTATTGAAAGAAATTAATTTGTTAAAACCCCCCAAATCGCCAGTTCCGGACGATATATATGCAAAATTTATAAAAGAAACCAAAGAAGAATTATGTCAGCCACTTTTAACGTTATTTAATGACTCTTTAATTTCAGGAGAAGTTCCTGAGGTGTGGAATATCGCAAACTTAGTGCCCGTTAAAAAAAAAAAAAAAAAAAAAAGGTGATAAAGTAGCTGCGTCGAATTATCGTCCGATAAGTCTAACGTCAGTAGTACGAAAAATGCCAGAGTCAATTTGGGAAATAAGATTAGAGAACACCTAGAAAGATTTAACGCATTGCTTTATATAATTATGGAGGTGGTAAGCAGGGGTTGGATGGAGTGGGAGCTTGGCCAAGATATTACTTTCCTATTTCACTTTATCAGACTCTGAAAACTGAATAGGAAGCCCATTCCCGAGGTGCAGGGGGCCTTACAATACACCAAGAGAGACTTGCACTCCACCTGTCGCTCTTTACGTGTTACATATCACCGCTTATGTACTAACATTATCTTTGTTGTGTCATGCTGGAGGTATTATTTTCAGGTCCAGTGTGATAATGTATACCTTTGGTTCCTTCTTCCTTGCATTAAAAAATATATATATTGTTACAAGAAAACGTCAGTGAGGCCATACGGAAGAACGGTGAACAAGGTAAGATAAAGAAAAAGATCCTGTAATTGTTCCTATCAATACATAAGAAAGAACTTGCTACTACTCAGTACCCATTCTCCCCCTCCTCTCTCTATCGCTCTCTCTCTCTCTCTCTCTCTCTCTCTCTCTCTCATGAGAAAAAGAGTGGGACTTTTTTTTAAAGATGGTTTCTTTACCGGATGCCCTTCTCCTTCCTGTGTGTGTGTGTGTGTGTGTGTGTGTGTGTGTGTGTGTGTGTGTGTGTGTGTGTGTGTGCGCGTGCGCCTACCTCCCTACTCTCTCCCGTATTAACTCAGATCCCATCTCCTTCATTCCCTACCTTCCTTCGCATCCTCCGTTCTCTCTGCCTGTGTTTGTCTTTCTATATCCCACTTTTTCTCCCTACCTCCCTGTCTCTCCCTCAGTCCATCTGTGTCTCCCAATACCTCCGTTTCTCCCTCCAGTGCTGGCCATGACCCTTGCGAGGCCAGGCTGGTGCACTGTTCTGACTGCTTGCTGGCCAGTCTAGGTGGTCAGATTTAGAAAGTGGCCATAGAATCATCCCGGCCAAATACCTGGGCCGCTGTGTTCACACCTTGCACTACACACCCTCCCATTCGCACTCCAGCCTGCTTCAGTTGAGGTGCTCCTGTTTTTTTTTTCCAGTTTTGGCATCTGTATTTGGGATATGAGATCAGTTCTTTCCTGCATACAGATGCCTCAAGTTTCTGATCTTACCGTCATATGATGATTATGTTGTGCAACCAAAAGTACTTTCAGACGCTGCCACCTCCCATCTGTTTATCGTGCTCCTAATGGGACTCATAGTCCTCTATCACACTGGCAGATTGTCGACGATCTTCAGGCTTCTGTCTCGAATTATCGATAAAAACGAGAGAAGTCGAGGGAATGCTAATACACATAAGCCGTAGAATTATCGACTTATAACATGATACATATTTATAAAAATATATAAAAGGCATCTTTCTTTCAAGCGTCGGACTACTTGTGGAGACGATGGAGGCTAAGAAGAGAGGAGGGTCCTTTTATCAACAATAAAAAAGTGTGTGTGTGTGTGTGTGTGTGTGTGTGTGTGTGTGTGTGTGTGTGTGTGTGTGTGTGTGTGTGTGTTTGGGGTGCGCGCGCTCTTCAATGCAACCCACGATCTCATAATCAGTCTATCAGTTCAACGGAGCATCTCATTCAGAACCGTCCACATTGCCAGATGTTCCCGCACAACTACAACTCCACAGAATCGTACACCACTAAAAAGCTGGATAATGCCGACCAAAACCGTGGACAGCGAGATGGATGGAGCATTTGTCCAGTGTGATGGAACCTTTGCTGTGCTCTGCTGGGGTCGTTTCCATCCTCATACTCAAAGCCACTCTGATTCACACTACCATTGCCCTGCCTCATTACAACTGTCCTGCCCTGTCATTACACCTGCCCTGCCCTGACACTACACGTGCCCTACCCTGTCATTACGCCTGTCCCGCCTTGTCATTACACGTGCCCTGCCTGCCTTATTACACCTGTCCTGCCTTGCCTCATTACATCTGCCCTGCTCTGTCCCATTACACCTGTCATGCCGTCTCATTACGCCTATCTAGTTCTGTTCTTACACTACGCCTGTTTTTTTCTCCTGGCACATCATCAGAGAGAGAGAGAGAGAGAGAGAGAGAGAGAGAGAGGGAGGGAGGGAGGTAGACAGACAGACAGACAGACAGATAGACAGACAGACAGATACAGAGACAAGAGAATAGAAAGAATAAATAAAAAAGGGTAAATAAAAAAAAAAAAAACATACGATAATGCTTTGGTCACCACGGACCTTAGCCTGTCTCCTACCCTTACTGAACCCATGTAATCCGGTGACTTACTTCCCTATTTCAGTATTCTTATCTTCAGACGATTTTACTTAAGAATGATCTCCCCCACTTCTCTCTCTCTCTCTCTCTCTCTCTCTCTCTCTCTCTCTCTCTCTCTCTCTCTCTCTGTCTCATCTAGTTAATAAATATCAAACCTGAATAAAATCATCAAATACTTGGAATAAAATGAACACCATGTCATCGGGGTGAGAGGGTTACACCGAACTAACACTGATCTAGCCCCGGGACCCTACGATCGGAAGGAGAAGTGGAAGTAATAGTGAGTTAGTTACCTCCTCCAAGGAGATTATGTTTTACCCCGCGCTGGTTTGTTGTTTGCAGGAATCGAATGTTGGTTAGTTCTGTATGTGTTTTTGTTTATTTGCCTGCAAATTACAGGTCACAAATTTGGGCCAATCATTCTGAAAAATATTCAGAATGTAGATATCCTTAAACTCTGGAAGTTTATCGTTTTTCATCACAATCGGTCAAAGACCCTGGGATGGGTGGGGGGTTGAAACCCTTCAATAGCCCTGGCTCCAGGAAACGTCTGGACCCTGCAGCCGGCCTGCCCTGGCACCATTTTTTCATATTTGGAAAATCTATGTTTTTCTTATCAAACTGAAGAGAAACGTCTGGAGCACCTTGCAATGCAATTTTTAATTTCCTAAACCCATCCTGTGTTCCGCAATGGATCGGGAAAACTTTTGCCAAATGACTGCTGACACATCGGTGAAAAGTAAACAGACACTAGTATCCATCCGGGAACAAGGAGGGGTTCAAGAGGGGAAGGGGAGGAAGAAGGGGGAGGGGGAAGGGGAAGAGGGGGAAGGGGAAAGAGGGGGAAGGGGGAAGAGAGGGGAGGGGGAAGAGGGGAGATCCATCCGGCAAGCGCTCTACCTTCGGCAGTTTCATTTGTTGGTTTGTCTGTCTGTCTGTCTGTCTGTTAACATGATTACTCAAAAGGTTAAGAACAGATCTTGATGAAATTTTGTGGAAGGGTGGTCCTTGGGCCAAGGGAAAAAATGTTTAAATTTCGGGCCGTATCAGGAACCGGATCCGGAGTGTTCCGCACAATGTCCCCAAAAGTTTTAAATAAATTTCAATGAAATTTTGCGGAAAGGTGAGCCATGGACAAAGAAAGAATTGATTCAATTTGGAGGAGGATCCGGATCCGGGTCCTATATCCATGTGATCCAGATCTGGGATGACGCAAAAATTTATGAACAAATTTTGATGAAATTTCGTGGAAGGGTGGGTTATGGACCAAGGAAGAAATTTTGAAATTTTGGGGTGGATCCGAGTCCAGATTCGGAATATCCCACACGATATCTCCAAAAGTTCTCAATGAATTTCAATAAAAGTTTGTGGGAAGGTGGGCCATGAACGATGAAAGAATTGATTAAATTTTGGGGCGGATCCGTATCCGGATCCGGATCCATTTTAATGGCAATAGCATTGGCGGAAGTATACGCTCTCTCAGTGCTTTCTACTTAGTTAGTCAGATTTGCGAGTGAGTGAGTGAGTTAGTGAGTGAGTGAGTCAGTTTTTTTTTTTTCTTCTTTCCCATCTCTACGTCCCCCTCGCCATCCCCCACCCAGGACCCTCCATCACACCAGGACCCTCCATCACAGCGGGGCAACATGAGACACCGTTAAAAGAAGTTAAAAAAAAAAAAATAAGTATTGTACTGTGGGAATGGCAACCAGATTTTACGTCTCTCTCTCCCTCCCTCCCTGTGTGTGTGTGTGTGTGTGTGTGTGTGTGTGTGTCCAGTGGCGTCCCTAGCCGTCTGACCATGAGAGAGAGAGAGAGAGAGAGATTCGCACACACCAGATTATTACATACAGTTTTTTAAAACCTTCCCATCATTCGACATAAATGTAGTTATGACCACGATTGGTAGTACAATATGCAACATGTCCGATATCCTTTGGCATTCTGAATTATGCAAACACTGTGAAAATAGATTAGATCGATACGTCGCCAGGCATACGAGTGTATTTAAGTAAAGACAATATCACGTACTGTCTATGTTGCTCACTTAACCCTAGATAGGTAACGTGGGGTCTCAGAAACCCCAGTCCCCGAAATTTGATTTTTGAAAATATGAGCATAAGGTCTACAGATCTGTCCGTCTCATTACCTTCCTGCCTAGTGATGCTCTTCATGGGGATGATGAGGTCATGGCTGTATCTGGCTCTGATTTTGCTCTATAGAGCCATTGGGGTATGTTAGACCCAAATTACCTATAATGTAACCTAGTTGAGCCGTCTGGTGATTTTTTTATTTCAATTTGCTGTCTTTCTCCTTTTGTATACAGAAGGTCCCAACATCGGTCTACTGCAGGCCACCCAAGGAATCATGATATTACTTTTCAATTTAGCAAGATTTAATTTTAAAATTTGCATACCTAAAATTTAATCATTTTTGTATAAACTTTAAAAATATATATATTTTTTCAATCAAACTTTATTTTTTCTGGCCCTATTTAAAGATAAGGGGTTGAATTATTTGTGTATTGAAGCATTTTGAAATATCTCAGACGGAAGTATTTTTTTTTTTTTTAGACCCCTCGTTACCTAATATGTAACATTTTGAAGATTTCCTATCTAGGGTTAAAATGATCAGCGTATATTTATGAAAAGACATTACCACATGCTGTATTATCTATCTCACTTAAAATGATCTATATGTAACAGTTATTAAATGTCCATGATTCATATATTAAAAATGACGTTTAAACTGTACAAATTTAAAATAGTCTCCACTGACCAGGGATTCTGTCTGTCTATAGCCAGACGTCTTAATCCAGTAAGGGGTGGCCACAAACAAATCGCCTCCACGTCGCATTGTTCCCTGCCATTTCGTTGCCCTCCCTTCAACTCACAACAAATTCTCTCACATACTGTACAGTACCTCTCCATCCCTCCATCTCATCGTCGGTCTCCCCCTCCCCCTCTCCATCTCATCGTCGGTCTCCCCCTCCAACCCCTCCACATCCTCACATACACTTTCCTCATTAGTCTCTCGCTGTCCATTCAAGAATTACATCACAATAACATAAATGTTATGATAAACAGTCTACTTAGTATGGGAAGTAAAGCATATTTATGTATTCTTTTCGTGTGTCTTAATATGGCTTAACTTTTCATCTCTCTCTCTCTCTCTCTCTCTCTCTCTCTCTCTCTCTCTCAAGTTACAACCCTGAAAGCCATAACTCCCTCTTCTTATCCTGCCTTACCTCTCACTAAGCACCCTCGTACACTTCTGGACTCATTTCCTTCTAATCTCTCTCCTCCACCCTCCTTCCAACCTTCCTTCCCTCCTTCACCCTCCCTCCAACCTTCTTTCACTCCTTCATCTTCCCTCGAACATTCTTTCCC
>NC_136956.1:10156183-10211437 GCF_032717465.1 Coenobita brevimanus
AACTTTCTTACTTGGAAATGATATTGGTGGAAGTCAAGTGTGTCCAGCTCCTCAGTTGTCTAGTGAGCCAGTGGCTGCGTCCCAGGATTGTGATGTCCCTGATGTGTTCCCTGCATGTGCTGTCACTAGGGCTAAGTCTAAAGTTACTGGTGATTTAGAGGATAATGATGATGATGATGTTATCCTAGCTGACACTTTTCTTGCTAATTTGGACCACTCACCAGATGAGGCAGTACCCCGTAGTGTTGATAATTTGTCTCGTCAAGAGTTGGTTGAGTTGCAGGTTGCTGACCCTGAGTTGAAAGGGTCTAGCTAACTCTGCTTGCAGTGAGGAAGAGTCAGCTGGTGCTTCTACTTGTTATTATGTAAAGTCAGGAGTACTTATGAGGAAGTGGAGACCCCCAACAGCATCAGCCGACTGTGAATGGAGGTTGTACATCAAGTTGTCATCCCTCGTGTTTGTAGGCAGGATATCATTAGAGTGGCTCATGATTCCAGTTTGGCGGGACACCTTGGAGTGAGGAAGACTGTGGCACGCATTTTGAAACACTTCTACTGGCCAGGTATCTTCAGGGATGTTTCCTGGTATTGTAAGTCTTGTCACACCTGTCAAGTTGTGGGGAAGTGTAATCAGACCGAAAAGGTTGCACCTCTAGTTCCCATTCCTCCTTTTGAGGCGCCTTTCACCCGTGTGTTGGTGGATATTGTGGGCCCTCTTCCTAAGACTTCTTCAGGATTTTCTTATGTGTTGACCATGATTGATATGGCTACTCGTTATCCTGAAGCCATTCCACTTAGAAACATCTCAGCAAAGAACGTGGTTAAGGAAATGCTAGGGTTCTTCACAAAGTTTGGTCTGCCTAAGGAGGTACAGTCAGACCGAGGAAGTAATTTCATGTCAAACGTTTTCAAGCAGTCTTTGAAAGAGTTGGGCATCTCCCAGATCACGTCTTCAGCTTACCATCCCCAGACCCAAGGAGCGTTGGAGAGATATCATCAAACACTCAAATCGATGCTCAAGAAATACTGTTTGGAACATCAGAAAGACTGGGATAAAGGTCTTCCATTCGTTGTGTTTGCTGCAAGAGAATCTCCAAATGAATCATTGGGCTTCTCACCTTTTGAACTACTGTTTGGCCATGAAGTAAGAGGACCCCTTAAGCTACTCAAGGAATGCTGGCTGTCGGAGGAAGATGACGTCAACCTGCTGGAGTATGTGATGAATTTCAAAGAACGGCTGTCCACTGCTTTACAGCTGGCGAGAGAGAATTTAGGAGCTGCTCAGGAGAAGATGAAGACTTGGTATGATAAGAAGTCCAGGTTACGCCACTTTCAGCCAGGAGATCAGGTTTTGATTCTGTTACCAGTTCATGGGCAACCTCTTCAAGCCAAGTTTAGTGGTCCTTATTTCGTGGAGAAGAAACTCAGTGATGTCAACTATGTCATCGCCACGCCAGATCGTAGAAAGAGCAAGCAACTATGTCACATCAACATGCTAAAGTTATATCACAGGCGGGACGAAAATAATCCAGTCTGCACTGTAGCTGTTCCACCCGAGTCTACAAGTGAAGCTCTCCCATGCAGTATGAGCCTGAGTGATAGTTTGGGGAAGAATCCTGATATCATGAATGATCTCCAGACTAAGCTTTCTCATCTACCTCCCAAGGAGAGGCAGGAGTTTTCGGCATTACTGCAGGAGTACCCGCAAGTGTTCCGTGCCACTCCAGGAAGAACTACTGTGTTGATGCATGATGTCGAGGTTGGAGACGCAAAGCCAATTAAACTGGCTCCTTACCGTTTGAACCCAGTGAAAGTTCCTCTCATCCAGAAGGAGCTTGGCTACCTGTTGGACCACAAGATGATTGAGCCCTGTCAGAGCGAGTGGAGTTCTCCTGTCACTCTAGTCCCTAAGCCAGGTGGGTCACATAGGCTTTGCATCGACTACAGACGTGTTAATCAGATAACTAAAACAGACACTTACCCTCTCCCTCGTGTAGAAGATTGCATAGACAAGATCGGAAAGGCTAGGTACATAAGTAAGTTTGATTTGTTAAAGGGATACTGGCAAGTACCTATGACTGAACGTGCTAGGGAGATCTCATGTTTTGTAATACTAGGAAAGACCTTTGGATGGTCTGTAATGCCATGTACAGATTGTTTTAGAGTAATAAGAAATTTCCTTTGTAAATTTCTTTTTTCTTTGTGGGGAGGTGTTACATAGCCTATGATTTCATCATCCTTTGTGTAATTTTAACGCACAGTATGCTGCATGTTTGATCACGAGCGTGTTCTGCCTCAGTCCCCCCCTTCTACCGTTATAGTAGAGTAAGTCGTCCTTTCTGTTATTCAGTGCGGGATTGTCGACCGTTTGTCCCCATCGCTTCATTTGCGCGTCCTTATTACAAGTTGTATCAGGCTCTGCTGGCCCCTATATAATGAGCTCAGTCTCTGCATCATTGCCACTTAGATCTGCTCCTCATTTTGTTCACATCTCTGTCCTCCCCTGTACAATTATTATTATTGTGAGTGCTCAAGAAATCTCCAAACATCTAGCAGCTGTGTGTAATTTGAGTATAACTGTTGCATTTTTTTTCTTGTACTGTATAGCATAAGTTTAATTTGTGGGCTTAGTGAAGTTTTTGTAATTCATGTGTGGATCTTTGTCAGTCATTTTTGATAATAGTTTGTATCTGTAATTATTTATCTGGCATTCACTGAGTATTATCTGGTATCTCATTTTATCAGGGCTGACTTAGATAAATTTACTCTTGCTAATTTCGTGTTAATAGAGGCTATTGCAGTTAACCATATATTTAACCTGTTTATTTGCCATTACATTATCCTTATGAGTTCTGAATGTTTTGTTGTTAATTTAAGCATTAAACTTTAACTTGTAATTTTACCTAACTCTTTTGTTTTGAACCTGGAACTTTACGGGACAGTAGTGACTCTTCGTATTCTCACTTAAAGTGTACATTATCTTTCTCTGTTCCGTAACAATATATATATATATATATATATATATATATATATATATATATATATATATATATATATATATATTGTATATATATTGTGGTACAGAGGTAAAGTGTGCGTGTTCGTACACTGAAGAACGAGGGTCCGCACCGCCAGGGTAATAAACTTTGGGAGCGTTCTTCCGGCCACGTACTGCTTGGCGGACATAAGGGGTGATGTGGTTGAACCAGTGTCGCATACTAGAAAGTATGCTTGCACCCAGTCATCTTGCGCTGGCCGATTACACTTGGTTTACAGACTACACACACATCCAAAACTACTACAACACTACAATTACACTTACAAGCATTTCTCACCCTACATAATATCTCCACCAGACAGCATAAGCCACTTGGTAGAGATACATTGGCTGTATTGTCCCCACTTCTGTCGGGATAGGTCGGTCTTGCAGTGGATACTAAAACGGCTGATGAGATGATATATATATATATATATATATATATATATATATATATATATATATATATATATATATATATATATATATATATATATACATATACATATATATATATATATATATATATATATATATATATATATATATATATATACATATATATATATATATATATATATATATATATATATATATATATATATATATATATATATATATATATATATATATATATATACATACATATATATATATATATATCTATATATCTCTCTATCTCTATATATATATATATATATATATATATATATATATATATATATATATATATATATATATATATATATATATATATACATACATGTATATATAAAAACATGTTAGGACTCCATATTATAATTACAAATCATAATAGATAGATAGATAAATAGATAAATAGAGAGACAGATAGAAGCAGGGAGTCAGATGATGAGAAGGTATTGTGTCTGTGAGAATCGAGCAATGCTAAACATGCTTACACACTCTTATCTCAAGGAATGCTTTATAGGCACACGGCAGCGCCTAGTGACCATACACACACATACACACATACTCACACACAGGCTTCTAGAACTTTCCACTCACAAGGAACACACGTGATACGTCTCCTGTTTCACCAGAATTTAGGAAAGAAAGGGCAGAAGGAAGCTAGCGATAGAACAGACAGGTCGCAGGGAGAAGGGCTTAGCAACTTGAGAGAGAGACAGAGAGAGCGAGACAGAGAGATAGCTAGCGGGACTCTACTTTATACTTCGCTCTGTGTGAGAGACTTGTTAATATTTCCAAGACAAATAAAAATTAAGTCCCATACTACCGTATTCTTTACCTCTCCTGTCACTACATGACAAATGGGAAAGAAGATTATCTACTCACGAAGCTACTCAAGTATAACAACCGCTCGTCCACAAGTCTAATATATATATATAACTCAACTACAAGTAACCACAAAGGAGTTACAAAGTCTATATGACATTTGGTAGCAGCGAACGTACACGAACCTCGTCTACGAATCAACAGTGAATTCCTACAAAATATCAAGATTGAAAACAAAAAAATACCTCTCACAACCAACAACTCGACCAGCTCCTGAGAGTATTCTCTCCAACCAGCCCCCTCCGTCTCCACGATCATCACGCTGAAGTAGAAGTGATCACACGACGTCTTGCAAGTAGTTTAACAAAGTACTGATACAAACAATCTTGCAACTTCTACGACGAACCAGCGAACTACAACCATCTACAATCAACTACAAGTAACAACTCTACGAGTCGTCTGTATAATCTTCTACACGCACCTACAAGTAGCGGCAGTCTTCATCCTACAACGAGTAAGTCACAAGAAGAAAGGACCACGAATACCTCGAGGAAGAAAAACGGAACAAACAAACGAAGAGTGAGACACGACTCATAACTCATCTTACTCACTCGTCTTCACTCAAGTTACTCATCGCTACTCATTCACTCACCACAGCTACCAGTGTGGGAAGTCGACGTCATCATGCGTGCTTGCTGAATAGACGCCACGTCAGTCAACTCACCACCTGCACCACCACTCACACCATTCCCACCACGGTAAAAATTAGTGAGTTACATAGTTACTTCATTTATACAATACACAGTGATAGACAATAAGCTTCTGCACAAACAAATAAAACGTGCTGTATAGTTACAGCTTAAATACACATACTTACTTCAGTTATCTGCATAACTCAAACACTAAATAATCACCAACAATAAATATTCTACACTGTATATATTCATTCATTTATTATAACATTTATTTACTACCAACGAGTGTTACCATTTATACCTACATAAAATAAGTGTTTCATACATACAGCTGTACATTATTACATCTACAAAGTGATAAAGAAAATATACCATCACAGTTACTCAGTGAGCGATTAAAAGAACTGTATTAAACATTTATTAATTAAAGCTACCTAGTGGAAACATATAAATTAAGTTACAAGGTAAACTAGAGAAGAAAAAAAAAATGGCCAACACAAATGACGTTAGCAAGAGTGAACATCTTCCACACAATCGTGAAGACAATGATTTCCACACAGTGCTGACACACATATTACCCACGATAGGTACAGGTGGACAACAAATCAGTGTATATAGTTAATACTGTATATAGTGTATATATTTTTTATATAAAATAACAAAATATGGGACTATATAATATAACTTTCAATAATATCTGTGCAATATAAACTAAACTTTAAAAAATTATCCCAAGGAAATTAGCCAGTAATTATGCAACCATGAACAACATGGAAAAAACGTACACAAGCGAAGAAAAACAAACTATAGAAAATCAATACATACAAAAAAAAAAAAGAAAGAAAGAAAGAAAGGAAAAGTAAGAAAGAAAAAAGAGAAATAGAGTAAGATCACATAACAAACAAATGAAAAAAAGTGTAAGTGTTACTACATATGTCAAAATACCACATAAACTACAATAAAAAAAGCAAATTGTTGTCTCCACAAGCAAGTGGCATGGCACATCATCACATAAACTCCTTCTATAAGTGAAACAAAAAGCAGATTGTTGTCTCCACGAGCCAGCGGCATGTCACATCATCACTATCATCGACCGCAGCATGACCGGATTCATATGTCAGGACTGCAATTATTACAATTATGTAATGACAAACGATTGCATTATGTTACACTTGCTACAATTATGTAACTACAAACGATATGTAACAATTATGTAACTCCATATTATAATTATGTAACGACAAACGATTGCATTATGTTACACTTGCTACAATTATGTAACTACAAACAATACTACAAACAATATGTACCATTTATGTAACAGTTGCATTAACAAGATGTAACTTTTATGTAACTTTAACTACAATTATGTAACTACAAACGATATGTAACAATTATGTAACGACAAACGATTGCATTATGTTACACTTGCTACAATTATGTAACTACAAACAATATGTACCATTTATGTAACAATTGCATTAACAAGATGTAACTTTTATGTAACTTTAACTACAATTATGTAACTACAAACGATATGTAACAATTATGTAACAACAAACGATTATGTTACACTTTGCCAATTAACAGTTGCGTTAACAAGATGTAACTTTTATGAAACTTTAACTACAATTATAAGGCCAAGACACTTATGTAACAGTTGCATTAACAAAATGTAACTACAATTATAAGGCCAACACAATTATGCATTAACACAATATTTTGTAACAATTCATAAAATGTTACAATTATTTATTACCACAATGTTAGTACAATATTATAAGTCATACAACTATAGCACAATTCTGTATTACCAGTATCATCATACAAGTTAGGTGAAATATTAGACATTACTAAAGTGATAACTCTATGTAATGTATAACCTAGCAGTATTACCACTGCACAATTATATGTGTATGTCTGTTATACATACACATCTCACAAAATGTATACAACTTGTTTAAAATGTAATATTACAGAATAATCACTATTTACTATAAATATTATATGTATACAATATTCATACAATTATGTTACTTTTACAATATTATGTATTTCACTTAATTAGCTTATAAGTTCATTATAATGTGTATATAATATGTATTAATACGTTATGACTATTAACTGTCGATGGTACGCCATTTTCGCGTGACCGAGCAATATGTTAGGACTCCATATTATAATTACAAATCATAATAGATAGATAGATAAATAGATAAATAAAGAGACAGATAAAAGCAGGGGGTCAGATGATGAGAAGGTATTGTGTCTGCGAGAATCGAGCAATGCTAAACATGCTTACACACTCTTAACTCAAGGAATGCTTTATAGGCACACGGCAGCGCCTAGTGACCATACACACACATACACACATACTCACACACAGGCTTCTAGAACTTTCCACTCACAAGGAACACACGTGATACGTCTCCTGTTTCACCAGAATTTAGGAAAGAGAGAGCAGAAGGAAGCTAGCGATAGAACAGACAGGTCGCAGGGAGAAGGGCTTAGCAACTTGAGAGAGAGACAGAGAGAGCGAGACAGAGAGATAGCTAGCGGGACTCTACTTTATACTTCGCTCTGTGTGAGAGACTTGTTAATATTTCCAAGACAAATAAAAATAGTCCCATACTATTCTTTACCTCTCCTGTCACTACATGACAAATGGGAAAGAAGATTATCTACTCACGAAGCTGCTCAAGTATAACAACCGCTCGTCCACAAGTCTAATATATATATAACTCAACTACAAGTAACTACAAAGTCTTATATGACATACATACATCTATATACATATATATATATATATATATATATATATATATATATATATATATATATATATATATACATACATGTATATATATACATACATATATATATATATACATACACACACATACACATATATATATATATATATATATATATATATATATATATATATATATATATATATATATATATATATATTATTACGGAACAGAGAAAGATAATGTACACTCCAAGCGAGAATACTAAAAATCACTACTGTCCGGTAAAGTTCCAGGTTCAAAACAAAAGAGTTAGGTAAAATTACAAGTTAAAGTTTAATGCTCAAACTAACTACAAAACATTCAGGACTCATAAGGATAATGTAATGGCAAAAAAAAGGTTAAATATATGGTTAATTGCAATAGCCTCTATTAACACGAAATTAGCAAGAGTAAATTTATCTATGGCAGCCCTGATAAAATGATAATACCGGATAATACTCAGTGAATGCAAGATATTTTATTACAGATACAAACTATTATTAACAATTGGCTGACATAAAACCTTACATTAATCACAAAAACCTTGCTAGGCCTAAGTATCAACACCTCACTCTACACAGTACAAAAAAAAATGCAATAACACTTATACTCAAATTACACAGCTGCTAGATGGTTGGAGACTTCCTGAGCACTCACAATAATAACTGTACAGGGGAGGACAGAGATGTGAACAAAATGAGGAGTAGATCTAAGTGGCAATTAATGTAGAGACTGAGCTCATTATATAGGGTCTGGCAGAGCTTGATACAACTTGTAAGAAGGACGCGCAAATGAAGCCAGAGGGGACAAAGAGTTGACACTCCTGCTCTGAACAACAGAAAGAACGGCTTACTCTACTATAAGGGAGGACGGGGGGAGCGAGGTAGAACACGCTCGTGATCAAACATGCAGCATACTGTACGTTAGAATTACGCAAAGGATGATGAAATCATAGACTATGTAACACCTCCCCACAAAGAAAAAGAAATTTATAAAGGAAATTTCTTATTACTCTAAAACAATCTGTCTAAAGTCTAGATAAGCAATCTGCAATAACATTTTCTTTCCTCTTGATATGTTGTATGTCTAATGAATACTCCTGAAGAAGTAGACTCTATCTTGTCAATCTCTGATTTTTATCTTTAAACTTACTAAGGAATTTCAGTGGGTTATGATCGGTATAAATGACTATGGGGTCAAAACCAGAACACAAATAAAATGAAAAATGCTGTAAACCCAAAATCAAGGCCAAAAGCTCTTTCCCAATAGCTGAGTAGTTCTTTTGAGGTGGAGTGAACTTCTTACTGTAATAAGATACAGGGTGTTCAATACCCTGATCATCCTCTTGCAGCAAAACAGCCCCAGCTCCTGTATCACTTGCATCAAAAGCCATCTTAAAAGGCTTAGCAAAATTTGGAGTAGCGAGCACTGGCTGACTTAATAGAATAGCTTTAAGTTTGTTGAAAGAGGATTCACAGTTATCGGTCCAGACAAATTTAACTCCCTTTTTCAGTAGGTCTGTAAGTGGTGATACAAGAATTGAAAAGTTAAGAACAAATCTCCTGTAATAACCTACCATTCCCAAAAATCTTCGTAGCTCTTTCCTACTTTTAGGTCTGGGAAGATCACTTATAACCTGAACCTTAGCTCCTGGTGGTGCAACATGTCCATCACCAATTACGTACCCAAGGTACTGAACTTTAGCTTGACCAAACTCACACTTTGATAAATTAGCTACAAGATTAGCCTGAATCAAACACTCAAGAAATTTACTGACATGGCATAGGTGACCTTTCCAGTTGTCACTGAAGATTAATACATCATCAATATAAACAACACACCCTGCCAAACCCTCTGTTACAACATTCATGAGCTTCTGAAATGTGGCTGGTGCATTCTTCATACCATATGGCATTACAAAACATGCAAAAGTCTTTCCTAGTGTTACAAAACATGAGATCTCCCTAGCACGTTCAGTCATAGGTACTTGCCAGTATCCCTTTAACAAATCAAACTTACTTATGTACCTAGCCTTTCCGATCTTGTCTATGCAATCTTCCACGCGAGGGAGAGGGTAAGTGTCTGTTTTGGTTATCTGATTAACACGTCTGTAGTCAATGCAAAGCGGCTGTGACCCACCTGGCTTAGGGACCAGAGTGACAGGAGAACTCCACTCGCTCTGACAGGGCTCAATCATCTTGTGGTCCAACAGGTAGCCAAGCTCCTTCTGGATGAGAGGAACTTTCACTGGGTTCACACAGTAAGGAGGCAGTTTAATTGGCTTTGCGTCTCCAACATCGACATCATGCATCAACACAGTGGTTCTTCCTGGAGTGGCATGGAACACTTGCGGGTACTCCTACAGTAATGCCGAAAACTCCTGCCTTTCCTCGGGAGGTAGATGAGAAAGCTTAGTCTGGAGATCATTCATGATATCAGGATTCTTCCCCAGACTATCACTCAGGCTCATACTTCATGGGAGAGCTTCACTTGCAGACTCAGGTGGAACAGCTACAGTGCAGACTGGATTATTTTCGTCCCGCCTGTGATATAACTTTAGCATGTTGATGTGACATAGTTGCTTGTTCTTTCTACGATCTGGTGTGGCGATGACATAGTTGACATCACTGAGTTTCTTCTAAACGAAATAAGGACCACTAAACTTGGCTTGAAGAGGTTGCCCATGCACCGGTAGCAGAATCAAAACCTGATCTCCTGGCTGAAAGTGGCGTAACCTGGACTTCTTATCATACCAAGTCTTCATCTTCTCCTGAGCAGCTCCTAAATTCTCTCTCGCCAGCTGTAAAGCAGTGGACAGCCGTTCTTTGAACTTCATCACATACTACAGCAGGTTGACGTCATCTTCCTCCGACAGCCAGCATTCCTTGAGTAACTTAAGGGGTCCTCTTACTTCATGGCCAAACAGTAGTTCAAAAGGTGAGAAGCCCAGTGATTCATTTGGAGATTCTCTTGCGGCAAATACGACGAATGGAAGACCTTTATCCCAGTCTTTCTGATGTTCCAAACAGTATTTCTTGAGCATCGATTTGAGTGTTTGATGATATCTCTCCAACGCTCCTTGGGTCTGGGGATGGTAAGCTGAAGACGTGATCTGAGTGATGCCCAACTCTTTCAGAGACTGCTTGAAAACATTTGACATGAAATTACTTCCCCGGTCTGACTGTACCTCCTTAGGCAGACCAAACTTTGTGAAGAACCCTAGCATTTCCTTAACAACGTTCTTTGCTGAGATATTTCTAAGTGAAATGGCTTCAGGGTAACGAGTAGCCATATCAATCAGGGTCAACACATAAGAAAATCCTGAAGAAGTCTTAGGAAGAGGGCCCACAATATCCACCAAAACACGGGTGAATGGCACCTCAAAAGGAGGAATGGAAACTAGAGGTGCAATCTTTTCGGTCTGATTACACTTCCCCACAACTTGACAGGTGTGACAAGACTTACAATACCAGGAAACATCCCTGAAGATACCTGGCCAGTAGAAGTGTTTCAAAATGCTTGCCACAGTCTTCCTCACTCCAAGGTGTCCTGCCAAACTGGAATCATGAGCCACTCTAATGATATCCTGCCTACAAACACGAGGGACGACAACTTGATGTACAACCTCCCATTCACAGTCGGCTGATGGTGTTGGGGGTCTCCACTTCCTCATAAGTACTCCTGACTTTATATAATAACAAGTAGAAGCACCGGCTGACTCTTCCTCACTGCAAGCAGAGTTAGCTAGACCTTTCAACTCAGGGTCAGCAACCTGCAACTCAACCAACTCTTGACGAGACAAATCATCAACACTACGGGGTACTGCCTCATCTGGTGAGTGGTCCAAATTAGCAAGAAAAGTGTCAGCTAGGATAACATCATCATCATCATTATCCTCTAAGTCACCAGTAACTTTAGACTTAGGCCTAGTGAAGGAACATGCAGAGAACACATCAGGGACATCACAATCCTGGGCCGCAGCCACTGGCTCACTAGACAACTGAGGAGCTGGACACACTTGACTTCCACCAATATCATTTCCAAGTAAGAAAGTTACACCTGACATTGGGAGTGTCTCAACCAACCCAACCATAACAGAACGATTAACAAAACCAGACTCTAAATTCACTCTGCACAGAGGGACAGAGAAGTAATTATTCCCTACACCTTGTAAGATTACAGTTTCATCAGAGGAATTAACATTAGAGCCTAGAACACTGGTCAGCATAAGGGATTGGGAAGCACCTGTATCACGATATATTTTAACTGATTTCCTGTCATTACTGTCCAGAGGACTGACAAAACCATCAGACAGGAAATTAGCACATGAACTCTTGAGAGTGTCACCCACGTTACTGCTCAAAAGAGGAGCTTCATCATGAGAATTTAATTTACCCCTCAAAGCAGGTTCAGTTAACTCAGTTAAAGAATTCTGGGAACTCTCAAGGGTGGACACTAGACCAATTGACTGAATATTTAAAGACTCCTTTTTGTTCACATCACGCTGTCTCCTGAAACATTTCTCCGTAGTATGACCAAGCTTACTACAATAAGTACATTTACTTTTCTGAAATCTAGAGGTGAAGCTGGTATTTACTTCCTGAGAAACATCATCTTTATTCTCTTTCCTGTTACCTGTACTCTGAGTAGAGGCAACATACTTAGGCTCAGCTTTCCTTTTTTCTTTATAATATCTCTTGTGAGTGAGAACATATTCATCAGCTAAAACTGCAGCATCAGACAAATTATCTATTCTTTTCTCATCAAGATATAGGCTTACATCTTTATTAACACACCTTTTGAAGTCCTCCAGCAAAATCATCTGCTTAAATTTACCGAAATCAGAATCCACATTCTTAGAATTTAACCACTGCTCTAACAGATCTTCTTTGATTTTTGCATCCTCAACATGGGATTGCTTATCTTGCTTATAAGTTGTCCTAAATTTTACTCTATAGGCTTCAGGAACAAGCTCATAGGCCTTAAGAATCAAGCTCTTAACTACATCATAATTATCAGATTGATCCTGAGGCAAAGATGCATAAGTTACTTGAGCTTTACCGGTGAGAACAGTTTGAAGGAGTACTGGCCAATATTCTTTGAGCCAATTAAAACCTGTAGCTACCCTCTCAAACAACTGAAAATACTCTGTTAAATCAGATTCATTAAAAGGAGGGACAGGTTTAACATTTTTAGCCACATCAAAATCATCAGAGCTAGATGATCCAGTTCCACCTTGTTTCATGCGATACTCATGGTCTGCCTGAATCCTAGCAAGTTCAACTTGTGCCTGAAACTGAGCCTCCTTAGCACGAGCCTGAAACTCAGCCTCCTTAGCATTTGCCTGAAATTCAGCCTCCTTAGCACGAGCCTCCTGCAGGGCATAGCTGTAACTTAGCTAATTCAATCTGCGTTTGCTCATTTCGAGGAGTTACATTAAACAAGCTTTCATTAATCATGTCAACAATTTGATCTTTAGAATGATGAGAACGATCAGCAATTCCCATTTGTTGAGCAACAAGCTTAAGTTCATTCTTTGTTCTGTTTTCTACATCACACACTGCACATTTGACAAAAAATCTTTGGCTTCATCAAGCGTAGTAATAGTAGACATCATGAATAAATCACAGTCACAAAATATCAAGCAATATCCTTATGATAATATCCTGAATATCCTGATAAGAGGTCGCCAAATTTATGTTACGGAACAGAGAAAGATAATGTACACTCCAAGTGAGAATACTAAAAATCACTACTGTCCCGTAAAGTTCCAGGTTCAAAACAAAAGAGTTAGGTAAAATTACAAGATAAAGTTTAATGCTCAAACTAACAACAAAACATTCAGGACTCATAAGGATAATGTAATGTCAAAAAAAAGGTTAAATATATGGTTAACTGCAATAGCCTCTATTAACACGAAATTAGCAAGAGTAAATTTATCTAAGTAAGCCCTGATAAAATGATAATACCGGATAATACTCAGTGAATGCAAGATATATTATTACAGATACAAACTATTATTTACAATTGGCTGACATAAAATCTTACATTAATAACAAAATCCTTACTAGGCCTAAGAATCAACACCCCACGCTACACAGTACAAGAAAAAATGCAATAACACTTATACTCAAATTACACAGCTGCTAGATAGTTGGAGACTTCCTAAGCACTCACAATAATAACTGTACAGGGGAGGACAGAGATGTGAACAAAATGAGGAGTAGATCTAAGTGGCAATTAATGTAGAGACTGAGCTCATTATATAGGGGCCGGCAGAGCTTGATACAACTTGTATGAAGGACGCGCAAATGAAGCCAGAGGGGACAAAGAGTTGACACTCCTGCTCTGAACAACAGAAAGAACGACTTACTCTACTATAAGGGAGGACGGGGGGAGTGAGGTAGAACATGCTCGTGGTCAAACATGCAGCATACTGTACGTTAGAATTACACAAAGGATGATGAAATGATAGGCTATGTAACAATGAATATATATATATATATATATATATATATATATATATATATATATATATATATATATATATATATATATAGTATATATATATATATATATATATATATATATATATATATATATATATATATATATACATATATTATATCTATCTATATCTATCTATCTATCTATATATATATATATATATATATATATTATATATCTATCTATCTATCTATATACATATATATACAGTATATATATATATATATATATATATATATATATATATATATATATACATATATATATACAGTATATATATATATATATATATATATATATATATATATATATATATATATATATATATATATATATATATATATATATATATATGCATTCCTTATCTATTCATGTGTCCACTGTTTGTTAAAGGCTTTCCTCTGTCCCTAGCAGTGACATCAAGCAAGGAGATTTTCCAAGATAACACTGCACGCACACACACACACGGCTGTCTACGCAATGTTGGCTAGGTAATCTTGAACCTCGGCAGGGGTCAGACGATGGAAACCTTTGGAACAACACACACCAACTTCAATATTATCACCACTCATCTAGCCTTCAAAGCTCTCTTTTAGGGTAAGGATGGCAGTGTGTACAGCATCATCAAGTTCAAAGTCTTCATTGTACCTCTTTTCCAAAAATGTCTTGCCGTTGATGAAGTTCTTGCCCATAGATGTTGCTTTCCAGGGGAAGTATGCACCTGGGGGGTGCGATAGCTTTGCCATTGCACTTGACATCTCAAAGGCTTTCGATCGAGTCTGGCATAAATCTTTAATTTCCAAACTGCCCTCCTACGGTTTCTATCCTTCTATCTGTGCCTTCATCGCTAGCTTCCTTTCTGGTCATTCTATAGCCGCTGTTGTAGACGGCCATCGTTCTTCTCCTAGATCTATCAACAGTGGTGTTCCTCAGGGCTCTGTCCTATCACCAACTCTCTTCCTTTTATTCATCAATGATCTTCTAAGCTGTACATCTAACCCTATCCACTCATACGCTGATGACTCCACCCTTCACCTTTCCATTCGGTTCCCACAACGCCCATCTCAACAGTTACTTCAACAAACAAGGGATGAGGCTATGGCACACCTAATGTCTGACTTGGCTCGTATCTCTGAATGGGGTAAAAATAACATGGCTGTCTTTAATGCATCTAAGACTCAGTTCTTACACCTATCAACCCGACAAAATCTTCCACAGGTATACCCACTAATGTTTAATAATATTTAGCTTAATCCTGCATCATCCTTGAACATGCTTGGGGTTTCATTTACTCGGGACTTATCTTGGAAAGATCATATTACATCTCTTATAAAATCTGCTTCCAAGAGATTGGGTGTGCTAAGCCGACTCCGCTCTTTCTTTACCCCTGCACAATTGTTGACTCTATACAGGGGTTTTATCTGCCCCTGTGTGGAGTACAACTCTCACGTGTGGGGAGGCTCCCCACATACAGCTCTTCTCAATAGGGTGGAGTCAAAGGCTTTTCGTCTCATTAACTCTCCTCCTCTTACTGACTCCCTTCAACCTCTGTCTCTTCGCCACACTGATGCATCTTTATCTCTTTTCTATCGCTACTTTAATGGTCACTGCTCCTCTGAACTGTCTGCTTGCATTCCTCCACCTCTACGACGGGCGCGTAGCACCCGTCTGGCAGCAAACTCTCATCCCTTTTCTGTCCAACTCTCTAATGCAAGAGTTAATCGTTACTCCCAGTCTTTCATTTATGCAACAGGTCAGCTCTGGAACTGTCTCCCTCTGTCTGTATTTCTTGCTGCCTATTATCTCCAGTCTTTCAAACGCAGTGTGTCCAGGCATCTCAAAATGATCGGATCTTGAATTTGGCTCTATATTGTATTTTGTTTTTCTCTTGGAGGGAACTGTTATTGCGGGCTCATGGCCTTTGGTTCCTTCTTCCTCGCATAAATAAATATATATATATATATATATATATATATATATATATATATATATATATAGATATAGGTAGATAGATAAAGAGATACATATAGATATATATATATATATATGTTATGGTTATTTTGCGAAATCGGTCATTTTGCAAATTTCGGAAAATGCAAATTTCGCAAAATAACCTTAACATATATATTGTCCCAGGAGGCTCCACAAGACTTCACTTATGAGCGATATGTTTCCCGTATGAACATCTGGGAAGATTGCGCAGTGTTTTGAAGACTGGATTCATAATAAGGCTTTACCTGAAAGTCAGCTCATTCTGCGGATCTGCCTCTTTCTGTCTCGTACGTGGGAGGAAGCAGACGCCAAGGAAGCTGGCTTGGCGTGTGACAGACATCTAAATTATGACCAAAGCATCCAAGGGAAGCTACACCCGGTACACTTAATAAAAGGTGTTTGATCTATTTTTTTCACTCAGGACGACATGTGTTTAGGAAAAATATTACACACACACACACACACACACACACAGTATCTACCTACCTACCTATCTGTCTATCAACTGCGCTTTTCGTAGTGTTCAGCTTATAAGTTAAATTTTCTCATCAGTTCATGCTTCCACAGTAGCTTATACTTGACTGGTAATTCACTTCGTCAGTTCGCCTGCCTACTTGCGTGAAGGCTTTCGTATACACCTACCTGCCATCATACTTTATTTACCGGTATGTACACATGTCATGGTGTGTGCGATAGCCCCGACATGCCAAAGTATTCTCTGCCTCATGGATAGAGAATCTACAGTAGGTTATTCATGCCTCGGACTCCAGTTACATGTCAGTTCCATTTCCCCCCAACCTTTCCTCCTACACACAAGCATGTACAGTTGCGCCACATAGTCCTTGACCAGGGTGTAAGGGAAAGTCAATGCCACCACAGGGCTGCAGTGCATCGGAGCACGTTCCCTTACATCCCCTGCCTCCTTCCCCCATCACCCCCTGCTCCCCTTACCAGCTCCCCCTTCTACCTGTCCCCCATACCTCCAACACCCCACACTGCAGCCCTGTGGTGGCATTGACTTTCCCTTACACTCTAGTCAAGGACTATGTGCCGCGACTGTACACTCAACAAACGTCCTGCACAGCACACCATCGTAGTTAACATCTCAAACATCTGAGGTTCGAGCACTACTACCACTGTTACTACTACTACTACTACTACTACTACTTCTACTACTACTACTACTACTATTACTACTACTACTATTACTATCCTCTGCTTCAATCCTCCAACCTCAGATGCTTTAGGGTCAAACGACGATTTCGAGCTGCGCGGGACTTTTTATTGTTCAGTGTATGTAGACAGACATACTGTTGTATCCCCATGCTACATGAAAAGGCTCCGACACATGCCAACACAGCCGAGGATCGAGCATGACACTACCTGCGGTTGTGTTGTGATATTTATTAGAGTGTTATTACCTCCGCTAAAGAAGTTGGAGGAGGTTATGTATTCACCTATGTTTGTCTGCTTGTTTGTTTGTTTGTCCAAACGATATCCCCAAAGTTCTCAATGAATTTCGCTTAAATATTGTGAAAGGCTGGGCCATGGGCCAAGAGAGAAGTGATGAAATTTGGGGGGGGAGGGATCCGGCTCCTGCAATGACGTTGAAGGTGGTATGCTCTCTCTGAGTGCTTTCTAGTTTACACACTGTCCTTCCAAGAGTCTGATGGAACGCTGACTCTCCACTCATACATGTCATTGAACAACTAACTGATCGACAAAAGATGCAAGACTGTTCCTTGAATTCATGATAAGGGGTCTCCCTGTAATTTGCTGACCATCTGACTCCTAGGACCGTGTTCTCGTCGGGTAAGGAAGCTCCCTAACACCTCTTCCTTAACGATTTATTGTCCAAACTACCCATTAATATCATCTTTTTGTATATAACTTTTAATGTCGACATATAGTACATGGATAGCACACAAGAATATAGCAACAGAGCAGAGTTGTGCATAAAGCAGTAAGGAAGAGGCGTTAGTAAGCTTCCTAATCGCACGAGATGTTACTCAACAAACCAGTGATTGAGAGGTAAATTTATCACCACTTGTAGCCTTAAATGTGTAAAATTTTCGAAATATTTCTGCTATACAGTAGACAGCATGGCCAATTACTGGTTAATGAGACATATGAGGTAAGGGTTTATCTTGCCTTTGAAAAATAAAAAAGTAGTATAATTATTTATAGATCAGTGGTGTCACTAGCCTCACACTGTTCCCAACTAATATAGCCAGGGCCGCTTAGATACAGGAACAGGAACAGGAAACCATTAAAACATGAGAATTATGAACAGTGCTCAGTGAAATGGACAGCACCTCCATTACCGACCATTCATTCCTCTGATAATCTCGGTTCTCACAGACATATTCAAAGATCAATTTACTTTTAAATAATTGTAGATGAACAGCTGAATTTTTCATCGCATATCCTTCGCCCAAAATTGTGTATGCTGGCTGGCGTGTATTGTCTTTGGTTAGGGTTATGTGTACCTGCTGTGAGGAAGGTAGAAAGGACAAGTACTCCTCTTTTTTCACCTCTCCAGTACACTCCCACGATACCCAGCCTCTCTTGTCCCCCTCTCCTTCATCTTCCCAGCACATAGTTCCACCCATTGTTCGTGTGTGTGTGTGTGTGTGTGTGTGTGTGTGTGTGTGTGTGTGTGTGTGTGTGTGTGTGTGTGTGTGTGTATAGCGTGTGTGTGTGTGTGTGTGTGTGTGTGTGTGTGTGTGTGTGTGTGTGTGTGTGTGTGTGTGTGTTACGAGTAGGTAAGGTGTGGGTGTAGATGTATACTCGTCCGTCTTTTCTTGCCCCACAAGCTTCTTCAAAACCAATGTGGCTTTTACAGGACAGGTGTGTGTAGGTTAGAGACACACAGATACGAAGTGTGGAGACAAGGAACTTTTTTTTTTCTCTCTTTTTGTGCTTGAATATCTTCCATCATCGTCTCGTTGGAAAAAGTGGTGATGATGATGATGATGATGATGATGATGTTGATGATGAAGATGGTGATTGGTTGATGGTCACTGATGGTGACTGATTGTGACTGATGATGATGAGGAAGAGTACGAGGACTGATGACTGACGATGATTGACGATAATGATGATGCCTGAATTGATTTGACTGATTGATGATAACATGACGATACAACCTGACTGTTGGCCATGTTCCTCACCTATTTTTTTTTTCTAATTAACACCTGTAGCCAGCCTGCCTTGTGACTAGTCATCTCCTGCAATACCTGGACGTTGTTTTAAATTGCATTGATTCTACCGCAGGCGATAAAATGAAGTTAAATTTATTTACAGTATCTATTTATTAATGGAGATTATTTATTTACTTATTTAATTTTCCTATTTGTTTCTTAGGTTCGTATTCTCGGCGGTTAAGTAAGTTCCCTAACATCTCTTCCTTACCGATTTATTTTGGGATACAGCTGGCTAATATAATTTTGTATGTTAATCATGCAGTATATGGTGATGTTTGAACGATTTAAGAAATACAGAGGAGGACGGAAAGATGCCATAATCAAAATAAATCGCTTAGGTAAAGCTGTTGGGTAGCTTCCTTAACCCATATCCGAAGGAGATTTCCGACCGTCGTCCAGTCCTCCATATGGGGAATTTCCAAGATTTTGGGAAAGATACTCTTACTTCAAACTCTAATATGTGCCAAACTACTGTATTGTAGCTAGAGAAAAATACGAAAATACATAAGAGTCACCAACTCATCCTCTTTCCAATGAAGGTATCCCGAGGTCTCCAGGTGGTCCCGTCGATGAGTAAGGATGAGTTTAAGACAAGTGGTTTTACACGTTTCGCGGGCTGATTCTGAGTGCGCGCCACTTGCTGTGACCTTGGACTCGCTGGCTAGCGTTGGCACGCTGACAGGAGTGGTGAATGTAACACTGCCCAGGTGTACTTGGTTGGAATGTGTAAGGTTCCATTCATTTTTCGCCTTCTTACTCACCGTCATAAGGATGAGTCATCACCCTGTCCATGTGGCTCCCCAAATGGTTTTCTGCCCGTTTCATAGTGCCACTATGCCCCGTAGGTGTGTGGGAAAGAAAATGGCTCCTTGTTTTTCTGTACTTACTTCTTGCGCCATTTATAATAATTTCCCTTCACTACGACAGTTATAATCGCACTTGACATCACGATTACGGGTAACTGCACTTTGACAAGTAAATGCTGTGGCTGTTTCACACAGTATAGTTGACTATGAGTTAATTTCTTGTACTCTTATTCAGACTGATTTGTACTAATCAGGGGCATCCCGAATATCTTACGTTTGTCACACAACTTACATTATTTGTACTTCACATCACAAATACGCTTATGCTCACATAGTCAGCACTATTTTTCTGAGTATCGAGTGAAAAAATTTAGTTTTAGCCAACCAGGTAATTCTCTTTCTGGCCCACTCACAAGTGGTTTTCTTTCATGTAACAGGTAGGCTAACTCAGGGTATATCCATTTATTTTTTTCACCAGTATTCAATAAACAGTACCACTTATGGTACTGCAGTTGTAGAACTTATTGTAAAACGCTTATATCATGGCACTTACTAGAAATCACTTATAATATCCAACATTTCACTTATAAAAAATAATCATTTGTGCATACCTGTATACTATATATACTTTCCCACACATATGCTCAGTAATCACGCTCGGAGAGATACTCGCAAAAACATTTAAGGCATTGGGGGACCTTGCACTCTGCGCATTGGTAGGCTGTCTCTTTTCGTGCTAGGGGACGGCGATTGGTTGTGTTACTGATATGGCACTGGCTGTATGCCTGAAGACCTGCTGTGGTACGGCCAGTCTCTACCAGCCTGTGCCGCCGGAAATACTCAGCACAGCTTAGCCTGTCCGCTGTAGCAGCTGTCCCCCGCCTAGCACCAGGCACCTGTGCAATTCAATATTCTTCAAGTAGTTTGCATGCAAGCTCTCGCTCAAACTTCTCATAGAGAGAGAGGTTTCCTGACGAACTCCTCGAACAGTATGAAACCGTTTAGGAGAGCGACATCAAGAAGGTGTAAAAATGCATTCTTATACCACCTGCAGGATTTACGTAGGCAATCAGCCTCATCAATTTGCATGTCCGATTTATGAACAAGCCACATGTTGATATTATAACAGTTGACACCATCTGACTTCAACACGGGTTCCCTAGCCGTGTAGTCTGTTTTTCCAGTTTCCTCAAACACACCCTAATGCACTGTTAATAACATGTTAACCCATCTCTTGTCCTGCTAGAGAAGGGCTAGCATGTTGCCACATTTCTTGGTAAGAAGGTCTCCTTTCTTAGTATTTGGTGGAAATACAGGGAAATTCTTTCTGTTTGCCCCAACAGTTCCACAAGACCCAGTACCATGTTCAAGCAAATACTTGATCAACGCTGGGGCAGTGTAATAATTATTGGTATACAAAATGTGATGCCTGTTAAAATACCTTTCCATCAGCACTTTCACAACTGATGCCGAGAAAGCGTGAGGATCGTCACTAGGTATATCAACATCTGTTGCTGAATAAACAATCACATCAAACACATATCCAGTTTTGCAGTCGCAAAGGACAAAGAATTTCAGACCAAAGTTGTGATGCTTGGATGGCACATACTGAATAAATGACAGCCTGCCCCTTAATAATCTCAGCGACTCATCAATTACCACTTTCTGAAATGGATGAAAAACCCTGGAAAATGACTCCTTGAACATTATTAGGATGGGTCCAATTTTCCACAACCTGTCATTCAGTTCAGGCCCATAATTTCTATTGAAATGGAGGAACCTTAAGATGGCCAGGTACCTGTCATGGGCCATATATTTACCAAAGACAGGTGTGCCCACGAGTTCATCTACCAATCAAGAGTCATGGAGCACATGTTTTCTTGCATGTGCCATCCATCCACACACACAACTCCCCCACCTCCACAGGTTGCCAGTCCCGCATGTGTATGCTTTCGTTGGCAGCCATGTCCAGCCACTGCCCACACCTAGCCTGGTGGAAATTTATTTCTTCCACCAGGTATTGCATTATTGCAGTCGTGAATACTGCCCTGAGTATACTGCCAATAGTCCAGGGCCTGTGAGGAAGCTCAAATCCTGCTCCATCTTCCCAGACAAAGGTATCCACCCTACCCACACGTGGTAAAGCAGCCTGTCTGCCATGTGCAGGACGTTTTTCTCTGAGTGCATGTATGCCCACGCGCACGCCTACGGGCAGGGGGTGAGGGGGAAAGAAAGGGAGAGGTGTGGGAGGTGGGGGAGAAAGTGGGTGATGATTTACCTGATGCGGACTTTCCCTGGGGAGACACTTGGTGCTGAATAACACCACGTGGGGCCTATGTGGAAAATTCCGCTCCTGAAGGGTCTGGTTGTGGTGATTCCGTCCTTGAGCTGCTCAGCTGAAGTGAAGGTGAAAAGTTTGAGGAGGAGACGTCGACGAGCAGGCAGTGAGTGTGACAGTGAAACTGCTCGTTGGCGTTTATTCCACAGATGACCACCAACTCCACGCTCACCTGCCTGGTGTGCTGGGTCATCTATCTCCACCTCCTCGGTGAACTCGTCACTGTTGAAGGCGCTGCCCCCCTCCTGCAGGAGTTTGAGAGCCTTCTTTGGCATCTGAGAGCGCGTAAGGGTAGGAGTGCGAGAGAGGTCATTCTCGACATGCTAGTTCCTTCTCTCCTCAGAGGAAGGGCTTTCATTAAGTGTCCATGAGGACACGGTGTCGTCCAAGGCATGACCAATAGCACTATTATTGAGCCCTTTCCCTGGCACTAAGGGCATAACTTTCGCGGGGGTCGATGAGGCTATTGGCTCTGAGTGCAGTGGTATGGAATCAGATGATGGCGAAGAAAACATGGCTCCTTACTCGACCAGTGCCATGTACAGACTGAGTCACGCATCCGTAGGGTACCTGGCTGTCCTAACTACCCTATGGGTGTCACAGAAGATGGTCGCGAGTTCAAAGGGTGGCAGGAAGGTGCTTGCAGTATATTTTGTCAGCCGGCGGCACTCTGCGCCCTGAATCATGACTGCTATACACACCAGCCCATGCTTTGGAGTTAACGGACAAGAATTCGGACCTTAGTTCTAGGATGTTATTTCGCTTAGAACACACACACACACACACACACACACACACACACACACACACACACACACACACACACACACACACACACACACACACACACACATCTTTCGTAATTCAAGACGATTTGTATGAGCTAAGCTAACAGGTCAATTCTAGAACTGTCTCCCTTTGTATTTACACACACACACACACACACACACACACACACACACACACACACACACACACACCCATCTATCGTAATTCAAGATGATTTATATGAGCTTAGAACAGGTCAACTCTGGAATTATCTCCCTTTGTATTTCCTACTGCCTACGATCAAATGCAGTGTTTCCAAGCATCTAGAAATGAAAGGATCTTGACTTTGGCTCCCTGTTATTGTTTTTTTTTTTCTTGGAGGGAACTTGCGGGCTCCTGCCCGTTGGTTCCTTTTTCCTTTGCACTAAAAAAACTCAGACAGTGAATTAGTTAAAACATAATCCAATACTACGTTTTCTATCGTACTGAGTTGAGTGGAGGCAGGGTGTAATGAGTGGACACACTTTTATTTTCTGTAGTAAAATCTATAGGCTCTCGCTGCATACAAATAATACATAATTTTATTGATTTGCCTGGTAATACCTGAAGTCTTGGTACGCTTTCGCCATTCTCATCGTTTGGATTTGAGTTATTTTTGCTCCATATATCTTTTGCGTCTGTCTTGAGAATATTGCTTTTCACACAAGGTATCATCACTATATCCTTTACTACTACTACTGTTTCCTTTACTGTAGACAGGCGTTCAAGTCAGCTACTGATTTCAGAGTAATATAATTTCTCATGATTAAAATTATCATTATCATCAGTACCAAATCAGTCTACCATCATCAGTAATGTATATCGCATTTCCCAAATCCAAAGTTATACATCCATTTCGCTATCTTCAACCTTTTCTTCATCAATTATTTGATCCATTTCGGCATTAGCTGCAAAGGACAATTTTTGCTGATAGTCTTTGTTACCTTCGGCATAATAAAAAAAAAAAAGAATCGCCACCACTTACTACCATCATCAATAACTATCACCACTTAATACTATCGCCACTTACTACCATCACACAATCACCACTTACTACTATCACGACTTACTATCACCACTTACTGTACTATTATTACCACTTACAATCACCACTTACTACTATCACCACTTACTACTGTCACCACTTACTACCATCACCACTTACTTCTATCACCACTTGCTACCATCATCACTTACTATCACCACTTACTAATATCTCCACTTACTACCATCACCACTTACTATCACCACTTACTAATATCGCCACATACTACTATCGCCACTTACTACTATCACCACTTACAACTATCACCACTTACCATTACGACTTACTACTATCACCACTTAATACTATCACCACTTACCTTTACCATTTACTACTATCACCACTTAATACTATCACCACTTACCATTACCACTTAGTATTATCAACACTTACTACCTTCACCACTTACTGTCACCACTTAGTACCATCACCACATACTACCATCACCACTTACCATCACCACTTACTACCATCACCACTTACTACCATCACCACTTACTATCACCACTTACTACCATCACCACTTACTGCTATCATCAACATCTTGCATTTTTCACCGAGATGAGAGCAATTTTACAACCCTGTCTAGGTTATTTTTCCTGCCATTTTGTCATCATTTCAGTGCTACATCATCTCACTGTTTACTGTCATCCTTAGCACTATTACCTTGATCAGTCCATGACCATCATTAAATCCACCATATTTCCAGGACGGTATTAACACCATTTCTGTGTTCACCATTACTATATTTACGCATCCATCTCGCCATTATCACCATCACCATCATTATATCACACATACCATTCCCAGGATATTAACAATGACGTGGCTATTGTCAGGGCACCATTACTATCCTTTACAGATGGTTACCAATACCAGCCTCATATTGCCACCAACAGCATCACCATTTCTATAATTACTACCCATTATCACTACCACTCCATCAACCATTTAAGTTCATCAGCATTGCCCACTGCCACAGCAATCATTATATTAAAATCACCACAATTTCTGCCACCACTACCACCACCACGACCACCACCACCATCATCATAATTAGCATAATTTTAAATTTTGGGGGGTGATATGTAATATGTATCAGTGATTATATTCTTCCTTACACCAGATTCTTTTCACTACTGCTGCTACTAGTACTACTACTACTACTACTACTTCCACTACTACTAATACACTACTACTACTACTACTACGAAAGAGAGAAACCTGTACTTTACCAGGAAAAATCGCCGGGAATCGAACCCGGGACTCTCAGGTGAGAGCCAGGCAGCAATCCACTATGCTACGACAAGGTAAAAGTTATCTCACATTGTCATAATCTTGTAACCAATGTCCCTCCGCCTCCACTGTGGACATGAAGGGACTGAGATAACTCTCTGGTACTCGAGCAAGTAAATGCTTTTAATCTGTCCCAAGCACTTACGGTTCTCACCTGGGAATCCCGGGTTCGATTCCCGGCATAATGGTAATATATTTGATGATTTTTCCTGTGTAAAGTACAGATTTCTTTCTTCATTCTGACTTGCCGTAAGTGCTTTTGGGACAGATTAAAAGCATGTACTTGCCCAAGTGCCAGGGGGTTATACCAGCCTCATCAGGCCAACAGTGGGGACGGAGGGACATTGGTTACAAGATTGTGACAATGTGAGAAAACGCTTACCAGATCTTAGAGTAGTGGATTGCTGCCTGGCTCTCACCTGAGAGTCCGGGGTTCGATTCCCGGCATAATGGTAATATATTGGATACTACTACTACTACTGCTACTACTACAACTACTATCAAACAATAATTGTCAGTCTGTGTGTCTTTACCAAACTCTGTCTTTGTATTTTCTCCCCTTTATTTCTTATCAGCTTACTTCAGCAGTGGCAAATGAAAAGTAGATTTACACTGATACAGTATATATACGTTTAAAGGAGAGAGAGAGAGAGAAACGGTTCATATTCCCACTCACGATCATATTTTTGTAACCCTTTAAGTACGATTACATCACAATAATTCTCGTTACACCAGAAAATGCAATCCATTTGGTAAACTCCTCCAGTATTAAAGGTGAGAAAAATAATGAGCAACGCGTTTCAGTGTCCAATCTCAGTGGCCATTTTTTCCTTTGGTAGTAGTGGTAAAATCTAAATTCAAATACTTTTTCATGGAAGAGCTGTAGCCAGAGACACATATACTGTTTTAAAGACATGGATGCAAAAAACAACTGGAAATTTAGCAATAATCAAGAAAGCGAAATACACCACAAACACTGAATGTGGAATTTCGCCGTCATCCACCCACTTAGTGCAGCGGTACTCTATTTTAGGTTAACTCTAAGTGGAGTGGCAACCCAAATGATTTCCTGTAAACCAGGAAATCTTTTACAACGGTGGAAAGTAACCTTATAAACCAACCAACACGTGTTCTGTACGTGACAGCAAGTGGGTTGGCAGAGGGTTAGTGCCCCTTCCCGGAAAACAACTGACCAAAAATACAAACAAGAAGCCTCAGACCAGGACTCACCAACAGGTGACGATTAAGGACCGAACAAAGGACATGGTACGTATTGCGACACGGAATGTAAAGGGTGCAAATGATGAAGTGAAAGACAGGGAGATTGTCCAGGTGTTTCAGGGTGTAGAAGTGGATGTATGTGGAATAACAGACAAAATGTGGGATGAGAGCGTGAGCGAGTGGGAGTAAGGATGGGGTATATGCGCGGGAGTAGGCGTGAATGAGAGGGCAAAAGAAGGAGTTTGTTTTGTTGTGTGTAAGACATGGACAGAGAAAATAAGAGAGTGTGGATCCATCGGCTCAAGGATTGTGTGGGTAAGACTGAAAGTTGGACTACAGATGCGGGCGACTGTGTGTGTGTGTGTGTGTGTGTGTCCGCGCCAATGCAAGATCGTGCAAGTACAGTAGAGTGAAAAATGAGTTCTAGACAAATGTGGAAGCGTGTATGTAAAAGTTTGAAAGGAATGAGGGAGTGTTTTTGATTGGTGATATGAATGGAAAAGCAGAGAATGTGAAAGTGGATGGAATATCTGGTGAGTAGGGAGCGCCTGCAGAAGTGGATGAGAATGGCAGTGCTCTATTGGACATTTTGCAGGGAGGGAGTTAGTGATAGCCAGTACCTTCTTTAGACACAAAATGATCCACCGGTGTACAGTATGTGGTAAGTGATGAGAAAAGTGGGTGGTGAAGCAAATGAACGGAAGGCAATGACTAATTATGTGTGTGTGGATGATAAAATGAGGTGTGTAGTGGATGCAAGAACATACAGAGGTTGGGGGAGTGGACTTTCTAACCACCACTTGGTGGTGGTGAGTCAAAGTTCAAATGAAATGGAGGAATTGAAGGAGGGAAGGACAGGAGGAAGTATTCCATACAAGAAGGATAGAAAGGTTGCAAGAGGATGGAAAAAAGGCAGAACATATGAGAGAAGTGGAGGAGCGATTGGGTAAATATGAATTGGAGCAGATGCGGGACGTGGAAGGTGTGTGCAAGATATTCACTGAAGAAATCTGTGCAGCATGTGAGGTTGTGTGTGGGATGAAGAGGAGTCGCAAGGGGGTGCAAGGAACAGCGTGGTGGAATAAAAAGGTGAATCAGGCTGTGGCACAAAAGAAAGTGAGTGGATGAGAAACAGAGGCATGGATGAAGTTGAGAGACGGAAAAGAGAGTTATATGTAGTGACGAAGAGAGAGGTGACTAGATTAGTAAGAGAGAGTAAGAAGAGAGTGGATGAGGAATTTGGAAGAAACTTGAGTGTAAAATGGAGGGAATGTAAGAAAATGTTCTGGAAAGAGGTAACGAGAGAAAGACAGAGTGATGAAGTAAGTCAGGAAATAAAAATAAAAATGGTATATTACTAGTGGAAAAGGGAGAAAAAGTGAACACATGGAAAGAACACTTCAAGAAATTGTTGAACAGGGAGAATGTGAATAATGCGAGTATAAGTAACAAAGGAATGGCTCGGAGAAGGAGGGAGATGAAAAGAGAGGAAGAAATCAGTAGGATGGAAGTAATGGAAGCAATGGAGAAATTCAAAATAGGGAAAGTCCCAGGAATTGATGGAGTCTGTGGTGAAATGCTGAAGCATGCGGGAGAGATAGAAGCAGAATGGATATGGATGATGTGCAGATTGGCCCGGGAGGGAGGTAGAATCCTGGAGGATTGGAAGTCAGGTAGATTATTCCCGAATACAAAGGAAAATGGGCAAAAGAAGTGTGTGGTAATCATAGGGACATTTGTCTTCTAAGTGTAATGGGAAAAGTATATGGTAGGATATTTATTGACACAAGAAAATAACAGAGGAATTAGTTGGAGAAGAACAGGGAGATTTTAGGAAGGGAAATGGTTGTGTAGATCACATATTTATTCTTTGATCTTCAGTGGAAAAGTTTTCAGACAAGAGAAAGAAGTTGTATGTAGCCTCCATGGATTTAGAGAAAGCATATCCCTGCTTGTCGTAAAAGGCGACTAAAAGGGTTGGCGGAGGGTTAGTGCCCCTCCCCGGAAAACAACTAACTAAAAAAACAAACAAGAAGCCCCGGACAAGGACTGACCAAACGATGACGACCCAGGACCGGACAAAGGACTTGGTAATGAGTACATGGAATGTAAGAGGAGCGAATGATGAGGTGAAAGAGAGAGAGATTGTCCAGGTGCTTGAGGGTGCGAAAGTGGATGTATGTGGAATAACTGAAACAAAATGGAGAGGAGAAAGTGTGAGAGAATGGGAGTATGGATGGGGTATATGTGCAGGAGTAGGTGAGAATGAGAGGGCAAAGGAAGGAGTATGTATAGTTGTGAGTAAAAGATGGAAGAGAGCATAAGACAGTATGGTCAGTTGGGTCAAGGATTGTTGTGGGTAAAGTTGAAAGTTGGAATACAAATGTGGGCGATTGTGTGTGTGTATGCGCCAACGCAAGATCGTGCTAGAAGAGTGAGAGAAGAGTTCTGGACAAATGTGGAAGTGTGCATGGAAAAGTTTGGAAGGAATGAGAGAGTGTTTTTGATCGGTGATATGAATGGTAAAGTTGGTAATGTGAAGGTGGATGGAATAGTTGGTGAGTGGGGTGTGCCTGCTGAGATAGATGAGAATGGGAGTGCATTAATGGACATTTGTGCTGGGAGGGGGTTGGTGATAGCCAATACCCTCTTCAGGCATAAAATGATCCACAGGTATACATGGCGAGTGATGAGAAGGGTGGGTGGTGAACTGAATGAAAGGAAGGCAATGATTGATTATGTGTGTGTGGATGAAAGGATGCGAAGATGTGTAAAGGATGCAAGAGTGTATAGAGGTTGGGGGAGTGGACTTTCTGACCACTACTTGGTGGTGGCCAGAATTAGAATGCAAGTAAGATGGAGGAATAGAAGAAGGGAAAGACGAGAGGAAGGAGTAGTTGCAAGGAGAGTGGAAAGGTTACAAGAGGATGAGAAAAAGGCAGAGTATAAGAGAGAAGTGGAGGAACGATTGGGCAAATATGAATTGGAGCAGATGGGAGACGTGGAAGGTGTTTGTAAGATATTTACAGAAGAAATATGTGCAGCATGTGATGTGGTGTGTGGAAGGAAGAGAAGACGGAGGGGGGTGCAAGGAACAGCGTGGTGGACTGAAGAGGTGAAACAGGCTGTGGCACAAAAGAAGAAAGCATACAATGAATGGATGAGAAATAGGGGCGTGGATGAAGTTGAGAGGCGGAAGAGAGAGTTATATGTGGAAAGAAAGAGAGAGGTGAAAAGATTAGTAAGAGAGAGTAAGAAGAGAGTGGATGAGGAATTTGGAAGGAATTTGAGTGTAAAGTGGAGGGACTGTAAGAAAATGTTCTGGAGAGAAGTGAAAAGAGTAAGACAGGGTGGAAGTGAAGTTAGCAGGGGAGTGAAAGATAAAAATGGTAGATTACTAGTGGAGAAGGGAGAAAAAGAGAGGAGATGGAGAGAACACTTTAAGGAATTGTTGAACGTAGAGGATGGAAGTAGTGCGAGTATAAGTGGCTGAGGAATGGCTGGGAGAAGGAGGGAGGTGAGAAGACAGGAAGAAATCAGTAGGATAGAAGTTGTGGAAGCAATGAAGAAAGTTAAATCGGGGAAAGCCCCAGGAATTGATGGAGTGTGTGGTGAAATGCTGAAGCATGGGGGAGAGATAGTACTAGAATGGATGTGGAAGATGTACAGATTGGCCTGGGAGGAAGGTAGACTCCCGGAGGATTGGAAGTCAGGTATAATTATTCCCCTGTACAAAGGAAAAGGGGAAAAGCAAGTGTGTGGTAATCATAGGGGCATTTGTCTTCTTAGTATAATAGGAAAAGTGTATGGTAGGATACTTATAGACAGAGTTAGATAAAGAACAGAGAAATTAGTTGGAGAAGAACAAGGAGGCTTTAGGAAGGGAAGAGGTTGTGTAGATCAGATATTCATTCTTAGATCTTTAGTGGAAAAGTTTCTAGAGAAGGGAAAGAAGGTGTATGCGGCTTTCATGGATTTGGAGAAAGCATATGACAGGGTGGATAGACAAGGATTGTGGAAAGTGTTAAGAATATATGGAGTATATGGGAAGTTGTTGAATGCTGTGAAGAGTATGTACGATGGTGCGAAGGCTGCAGTGTGTGTGGATGGTGAACTAAGTGAATTTTTCTCTTTGAAAGTTGGTTTGAAACAGGGATGTGTCATGTCTCCATGGTTGTTCAATCTGTACATGGATGGGGTAATAAAAGAGGTACAAGGTAGGGTAGTGGATGTTGGAGTGGCCCTGGTGAGAGAGGATAGTGTTTGGAAACTCCCTGTACTGTTGTTTGCAGATGATACTGTGTTGTTGAGTGAAGACGAAGGGGAGCTGCAAAGCTTGGTGGATGAGTTTGAGAGAGTGTGTAAGAAACGGAACCTAAAGGTGAATGTAGGGAAGAGTAAAGTGATGGTCTTTGAGAGAGGTGAAGTTAGTGAATGTACAGCGAGGTTGGATGGTGAGGAATTGGAAAATGTGAGTACGTTTAAGTATTTGGGTAGTGTGATGAGTAAGGATGGAGGTTTGGAGGGTGAAGTGCTTGAAAGGGTACAGCAGGGAAGAAAGGTTGCTGGTTCTTTGAAAGCAGTGACAAGAAACAGGGAAGTGAGCATGGAAGTGAAAAAGTTACTACATGACAGTATTGTGATACCAACTCTAACGTACGGAAGTGAAGCTTGGACGTTGTTGGAAGGACACAAGTCAAGAGTGAGAGCAGTGGAAATGAGTTATTTAAGAGGAGCCTGTGGAGTCACGTGGAGAGACAGGCTGACGAATGAGGATATAAAGGAGTGTTGTGGTGTGGATGTGGATGTGATAGGAAGCGTTAGGAGGAACACACTGAGGTGGATTGGCCATGTGGAGAGGATGGAGGATGAAAGACTGACGAAGAGAGTGTATGTGAGTGAGGTGGAGGGGGGAAGAGGGAGAGGGAGGCCGAGGATGAGATGGAGGGATGGGGTGGAGAGGTATATGAGAGAGGGGTGTGTGAGTTGGGAGCAGGGCATTGAAATGGCGGGGGACAGGGCGACTTGGAGGCGATTTGGTTGTGGCCACCCCAAACGGGATTGAGGCGTCTGGCAATAGATAGATAGATAGATATGACAGAGTGCACAGACGAGGAATGTGGAAAGTACTGAGAATATATGAAATAAATGGGAAGTTGGTGAATGCTGTGAAGAGTATGCATGAGGGTGCTAAGGCTGCAGTTCGTGTGAATAGTGAACTGATTGAAATTTCTTATTTGAATGTTGGCTGAAATAAAGATGTGTCATGTCCCCATGGTTGTTCAATCTGTATATCGATAGGGTTGTAAAAGAGATACAGCGTAGGGCAGTGGATGCTGGCGCGACCCTAATGACAGAGGACGGTGTTTGGAAACTCCCTGTACTGTTGTTTGCAGATGATATTGTATTGTTAAGCAACGACGAAGGAGAACTACTAGGCTTGAGTTTGGAATCTAAAGGTGAATATAGGGGAGAGTATAGTTATGGTCTTCGAGAGAAATGAATCCACTGAACGTGCACTGAGGTTGGATGTTGAGGAAATGGAATCTGTGAGTGCTTGGGTAGTGTGATGAATAAGGACAGACGTTTAGAGGGTGAAGTGCTGGAAAGGGTACAACAGGGAAGAAAAATTTCTGGTTCTTTGAAAACAATGATAAGGAAAAGGAAATGAACATGGAAGTAAAAAAAAAAAAAAAAAAAAAGGCATTGCTTGACAGTATTGTGGTACCAACTCTAACTTATAGAAGCGAAGCTTGGACCTTGTTGGAAGAACACAAGTCAAGAGTGAGAACAGAGGAAATGAGTTATTTGAAAGGAGCATTGGGAGTTTCGTGAGAAGACAGACTGACGAATGAGGAAGTGAAGGAGCGTTGTGGTGTGGGTGTAGATGTGATAGAAAGCGTTAGGAGAAACACACTGAGGTGGTTGGGCCATGTGGAGAGGATGAAGAGCAAGAGAATAATGAGGATAGTGTATGCAAGTTAGGTGCGGGGGGGGGGTGAGGGAAGGGGAGGCCGAGGATGAGATGGAGGGATGGAGTGGAGAGGTATTTGAGAGAGGGGTGTGTGAGCTGGGAGCAAGGCAATGAAATGGCGTTGGACAGGGCGACATGGAGGCGATTTGCTTATGGCCACCCCTTACAGGATTGAGACGACTGACCGTAGATAGATAGACGGTTTTATATATCGCTGTTTGGTATTTCAGTGTGGCTGTTCCTCTGATGGTCTCGTCAGTCAGCAGCCTCGGCACGCTACACGAAAAGTTGGATGAGGAAAGGAGTGACGATGCCTAAGATAAATTGGTTAGGACGAAAGGAAAGTAGAAGAGGGTAAAGGTTGCTGAGAGGGGTGAGAAAGTAAGCGTGCAATGGTGCGAGCTGGGAGACAGTTTGGAGTGATAGGGAGATTCGGAGTCCGGGAGGAGGAGCGTTTGTGTCCTCACCGGAGGCTGAAGTTACACAGAGTCGCTCTCTCGTCACACTTGTTACGGCCCCTGCCCTCACCTCACAATCCCTATCCTCACACTTTCGGAACTTTAATCAACCCAAGCACTGCACATCACCTTCACTCACAACTGTTCCCTCAGTAGATGTATATATATATTGAGTTAATGAAAACGCATTACTAAGTGAAAATAGATATCAGTATAGATTAACGAATTGTAGGAACAAACGTTAAATGCAGAAAATGGACACAGGATTTATTAAACGTTTCGACTGTTACAGCTTTTCCAGAAACTCCAAACATTTGTTACAACTGAATATCTTAAATATTCTAAGTAATATTCTTTATATTATGGGCAATAGAAGGCTACTGTATACTATACATCTCCCTTGGAATGTATGTTATTTCTGTTGTAGGTAAACATCGCCTGTGGGATGTATGTTTTTCTACCGCAGGCAAACATCGCCCTTGGAATGTATGCTTTTTTCTGCCGCAGGCAAACATCGCCCTTGGAATGTATGCTTTTTTCTGCCGCAGGCAAACATCGCCCTTGGAATGTATGCTTTTTTCTGCTGCAGGCAAACATCGCCCTTGGAATGTATGCTTTTTCTACTGCAGGGCTATCATTATCACACACCACCTACACCTCAAAGTTCCTCCCTGTGACCTCCCTCGATCACCACCTTTTCTGGGGCCATCAGCAGGTTCTCCTTCAAGGGGAGTGTCGACCAGAAGTCCAGGACCTGAGAGAAAGGAGGAGGCGGTGAAGGCTGGAGAAAGCTAAAAAGGAATGCATGAAAACATGAAGAAGAAAGAGTTCTGTAAAATACATCCAAACCCACACCCACACCCACATCCACCCCCCCATACACGCACACACAGACAACTCAATTTTCACACCAACAAATCACAGTTTTTCATGGGGGTCTCTCCTTAGCTATTCTGTAAAATCACCCAATGACAGAAACACCAAGATACTGAAGACAGCATAAAGTCAAACGTTATTTACAGGATCAATTTTCAAGTACGTTGTAGAAGGATGGTGACAGAAGATGCTTGGGTAATAGTAATAGTAGATGCAACTCTAGGCTTATCTTAATGTGAACCCAGTGTAGTGCAGGCTGAAAGTTACCGTTCCTCTGTAGTCCACCATTCTTCTTTTGCAGGTAGGAAGGGAACTGATGGACGTGTGTATGACCGGGCAGTATAGTCACCGGATCATATAAGTGCTACCACGCGAAGACGTCCCTCTCCTGCATGGGAAGGTAAGAACTGACCAAACAGACGAGGGTACAGGACCACTACCCTTGCTCCAGAGGGATATTCAATGAGCTAATGCACTGGCGTGGTCACCTGCCATACACCTTGCTAAATACACTAGCGTGGTCAACTGCCATACACCTTGGTCCCAGGCTTATCCCTTAATCAGTCCCTCGGGGTGTGTTAACCTTACCTGCTGGAGGCGATCGGGGACCATGGTAGGAGCCAGGTTAAGGTCAAGATGGTGAGGGTCGGAAGGGTCAAAGGGGGTCCAGGTGAAGCTCAAGGAGTCATCTGGGGTTGGGTTTCTGTGAGGGAGATACTTGGGTTGAGTAGGATACAACAGCAAGTTTTCCTGTATCTACTGTATATGGCTGTCTCATTTCCACTCTCTACAGTACATAAACAGAAAGAAGACCATAACGAGCAAGGGGAAAAAAGAGCAAACTAAGCACACACTGTTGTTATATACTTACTTCAAAATCTCACAAATATACTGTAATCTTAGCTTCCTGATCCATGTTATGTTTTCTGTAATGCAATCTAGCTTCACTATGGCGCAACCAAAACCTTCTGTAACATACCCTCGTCTCCTGTAAGAAAACTAGGTCCTCCTGAATGTAATCCCGGTCCTCTTTGATACAACCTGGCCCTCTGTAGTACAACCTGGCCCCCCTAAACATAAACCTGCCTTCTTTGCCACGACATAGTCCTCTGCAACATAGCCTCTGTAACACAACATACATTAATGTGACACAAACTAAGCTTCTGTATGACAACGTAGTCCTCTGTACCATAATCCAGCCCAGTGTAACACAGACCTCCTTAACACAGCAGAGACTATCGTAACTCAATCTATATCTCTGTAACACAACCTAGGTTTCTAAAACACACCCTAGGCCATTGATTTACATACTTGGTTTTCGTAGGCCCTCTGTGATACAACCTAGCAATCTGTACAACTATTTAGGTAACTGTTAAACCAACTATAATCTGAACAACTCTTTAGGTCTCTGTGGTACAATTTGGTAATCGGTACAACTATTTAGGAGTAGACTGTAGCACCAGTCGGGCAGGGCATTACTCCCGAGGTGGATGGAAAGCTGATGACAGGGAGAGCTGGAGCTCTCGTTTCATCAGCCCTCAGGACTAGTTCCTGACCATCTTCCTTTGCTGAATTTTTTCAGTGTCTCAGTAACACAGAGAATAGGCCAGCATACTCTCCAATACAAGTATGGTGCATATGCCTGCCACAACCAAGAGGAAGGCTGCGATCCGCAGGTGCCAGGTGTGTGCACATACCACCCGACGCACACCTTAGCACAAACGCACCTCTTAGCAGTGCGCTGAGTGCCAGGTTCCCCTCTGCGTTATCTGCTTTTTTGATTACCACAGCCTGAAGCAGTTCTAAAAGTGCAAGTGGAAAATGTAAATAATGTGTAAATTGCAAGTGAAAGCAATGGATGTAAATATGATGGAACAGTGTAATATAGTTTTATAAGTTACTGCAAGTGACACTGCATAACACAGTGTAAGTAAAATAGAACTGTAAATATTGATAATACAATAGAAAATGTAAACAGAAATGTAAACAATTAATAATATAAGAATATGAGAACAAATACTTGAAGTTATGACAGTGAAAGTGAAACCTTGGCTCTCTACGCATTTTACTGAAAGAAAAATTGAATGCCTACAGTGACAATAAACTACCATTACTGAAGAAAACTTATGGATAAAGACTGCAGATATATATAAGTGTTATATAGTAATAGGAATATAAAGTGTGAGTGTTTTTATGAATAATAAATGACAGAATACCAGCGGGGAACGAGTTCAAGTGGGAAGCTCGTACGCACTCGTAATTTTCATTACTTTCACAGTTTTTTTTTTTTGGAGTATGGATTCCAAACAATTTGAAAATCATAGAATAGTGTTTCTAGTGATAATATCAAGCTGTGGTAATCATATTACAGGTGTCGGGAAGTCTAAAGTGGAGACTTCGTTACCCAACTTCAGAAGTCTCGTCAAGTCCTACGGCACTCGACGAAGGCTCAACAAACATTTCAGGAGAAAGCTGAAGGTATGTGCCATATGCATATGTAATTATATCCTCGCGGGACATGCAAGGAGTGCCAAAACAACCCCGCGGTTTAGGGATTAATGATGTAGAGCAGCTTGTACAGCACCCTACCCGTATCCCTGACCGCCTTTGAGAGAGCTCCAACTTACTTGACCTCTTCCTTACAACTAATCCTTCTGCTTACACTGCTAATGTTTTCTCTCCATTGGGCTCCTCTGATCACAACCTAATCACCTTAACCCGTTCTATCGCGCCGGTGTGGCCTGTGGACCCTCCAAAGAAACGTCATCTGTGGCACTTTGGAGCTGTGGATTGGGAGGCCCTCAGGTAGTACTTCTTTTATTTTCCCCTGGAATGATATTGCTTCCATGGCCAGGAGCCATCTGAGTGTGCCTTACACATTACGGACGTTATTCTCTAGGGCATGAAAGCATACATTCCTAATGCAAGAAGGCATTGGTTTAATCACGCTTGTTCTAATGCTGTCCGCAACAAGGAGAGGGCCTATAAAACATACCGGAGCCAACCCACCCCTGAGTCACGTCATCTTTACGTTTCTGCCCGGACTCGTGCTAAGTCTGTTCTTCGCTCTGCTAAAAATAATTTCATCTGTACTAAATGCTCTCACTTCTCCAACTTGAATTCTTTCCGCTCCTTCTGGCACCTTGCCAAAAACCTTTCTAACAATTTTTACCTCATCATCCTTCCCTCCTCTTTTCTACTCTGATGGTTCTGTAGCTATTTCTTCTACTGATAATGCAGATCTCATTGCTCAGACTTTCTCCTCCAATTCCACCTTAGACGATTCCGGTGCTGTTCCTCCATCACTTCCCCCCACTGACTTTCTCATGGTTGACATTAAAATTTCTTCAGTTGATGTATTTTCTGCCATCACAGGCCTCAGTACTAACAAGGCATATGGGCCTGATGGAGTCCCTCCTGTTGTTCTCAAGAACTGTGCTTCTGTGCTTACACCCTGCCTAGGCAAACTCTCTCGTCTTTGTCAGTCAACTTGAACCGTTCCTTCTTGCTGAAAGTTTGCTCTCATTCAGCCGGTGCCAGAGAAGGGTGACCATTCCCAACCCTCTAACTATCGTCCATTTGCTTTAACATCCTGTGTTTCAAAAGTTTTTGAGTCTATTCTTAACAGAAAAATTTTAAAACATCTTTCCTATCACAACCTTCTTTCTGATCATCAGTACTGGTTCCGTCAGGGATGCTCCTCTGGCGATCATCTTTCATACCTTTCAGACTCCTGGTCATCCTCCTTTCGGGACTTTGGCGAAAGCTTTGCCATTGCACTTGACATCTCAAAGGATTTCGATCGAGTCTGGCATAAATCTTTCAGTTCCAAACTGCCCTATTACGGTTTCTATCCTTCTATCTGTGCCTTCATCTCTAGCTTCCTTTCTGGTCATTCTATAGCCGTTGTTGTAGGCGGCCATCGTTCTTCTCCTTGATCTATCAACAGTGGTGTTCCTCAGGGCTCTGTCCTATCACCAACTCTCTTCCTTTTATTAATCAATGACCTTCTAAGCTGTACATCTAACCCTTTCCACTCGTGCACTGATGACTCCACCCTTCACCTTTCCATTCAGTTCCTGCAACGTCCATCTCAGCAGTTACTTCATCAAGCAAGGGATGAGGCTATAGCACATCTAATGTCTGACTTGGCTCGTATCTCTGACTAGGGTAAAAATAATCTTGTTGTTTTTAATGCATCAAAGACTCAGTCCTTACACCCATCAACCCGTCAAAATCCTCCACAGGTGTACCCACTAATGTTTAATAAAATTTAGCTTAATCCTGCATCATCCTTGAATATGGTTGGGGTTTCATTCACTCGGGACTTATCTTGGAATACAACTCGCATGTGTGGGGAGGTTCCCCACATACAGCACTTCTCAACAGGGTGGAGTCAAAGGCTTTTCGCCTCATTATTTCTCCTCTTACTGGCTCCCTTCAACCTCTGTCTCTTTGCTGCACTGTTGCATCATTATCTCTTTCCTATCGCTACTTCAACGGTCACTGCTCCTCTGAACTGTCTGATTGCATTCCTTCACCTGTATGACGGGCGCGTAGCACCCGTCTAGCAGCATTTAATGCTAGTAAAACTAAATATATTCAAATTATGAATAGACAGATATTGCCAGATTCGTATATTACTTTCAGTATTACTAATTTTCCCACCTCAAAAAGTATTGAAATTCTCGGCGTCTCACTTAACAGTACCCTCAGCTGGACCTCTCATCTCAGATCACTTGCTAAAACCACCGCAAAGAAACTTGGATTAATGTTCAGCGTCCTTAACTTCTTCACTGACGAGCAGCTAGCTATAATTTATAAGAGTAAGGTGCACTCTCGCCCTGAATATTGCTCACCCTTGTGGAATGGATGTGGAGAAGTTGCATTAAAACAACTACACAAAATTCAGAACAAGGCTGTTAGAATTATTAACAACCCTGCCTTTACAAATAAACTTCCTCCCCTACAAGTAAGAAGGAATGTTGCCTCCCTTGTAATATTTTAGAGATATTTTTGTGGCAAATGCTCAGACGAAGTTGCGTCCTTGGTGCCACCTCTCCATGCCTTCCCTCGTGCTACACGGGCATCTGGTAGCACCCATGACTGGAATGTCACTCAGCCATATTGCAGAACTTCTGCCTATCAGAATTCTTTCATTCCCCGTACTGCATCTCTCTGGAACTCGCTTCCGCAGAGTTGTTTCCCTCCAAATTTCAACCTACAGCTGTTCAAGTCTAACTGTTACACATATTTTATGAACACAGGACACCAGTAATCTGGTGTATGAATTATTTTTTTTATATTCATTTCTTTCTCCTTCCTCTGTTCTGTTATTTAAAAAAAAAATAAATCATCCCTTTTCTGTCCAACTCTCTAATGCAAGAATTAACCGTTACTCCAAGTCCTTCATTTATGCAAAAGGTAAACTCTGGAACTGTCTCCCTCTATCTGTATTTCCTGCTTCCTATGATCTCCAGCCTTTCAAACATAATGTGTCCAGGTATCTCGTAATGATCGAATCTTGAATTTGGCTCTCTCTTGTATTTTGTTTTTCTCTTGGAAAGAAAAGTTATTGCGGGTTCGTGGCCTTTGGTTCCTTCTTCCTAGCATAAGAATATATATATATATATATATATATATATATATATATATATATATATATATATATATAGAGAGAGAGAGAGAGAGAGAGAGAGAGAGAGAGAGAGAGAGAGAGAGAGCCGTTTACAATAAAATCTTTGTCTCTGTAGCATAAACCAGATTGTCTACTATAACTCAGATCCCTGGGTTTAAACCTTGGTCTCTGTAACACAACTTAGTCTTTTGTAGCATAATTGAGCCCTCTGTATCATAAACTAGGCTACTGTAACATCCCTTACCTCTATAATATATTCCAGATCTCGGTATAAGGATCTAGGTCTTTGTAACGTTCTTTGAAACACCACTATCCTTCCAGAACGCAAACTAGGTCTATGTAACAATCTATCCCTATGCAACACAACCCTAAACACAATCTAAGTCTCTGAAAAGAAATCTAACCGTCTTTGACATTACCCTGCCTTGTGTCCCATATCCAGGGGACTCTGTATCCTAATTTAGAATCCTCTTAACACGTTTTTTCTATAGTTTTTTTTTTTTTTTTTTTTTACTTAGTCACTCCAACAACTTAAACATTTTGCAATGATTAAGTGAATTTCCATGAAATTTAGTTATGAGGCCGGAATGAGTCTCGTTCAATACTGTACTCTTTTCACTCCAACCTTGCCTAAAATTGCCAGTCCTCCATCTTGAATACTGAGTTTTAAGAATGGATTAGCAATGGAAAATGATGCTAGTTACTTAAAAGTGCAATTGAAAGGATATGGAGCCATAGCATCGTCCTATCCAACCACCGAGTTAAGTGAAATAAGCAGAAGGATGATTATCTGGGCTAAGTTAAGATGCAGTGAGTATGGTTAAATCAACCCCCTAGTCTGAGTACATTTGACCATAACTGAGTTGAAGGGGGTTAGGAATGTTTGTCAGGTTAAAGTAAACGCACTATATACTCCTCATACCTAACCTCGCCAAATATTTCCATCTCTCCATGGTGAATACCGACTTTTAAATTAGATTAACACTTGTACAAGGCGTTAGTCACGATGAAGTGCCTTGGAAACGATGTAGATTCATAGTACTGTCTCTCCCTGTCATTAAGCAACATGGAGTACGCTACGAAAGGAAGGAAAGATGAGCCAAGTTAGGTAAATGAGTATAGAAAGTATACCCAATAATTGCAAAAAGATGTACGTTTGTAGTATTGTCGTTTTCCGTCAATAAACAACGTGGGGTGAGCTAGAAAAGGAAGGAAGAATGGGCCAAGTTAGGGTACAAGGGTGAACATACCCAGTGGATGCGAAGTTGACCCACAGCCGAGTCATGAGGTCACGCATGCGCTCGTCGTTTGGTGTTGTGGCTATGGACTGATTGAAGATGACATTGAGCGGGAAGAGGTAGAAAAGGTCATCCCCGTGGCACACCCCTGATATGCAATGATGATAAGTGATAATATAAACAGTATTAATTATAAAGGCAGAAAAACAAAAGTGTAAAGACATTAATTATTAACATACTACTACTACTAATCATGACAGTAGTGCTAAAGAGAGTGAAACAGTCAAACTATATATGTGCACATCAGTAAAAAAGTCCTTGGTACAGAGACTAACTCGTAAGAGCTTTGAGAAGTTAGGAGAGTAAGGAGCAATAAGCAAAACAAATCGCATAGGAAGGGGTGTTAGGGAGCTTCCTTAACCAACGAGAATATGAACCAGAGAGACAAACTATCGTGCGTGTCCTTAAAAATACATCCTTGGTATACTCTGACACATGAGAGCTCTGAAAGTTTACGTTTACCACATGGCCAGAGTAATTCACATTAAATTGAAGAGTATGTCAGTTCTTTACTTCTCCTGATTTTCAAAGGTTTAAAAATGCTACAATATGCATTTTATTTACTCTCGAAACATTGTTATTTCAGGTAGTAGCAGACAGAACCTGATAACACACACACACACACACACATACACACACACACACACACACACACACACACACACACACACACACACACACACACACACACACACACACACACACACACAATGTCAATCCATTTCTAATTTATGCTTCCAATGTGTCAATTAGGCCTGTTAATCACACACACACACACACACACACACACACACACACACACACACACACACACACACAGCAAAAAAGTAAATCCCCTTATTAATTTAACTTCGAATTTACATGGAAATTATATACACATATTGTATACATTTACTAAACCTAATCCCAGACGCTAAAAGAGGTGTACTGTTGTTGTTGTTGTTGTTTTTTTTTTTTCACTTGCTAACCAGGCTCTGACAGGCTCCGTGCCCTGTATTCTCGTCGGTTAAGGAGGCTTCCTAGCATCATTTCCTTAGGTATTCATTTTTGGGTATGGCTAGTTGGTATAATTTTGCATATTGTGCTGAGTTTTGTGGTAGTAGAATACTTTATAACGGAAGAGGAGGGGAAGGTATAAAAGGCAGGGTAATTAGCTAAGGGAGCTTCTTTAACTGAGGGGAATACGGGGCCCTTGAGGTAGGCACTTTTGGGACCAAGTTCTTGTTAGTTAAGGAAGCTCCCTGGCACTTCTTCCTCAGTGGTTATCATTGGATATGGCTGGTTAATATCTTTTTGTACATACATTATGCAGGTATAGCGATATTGGAAGAATTTTTGCAACACAGAAGAGGACAGTAAGTTGTAATAAACAAAATATGTTGTTTAGGAAAAGGTATCAGGAAGCTTCCTTAACAATTTAGGTAAGACAGAAGACGACAGTGGGGCGTAATAAACAAAATAAATGGCACAGGGAAAGATGTTAGGGAGTTTCCTTAAACGACAAGAATACAAACCTTGAACTGCAAAATCATACTCGTTGACACAATCAACAGAAATCTTTATGAACACACTAGACATGTTTACGACAGAACGAGTAACTGTCACCCGGCTTTAGCAATGCAAGGTGATATAGTGTGTGTGTGTGTGTGTGTGTGTGTGTGTGTGTGTGTGTGTGTGTGTGTGTGTGTGTGTGTGTTCTTACCTAACTGTATCTTTACAGAAATGAGTCAAGCTCGTACTGTCCCATGCCTTAAACCATATTTATTGTACATATCCTTAAATTTGTGAATTGTTTTGACACACACTATTTCATTCGGTAATGTATTCCAATGATCAATTCCTTTGTTTAGGAAGATGAATTTCCTTACGTCTTTATCACCTCTCTTCTTATGCAGTTTCTTGCAGTGTCCTCTTGCTGATGCTTCCCCGTATGTTAAGTAATCATTTATGTCTATTTTCTCCTTCCCTGATATGCATTTATATAGCATTATCATGTCACCTCTTTTCCTTCTCTCCTGTAGTGTTGGTAGATTCAGTTTATTTAGTCTTTCTTCGTAGCTTAGATCCCTTAACCCGCGGCGTCCCGTCGACGTACTTCCACGTCCTCACGTTATGTCACTGCCAATCCCGTCGACATACTTCAACATCCTGCGATTGCAAGGTTCATAATTTCCACAATTTTCAAAATTCGCGCGAGATTTTCTATTTGCCCACGTACCCAAGCCTCCCCTACCTGCCGCCAGGCGGGCATCGTCCTAGACCCCGCGTGACCCACGCTCGCCCTTGTCTCGGTCACTCACCTGCTAGCAGTGACCCAGGTCAGACATGGCGCGGAAAGGTCTCTCAGACGAGGAAACTGCATCCGCCCTGGAAGCCTTCAATGGAGATAGTGGTTCTCCACTCTACGATGATGTGGTAGATCGTGATTACGTGCAGCCAGAGGAAGAAATAAGTAGCAGTGATGAAGAGGTCCCTTCGCCCCGAAAAACGCGGTATGTGACATACCGTAAGGCAAGGGAAGGCCAGCCTGCTCCCCAACCACGTGCATGGCTATCTCTCCATCCCGAATCTGATGAGGACGAGGATGAGGACGATGAGGATGACGGCGGCTTAGGACGTGATATCGCCTCGTGGTTGGGAAAAGAAAAAATATCACCACGAGGATCAGAAGGTGGGGCGAGAAGACATATAAGGTATGGTGAAAGTCTTTTGTCTGGGGAAGTGGAAAGTGGTGTGGTGGGATTGCTGGGTGAAAGGGAAAGGGTTGTGGCGGCAGCACGGGGTGAAAGTGAAAGTGGTGTGGGGGTAGTGCGGGGTGAAGGGGCAAGTGGTGTGAGGGAGGCAGCACGAGCACTTGGTGCACGTAGGCCTAGGGGAGAGGAGGTGGAGCCACTCCCCAGCACGTCTTTCACCCCACAATATTCCCAAACTTCCTCCCCACAGCCCCAGGATGTGGGGAAAGGAAAGAAAGGGAAGGGAAAGGGTAAAGGAAAAGAGAGAGGGAAGAGAAGTGCGAGTGATGAGAGGCGCCGCTCTCCACCTCCCCAACCTCCCCCACCACCCTCACCTCCCCACCCTGACGAAGGGGACGATGGGGACGTGGCTGGAGACGGTGGTGTCACGTGGAACTGGGAAGATGGGAGTAATTTTACTCCCATCATTCACCCTTTCACTGAGGAGTGGCGGTCTGGTTGCACGGCTCCAGGTGTGCATGCAGGTTCGTCTAGGGTGGATTTTTTCCACTTGTTCTTTGGGGAGGCGTTTGTGGGGCGCATACAGTAGTTGAACAGACTAATATATTTTCACGATCACAGCGCCATGAAAGTGAACGTTTGGGAACAACGAGCAGGCATTCCCAACAATATGACTATCCCATTACAATTTCAGAGATGTTCTTATTTTTGGCCCTGGTTCTCTCGATGGGTGTGGTAAGGAAAAACCAAATTCCTGCCTACTGGACAACTGACCCAATCATCCTCACACCTTTCTTTGGAAAGGTGATGAGTCGTAATAGATTTCAGTATATTTTCGGCCGCCTCCACTTTTTTGATGCAGAAGATCCAGCCAATGCAAATAACACAGATAAAATGAGGAGAATTAGGCTGGTATTTGATCATTTATGGGAAATGTTCCGTTCCTCATTTTATCCCTACAGAGACCTCGTCATAGACGAGAGTCTTGTGTTGTGGAGAGGCAATATTTCCTTTAGGCAGTACATATCCAGCAAGAGACACCGTTTCGGGTTCAAGATCTTTGTTATGTGTGACTGTAAGACTGGTTATGTGCAAGACATAGTCTTGTACACGGGCGCACAGACAGATATAACAGAAGATCGGAGTATAGGACTCTCTGGGGCCGTGGTGAAGACAATGATAGAAGAGTACCTTCATCGTGGTCATGTGTTGTACCTGGACAACTGGTACACTAGCCCTCTTCTCGCTAGGTTCCTCCACCAACACGACACCGGAGTCTGTGGTACAGTCAAGAGAAACCGTCGCCATATGGTCAACATAGGGAGGAAACTTGACAAGAACGAGGTGGTTTTCTTCCAGGCCAATAACATCCTTGCCACCCTGTGGAACCACAACAGGGAAGTTTGCCTCCTATCAACTGTTCACAGCCCCCTGATGCACCGCACAGACTCCGTGGATCACCATAGCGAGAGGAGGCGCAACGTATGGAAACCCGAGTCTGTACTGGACTATAATCTGAACATGAGGCAAGTGGATCAGTCAGACTCGATGATTTCAAGTGTTGACTGTGCCAGGACCACGATGAAGTGGTACAAGAAACTTTTTTCCACTTGCTTGACATCGCGGTCCTGAACGCCCACTACCTGCACGCAATGACCACCGGAGTATCCGAGACCTTTGAGGGGTTTGTGAGGGAGCTGGCACGTGAAATAATCGCCAAGCATGCCCAGGACAGACCCACACACCGCACCCGCACCCCCATGGCTGCCCAGACTCCCCTACGTCTTGCAGGACGCCACTATCCCAGCGCAATCCCTTCCGACCCAAACCGTCGTAAACCCCAGCGTCGCTGCCATGTATGTAAGCACTTGACAGTCAGACCATCCACTCAGAGAAAAGACACAAGGTACGAGTGTGTCGAGTGCAATGTTGCGTTGTGCCTTCAGCCTTGTTTCAAAGAGTATCATAATTTCCTACACTACTGAAACTGTGTGGGAAGGCGAAATGATGCTCATTATAATGGTAAGGCCAGTCAGTAGGTGCTAAGTCAAATATAAAGTTGAAACGGGTGTTATGTTTTCAGGAAAGTAATGTATAAGTTGAGAATTAGTGTAAGTTGAAAGAAGTGATATCAAAACTACACCCACTGTGTAAATCTGTGAAAATATGACGCTCAGTATAACACTCTGGTCAGTAAATATGCGATAGCAAGAATATAAAGTGGAAACGGGTATAATGTTAGCATGAATAAAACGTATAAGTTGAACAATAGTGTAAGTTGTAATAATTGATGTCACGAGTACACCCACATTCTGGTCAGTAAGTATGTGATAGGAATTATATAAAGTGGAATTTGTTGTAATGTTAGTAGTACGGTATTTTATAAGTTGAATACTAGTGCAAGATGAAACAAATGATATCGCGATAACACTCCCTGTGTAAGTACACGCTAATATGACGCTCATTTGCATCGTAAGTTCTGAAATTATGTGATATCAATTATATCAAGTGTAAACATGTGCAATGTTAGTGGAGAATTATTATATAAGTACAAAAATAGGTTGTAAGTTGAAATAGTAGTCATAGCGACTTCACCGTGTGTGTTATTATGCGCTATTATTACGCTATATATTTACGTGAGGCCTGAAATTATCTCAAAACAGTTCTATAAAGTTGAAAAGTGTATAATGTTATTAGAAAAGTATTATGTAAATAGAAAAAACACAATACGAGTTGAAACAACAGTCACAGCGAGTTCACTCACTACATAAATAAGCGCTAACATTACGCTAAATGTTATCAAAAGGCCTGTGAATACGTAAAAACAGTTCAATAAAATGTAAAATGGTAAAATGTTATTGTAGAAGTATTATGTAAGTAAAAAAAATGATATGTATCATGATTTTCGAATGTTAGCGATTCATCGTGACCAAGTTGCCCGATTTTGCTCGTTTCGCACGATGGTACAATGCTTATTTCTGCTCTATTTTTGTATAAAATCCAATATACTCTTTTATCACATATTTTTATGTTTGTAATAAATACATATCTACTTACTTTCATTGGTTTCCCAGACTTATAATACCATAGAAAACGTTAGAGGCTCAGACCGCCTACGGAGAACACGAGGCCAGGTGGGACCAAGGCATACCTGTTTAGGGTAATTATGGACCCCGGGGAACACTTTCTTCGTGACTGACCATTGTTTCTGACCAAAAGCGAAAGTTTTAGCCAAAAAAAAAAAGGGTCGAAAAATGGTCGGGATTGGGGGGTACCAGTGGTGAAAAAGTGGTCGGGACGGGGCGGGTTAAGCTTGGTATCCATCTTGTAGCGGCCCTTTGAACTTTTTCAATCTTGTCTATGTGTTTTTTGAGATGAGGACTCCAGACTACTGATGCAATACTCCAGGGTTGGCCTAATGAATGATGTTATTATCCTTCTTAGCATGTCTTCATTTATATATGTGAATGCTATTCTCATATTTGCAAGCAGTGTAAACATGTTCCGTACCTTCTCACTGATGTGGTCAATCGGATATAGTCTGTTATTGATAATCACACCTAGGTCCTTCTCTCTTTCTGATGTGTGTAGGGTTTTATTTCCTAACGTATAATCCCAATCAGGTCTTTTTCCACTTTTACCAAACTTGATTACATGACACTTGTCCACATTGAATTCCATATTCCATGTATTACTCCATTCATGAAGTTTATTTAATTCTTCTTGTAGCTCTTTACAAGAGTCTGTGTTAGTAATTCTCCTTTGTATTTTTGCATCATCTGCAAACATATTTAGATAGCTTTCATTTCCAGTGTTACTGTCTATATCATTTATATGCACTAAAAACATGATTGGTGCCAGCACTGAACCCTGTGGTACTCCACTAGTCACTTCTTTCCATGATGAGTAGTTTCCCCTTAGTACTGTTCTCATTTCCCTTTTTATGAGAATATCTTGCATCCAACAAAACAGTTTGCCTCGAATTCCTCCTTGATGGTACAGTTTCCATAAAAGTCTTTGGTGTGGTACTGTGTCAAATGCTTTCTTGAAATCTAAATAGATACTGTCCACCCATCCTTCTCCTTCCTGTATTGTGTTTGTTACTCTGTCGTAGTAGCTCAACAGATTAGTAACACATGATTTTCCTTTTCTGAAACCAAACTGTCTTTCTGTTATCATATTGTGTTCTTCTAGATGATTTACCCAAGCTTTTCTTATAAGCTTTTCTAATACTTTGCTTATAACACTGGTCAGTGATACTGGTCGGTAGTTGAGTGGATTTTGTCTATTCCCTTTCTTGAATAAGGGGACAATATTTGCTTTCTTCTAAATATCAGGTAGTTTACCTTGACTTAAGGATTTCTTGAAAATTAAAAATAATTGTTTATTTAACTCCTTTGCACATTCTTGTAGTACGCAACATGAAATTTCATCTTTCCACTTGCTTTTCCTCGGTCTAATTTATTTAACTCCTGTATTAATTTTTCTGATATTTGTATATCTGGTAGTATGTGTGGGCATGCATGTTCCACATAGTCCCTCTCAAAATTTTTTTCTTCTGTAAAAACTGATTGGAAATTCTTATTTAGTGCTTCACAAATATCTTTCTCTTATGTATAGGTGATTCCCTCGTCCGTAATGGATTGTATTTTATCTTTTACTTTGGTTTTGCTTCTGATGTAGCTGTAAAATAGCTTCGGTTGATCACTACTTTTATTTATTATATCCTCTTCAAAGTGTTTTTGGGCTTCCCTCCTTATTCTTGTACAATCGTTTCTTGCCTGTTTGTAATTATTATATGACCTTTCACTATTGTCTTCTGTATCTATTCCACAACAAATCTCTTCTTTCTTTTGATTTTTTACATTCTGTATTGAACCATTTCTGTATTATCTTATCTGCTTCTTTGTGCTGTGGGATGTATTTCTGAAGTCCTATTTGATAAAATTCACAGAATTTTTTATATACAGCATTTAAATCTTGTCCTCTAAGCTCATTTTCCAAATCAACTTCTAAGAAATAATTCTTTAAGTCATGATAATTTCCTTTTTTATCGTTTAGACTCTTTTTTTAACTTTCATTGCTGTTAACTATGTCATAAGCTATCCTGAAGTTGCAATTTAGTACTGCATGATCGCTTTTGCCGAATGGTGTGTGATATATTAAATTGTCAATATCATTTTCTTGCCTAGTAAATATGAGATCTAGCATTGAAGGTACATCGAGTCCTCTTTTTCTGGTGGTTTCCCTCACATGTTGCGTTAGGAAAAACTCATGCACGAGATCCAGGAGATTTTGGTCCCAACAGCTTTCTTGGCTAATTATATCTAGAGTATTCCAATTTATATTTGTATTAAAATCTACAGTTAGTATAATTCTTTCCGATTTCTCTTCCATTTTATGTAGTAATGCTCTTAAACTCTGAACGGTACTCTCTGCCAAATCCTCATATTCGTCTCTTTTCCTATGTGTTTGATCTGGGTGGCATGTACATATTGGCTACAATTACTTTCCCTTCGGATGTGTTGATCTCTACTGCAATCAGTTCTACTTGTGATGGTATATCTAGTTTTATTTTATTGACTTTTAGATTTTTCTTAGTTTATATTATAATTCCTCCTCCTTTTTTTAAATTTCTGTCTCTTCTCCATATATTATATTCCTCTAAGTATAGTATGTCATTTGATATCCTTGGTGTTAATTTTGTTTCAGTTAGGCATATTATATGTGGTTCATTTTCTCTGACATAATCATTCATCTCGAATAATTTAGATACCATTCCATCCACATTTGAGTATATCAACTTAATTATCTTGTTTATATACTTGTCATGACATGGTTCTACTACCTTCCTCCTTTTTATTCCCTCCTGGTTATGTACCACTTTCTTCGTACCTGCAATCCTATTACTTTGTAAAACAAATGTATGTTCTCCTCCTCTGATCTTCCCTCATTTTTTTGTTTTTTAAGCTTCCTCCCTCTTCTCTTTCAGTAATTCCAGTTCCTCTTGTGTTAGGCATCTTTTTATCCATACATTTTTGAACTCCTCTTTTTCCATAAGATCCTTTGCATTTTTTAGTATCTCCTCCACAGTGTTTACACTCTGGAAAGTCACCTTTAGAGGTCTCGACTTGCTTTTCTCTGTATCTTCCCTAACCTTTTGTGTTCCTCTATGTCTTTACTACAGATTTCCTCTGTTACTTCTTTTCCATGTAAGCTCATTACATTTTAAGCCATCTCCTCTTAATTGACTCTTGAGATCTTGTTTTTTACTTCTTCCTCTTCTATGCCAGTGATTATTATAGATTTGTTGATATCTACTGAATCTCTTGACTAACTTTGGGTTGTTTTGGATTATTCTTTCTTCACTTCCTGTTTAATGCTTCTTGTTTTTTCCAACCCCTTGTTTCGAAGTCTTTCTTTACTTTGCCACCATTTCAGCATACGTGGTTTCCACATCATTATTGTAGCTTTTGCACAGCTTCATTCACCTGTGTTATCTTCTCAATATCACTGCTCTGGTCTATCAGACTGCTTACTTGCCTAATTGTCTCTGTATCATTTTTGAACTTTTCCATAATACTCTCGTGATTGACTACTGTACTTGCCATTTCACTCATTTTCCTCTTAAGTGTACTCAATTCCACTGTTAATTCACTGATGGTTGTGTCTTTCTTGTTGACCTCCCTTCCTAGTTTTTCTATTTCTTCCTTTTGCAAGTGCATCTGCTTCTTTATTTCATCAATTTCATTTTTGAAAGCCATCTCTAGTTTGTGTACACGTTCAACCATTCTATTGTGAGTCTCCATTTCAACCATTTCTTGGTAGAAATCATCATCTTGCTTTCTACCTTTATCCCTTGTCTTTTCCAAATTTGCTTTACTAAAGTATGTGTCCATTTTGCAATACTCAAAGTATGGAGTACTTACATTCCCTGGGCCCTTTGTAGTCTAAAGAAACATCAGCTGACTGAACGCATTCTTTCGCCACTCGGTTCTCTTTTCTGTTTAAACAAGTCTTGTTTAAACTTTTTTTTTTTTTAACAATAAAAAACTATTTAATCAAACCTGGTACAGAGCTTGACTCATATAAAGATACTAATTTAGGTAATGTCACTGGCCGTGCTGGCTCGGTGGAGTGCTGTCGGCGAACGTCTTCACTGCTTGGTGTCTCCCGTGTGTGTGTGTGTGTGTGTGTGTGGGTGTGTGTGTGTGTGTGTGGGTGTGTGTGTGTGTGTGTGTGTGTGTGTGTGTGTGTGTGTGTGTGTGTGTGTGTGTGTGTGTGTGTGGGTGTGTGTGTGTGTGTGTGGGTGTGTGTGTGGGTGTGTGCTGCTAAAAAATCTCGGAATGTTGTGGACGAATTTTAACCAAACCTTCAGGAAATGGCAACTTTATGAATGTGCAGAAGCCTATTACTTTTGGTGAGGATTTCATCAAAGGAGACCGAATGCCAGCAGCCATATTTTACCAACCGCGCTGCGAAGCGATCAGATTGGTATTGTTTTCAGTTGTGAGGTTGGCTGGCTGGCTTTCTTTGTGGCCGCGTAAACACAATATCTCATGAACGGTTTGAGCTAGCAACATGAAACTTTCAGGGTATCAAGATATGGCTAAAACCTTGGACGAGTTCGAAACTGGACACTCGGGGTAAAGGTGAAAGTCACCAAAATGGCTGTTTGATGGCCTTGACCTTGACCCCAAGTGCCCATTGTCGAACTCGTTCCAAGATTTTGGCCATATCCTGATACCCTGAAAGTTTTATGTTGATAGCTCAAACCGTTTGTGAGGTATCTTGTTTAACCACACACAATAAAAGCCAGCCAAAGCCAACCTCACAAGTTAAAACCTTACTACTCCGTTCGCTTGCCACCCGAGTGGTGAAACAAGTGGAGTGGTATTGTTTTCATTTTCTGAGGCTTGCTAGTTGGCTTTGTGTGTTTTTTACATCTTGAATTTGCGTCAGATCAGAAATGAGGTACAAAATTATGTGCCGAGGAAAAACTTTCCGGTTATGATGGTGACTGAATTCCTTAGTTTAGTTTTCTTCAAATTTGGTTTGTAGGTAACTTGTACCTTAGTCAACAACATGTTTTGATTGGCGATTACCATTCAGCCCCCAAACTCAATACCCTGAAGCCAGAAAGATCCCCTCAACATCTCACTCTACACTCCCTCTTACACTTACACTGGCGTGGTGGTGGTGTGGAGCCCATGAAAAAGAGAACTGTGAGAGAGTTTGGTCTGTATTGTGTAAACTCGTAGGAGAAAGTGGGCGCCATGCGGGAGTAACGGCGAGCCATCTCTTCCACGCCCACGTTAAACAGTCGATCTCCGTACATCTGGAAGTTACAGAAAGGTGTGTACAAAATTACTGCATATGTGAAATGTACAGTAATGCAGATACTAGTTACTGGACATCTGAGGGGTACAGTAATGCATGAGGATACAAGTGCACATTGAATTAACACACGAAATTCAGTCAGCATTACAGATGCGCGTCTTCCTTGAGAATGAAGGTGAGAGGCAAACGGTTTGCGAGAGAATCAGTGAATGACCATCAGCAAGATCAAACAGCATAATCACGAAAAAAGTGGAAAAATAACCAATGCAATGAATAAATAAACAGAGATAGATATATAAAATGATAAATAGATAGATAAAGAGGCACAACTGTATATGAAAATAAGCAACATCTTTGGTTAGGATAAAACAGAAAAATAGTAAGATTAAGCAGCATGAAAAGTTTAATAAACATCATTCTAAATAAATGTAAGCACAGTGAGAAGAAGTAATATAATAACTTCGGATGATATAAACAGAAGCAAACATCATCATATCTAATGGAGAATTGGAAATATGACACTCCAGGCTAAATATTTTTCTGCCACTTGGTACTCTTCTGAAGATCATCCTATCTCAGTTACACCTATTCCTTCAAAGACATATGAGTGATTAATGGTTAAGTGCTTAACCTCTACACTGCGGGCATGTTTACCAATGTTTTGCATGTCCCGTGGGGTTATTCGGGCTCCGACAGACTCTCAAAAAATATTTGCCAAAAATCAGTTATTAGTCCTAGAATATTAAAATTAAATACGCTTATGGCACATACCTTCAGCTTTCTCCTGGAATGTTTGTTGGGCCTTCGTCGTTACCGTAGGACTTGTGGAGACCTCTGAAGTTGGGTAACGAAGTCTCCACTTTAAAGTTCCCGACAACCCGTAATATGATTACCACAGCCAGATATTAACACTATAAACATTACTCTATGATTTACAAGTAGTTTGGGATCCATACTCCAAAAATAAAACCCACTGTGAAAGCAATGAAAATTATGAGTGCGTCTGACCGTCGCACTTGCGCTAGTTCGCTCTTGGTACTCTGTCATTTATTATTCATAAAACCCCTCACACTTTATATTTCTATTACTATATAACACTTATATATATCTACAGTCTTTATCCATAAGTTTCCTTCAGTAGTATTAGTTTGTCACTGTAGGGATTCAATTTCTTTCAGTAAAATACGTAGCATTCACTTTCTCGTCCTGTATACTAGCACTGAGAGTGAATGTCACTTTCACCTTCACTCTCATAACTCATAGTATTCAGACATGCTTGAGTGAATCTTTCACTTTCATTACTCCTATGGCATATACTCGTATTCTTATAATACTACTCATTTACATTTCTATTTACGTTCTCTATTTTATTTATGTTATTTACATTTTCTATTTTATTTACACTGTGTTATGCACTGTCACTTAAAGTGCTTAACTTATAAATCTATTTTCCACTGTTCAATGTATATTTACATTCATTACTTTCACTTGCTTGTTTACATACATTATTTACACATTATTTACAATTCCAATTTTGCACTGTTTTACCTCCTAATAGAAAGATCGGTAGTCACTCTTTTATCAATTGTCAGCCCTTTACCTCTTCTGCCACACGAGGTTTAGTAGGGGGTAAAGGTCACAGGTGGGCCCTTTTGCATAGGGTGAAAAGTCCCTGGGAAGCTAGCAAGAGCGAACAGACGTACTCTCCACATTGGAAGATGAGGAGTGAACTGATAAGGGTGGGCCGGGGTGGTGGGCCTACCTAGGGAAATGCATTACTGCCAACGTTAGCCTCTTGACACAGCTATTATATAGCTATGAAATGATTGGCAGGAAATCTAGACAATACATTATGCAAATTAGGTAGTTCCAGGTGAATGTGTAAATATCACTTAGGCTTCTCCCTTCCCTCCTTATATGTATATTTATTACGAAAATAGATTATATGGCATATTTCAAGTGGGAAATAAACAGCGTAAAATTAAAGCGAACTAGTGCATGTGAGGTGCTGTTTAGGTGACAATTAGCCAATTCCAGGTGTATGGCAACTCTCCACTTTCTACCTTATTTCTTTCTTTTGTATATATTATTTGGTATAAGAATAGAGGCATAGGTCTTATTTCAATGGATGAAATCAGTGAAAAATTCCAGGGAAGATTTACTTAGCGTGAGTACCTGCCAGGCAGGCGAAGAGGATAGGGTAATGGAGGGGGGATAGGGAAGGAGTCAAGAACGGGGAGAAATGGCTAAGAATTGGTTGTTCAACAATGGATGGGAGTACAGATGAGATTAGGAGTGCTGGACTAGTGTTGGACTATTGGCAGTACTGATAGATGATACAAGTCCCCACTTTGGAAGCCAGGTGTGAATTCAAAATAACACAGAATCACAAAAGCGACTGCCTCAGCATGATCCCTTGCTCCCTAAGCTGTGCCATTTTCGAAAGTGACGCCTCCACGTTTAAGGGGTTAAGAAGAAGAACCACAACCTGCTATCAAATTTAACATTCCACATTTGAACACAAAGAGTGTTGGACACTGTATTGAAGTTTTCTGGAAAGTTGTTTTGCATTTTTAGATAAGGATAGAAGGCTGTATTTTCTCGCATTGCAGTTATAGGGAGAGAGATGGCTAAAATTTAATTTTTTATCTTTTTACAAATAGATTATTCAGTATTTGAACTTTTTAAAATATTTTTAACCACAGTATTCAGAGTTTTATATATATATATACTATATATGTATATATATATATTAGAGAAAATTAAACTCTTTAATATTTTTAAATTTTATTAGCATTTTACTTATTTTAATACATGACTTAGTTTTTAAAACTCGTGTTTTTGTTTGAAGCAAAATTTTAATGAATTGGGTACAATATTTTTAAAGCATTTTTTTTTAAAAATTCCGACACGGTAATCTTTAATGTTAACGTGAAAATAAAACATAATCCATACACCACATTACTGGTGTCCTGTGT
>NC_136956.1:10214037-10286537 GCF_032717465.1 Coenobita brevimanus
CAGTCCTCTGGACAGTAATGACAGGAAATCAGTTCAAATATATCGTGATACAGGTGCTTACCAATCCCTTATGCTTTGACCAGTGTTCTAGGCTCTAATGTTAATTCCTCTGATGAAACTGTAATCTTACAAGGTGTAGGGAATAATTACTTCTCACATGACTCCCTCTGTGCAGAGTGAATTTAGAAAGTGTGGTTTTGTTAATGGTTCCGTTATGGTTGGGTTGGTTGAGACACTCCCAATGTCAGGTGTAACTTTCTTACTTGGAAATGATATTGGTGGAAGTCAAGTGTGTCCAGCTCCTCAGTTGTCTAGTGAGCCAGTGGCTACGGCCCAGGATTGTAGTGTCCCTGATGTGTTCCCTGCATGTGCTGTCACTAGGGCTAAGTCTAAAGTTACTGGTGATTCAGAGGGATAATGATGATGATGATGTTATCCTAGCTGACACTTTTCTTGCTAATTTGGACCACTCACCAGATGAGGCAGGTACCCCCGTAGTGTTGATAATTTGTTTCGTCAAGAGTTGGTTGAGTTGCAGGTTGCTGACCCTGAGGTTGAAAGGTCTAGCTAACTCTGCATACAGTGAAGAAGAAGTCAGCCGGTGCTTCTACTTGTTATTATGTGAAAGTCAGGCATACTTATGGAGGAAGTAGAGACCCCCAACAGCATCAGCCGACTGTGAATGGGAGGTTGTACATCAAGTTGTCATCCCTCGTGTTTGCAGGCAGGATATCATTAGAGTGGCTCCATGATCTCCAGTTTGGCAGGACACCTTGGAGTGAGGAAGACTGTGGGCACGCATTTTTGAAACACTTCTACTGGCCAGGTATCTTCAGGGATGTTTCCTGGTATTGTAAGTCTTGTCACACCTGTCAAGTTGTGGGGGAAGTGTAATCAGACCGAAAAGGTTGCAACCTCCTAGTTCCCATTCACTCCTTTTGAGGCGTCTTTCACCCGTGTGTTGGTGGATATTGTGGGCCCTCCTCCTAAGACTTCTTCTTCAGGATTTTCTTATGTGTTGACCATGATTGATATGGCTACTCGTTATCCTGAAGCCATTCCACTTAGAAACATCTCAGCAAAGAACGTGGTTAAGGAAATGCTAGGGTTCTTCACAAAGTTTGGTCTGCCCAAGGAGGTACAGTCAGACCGGGAAGTAATTTCATGTCAAACGTTTTCAAGCAGTCTCTAGAAAGAGTTGGGCATCACCCAGATCACGTCTTCAGCTTACCATCCCCAGACCCAAGGAGCGTTGGAGAGATATCATCAAACACTCAAATCGATGCTCCAAGAAATACTGTTTGGAACATCAGAAAGACTGGGATAAAGGTCTTCCATTCGTTGTGTTTGCCGCAAGAGAATCTCCAAATGAATCACTGGGCTTCTCACCTTTTGAACAACTGTTTGGCCATGAAGTAAGAGGACCCCTTAAGTTACTCCAAGGAATGCTGGCTGTCGGAGGGGAAGATGACGTCAACCTGCTGGAGTATGTGATGAAGTTCAAAGAACGGCTCTCCACTGCTTTACAGATGGCGAGAGAGAATTTAGGAGCTGCTCAGGAGAAGATGAAGACTTTGGTATGATAAGAAGTCCAGGTTACTTACTTCACTTTCAGCCAGGAGATCAGGTTTTGATTCTGCTACCAGTTCATGGGCAACCTCTTCAAGCCAAGTTTAGTGGCCCCTTTTTTCATGGAGAAGAAACTCAGTGATGTCAACTATGTCATCGCCACACCAGATCGTAGAAAGAACAAGCAACTATGTCACATCAACATGCTAAAGTTATATCACAGGCGGGACGAAAATAATCCAGTCTGCACTGTAGCTGTTTCCACCCCGAGTCTGCAAGTGAAGCTCTCCCATGCAGTATGAGCCTGTGAGTGATAGTTTGGGGAAGAATCCTGATATCATGAATGATCTCCAGACTAAGCTTTTCTCATCTACCTCCCCAAGGAAAGGCAGGAGTTTCGGCATTACTGCAGGAGTACCCGCAGAGGTGTTCCGTGCCACTCCAGGAAAGAACCACTGTGTTGATGCATGATGTCGATGTTGGAGACGCAAAGCCAATTAAATTGCCCTCCTTACCATGTGAACCCAGTGAAAGTTCCTCTCATCCAGAAAGGAGCTTGGCTACCTGTTGGACCACAAGATGATTGAGCCCTGTCCAGAGAGAGTGGAGTTCTCCTGTCACTCCTGGTCTCTAAGCCAGGTGGGTCACAGCGGCTTTGCATTGACTACAGACCGTGTTAATCAGATAACCAAAACAGACACTTACCCTCTCCCCTCATGTGGAAGATTGCATAGACAAGATCGGAAAGGCTAGAGTACATCAAGTAAGTTTGATTTGTTAAAGGGATACTGGCAAAGTACCTATGACTGAACGTGCTAGGGAGATCTCATGTTTTGTAACACTAGGAAAGACTTTACATGTTCAGTAATGCCATATGGTATGGAAAGAATGCACCAGCCACTTTTTCAGAAGCTCATGAATGTTGTAACAGAGGGTTTGGCAGGGTGTGTTGTTTATATTGATGATGTATTAATCTTCAGTGACAACTGGAAAGATCACCTATGCCATGTCAAAGTGAAATTTCTTGAGTGTTTAGTTCAGGCTAATCTTATAGATAATTTATCAAAGTGTGAGTTTGGTCAAGCTAAAGTTCAGTACCTTGGGTATGTGTAATTGGTGATGGACATGTTGCACCACCAGGAGCTAAGGTTCAGGTTATGAAGTGATCTTCCAGACCTAAATCCCAGACCTAAAAGTAGGAAAGAGCTACAAAAGATTTTTGGGAATGGTAGATTATTACAGGAGATTTGTTCTTAACTTTTCTATTCTTGTATATCACCACTTACAGACCTACTAGAAAAAGGGAGTTAAATTTGTCTGGACCGATAACTGTGAATCCCCTCTTTCAACAAACTTAAAAAGCTATTCTATTAAGTCAGCCAGTGCTCAGCTACTCCAAATTTTGCTAAGCCTTTTAACCCTTTTCAGGCACAGTGAAGGCGCGATTCGCGTGATGTCGGCTTGCATTCCGCCAGACACAGTCCACGCCGACCTTCCGCGTCCTTAAGGCCCCTTCAAGGCCCAAAAATATTCCGTCAGAAAAAAAACTTATAGGCCGATTTGCGTGATTTTTTGGCGCGTCTTAGGGTAGCCAAGGCCTACTGGAGGTAAGTCATTGGCAACACTGCTTTGCCTTATCAGCCTCAGCCCGCTCCCTCCAACCTCAGTGTTTGTTGAGCAGTCAGCCAGTGATGTTTGACAGCTCGTGGTTCCCTTTAAATCGTCCATAATTCTCCTCCTCTTGCCCAAAGGCAAAGACCCTATTGAATCAGTGAGATAATACATTGTTTGTGAACACATATAGTGATGTGATATTGTTGAGTGGAACATTCATATATGTATTGAAAAGCCAATTCTGGCCGTTAGCAATCGTTGGGCCTTGGAGCCAGACACATGGTCAGTGTAGCGGGGTTGCATCCACCTCCACCCCCCCCCGTAGGCCCTATGGCGTGAGTGGAAATACGTATATAAATGAAGCCAAGGCATGAAATATATATTGTGTGAAACATACTGTGGATGGCTTGGTGAAATTATGGAGCCAGCAAGCGTTATGTGTGGCATGAAACAAAGTGTTGTGTGAAGGGGCAAACCTGAAGTTGGAGAGGGAGAATTACCATTTACCGGTGTTTTTAGGGCTGGAATTATTGTGATTCTGATAGTGTAAATGCGTATGGAATTGTATGAAATTTACGTCAAACTAAGCTGCAGAGAAGTTTCCCGTGGAAACCGAGTGTGGTGTGTGCTAAAAATAGCATTGCCTCATACTCTCAGGGAGAAGCTGACTCACACACACACACTACATAACTCCTTATCTTCAAAATCCCTGGTCTAACTGGATCAACACCCCTGGAGGAAGTGAGTTCTGCCAAATTTGTTGATATATGTAATAATCTATTACCATTACCTACTCACACTTTCAGACAAATATCCATTTTACTCCTACAGATTACACATATGAAAGAAAGTAAATCTCCCACAGCAGTAACTATAGAAAGAGTTATGTTTATGTGTAGTAAGGATTTATAACAATAGAAAAACATCCATGGAAGATGTAATAGTCTGTACAGATAGGGGAAAAAAAAGTTAGTAGCATAGTCTTCAGGCCGGTAAAGGTGCTTGAGGAAGAAACAGTGTGTGTAAAAGTTAGGTAGCGATCGGTAGAAGTAACCTCACTTTGTCGGCCAATTACTCGAAAACTATTAGACTTTATCGATTTCCTGTTACAACCATCATCAATACCACTAAATTCTACGTAAAAGATCAATACCAGAATGTAAGCCTTTGTTGTAGCGTTTTTTGGGGGTAAAAGGCGAGAGAAATGTTTTTTGTTCCTAGCGGTTGTTGTGTGACATGACAAGCGCTTCCGGAGTAATAACATCATTTTGTCGGCCAGTTACTCGAAAACTATTAGACTTATCGATTTTCTGTTACAACCATCATCAATACCACTAAATTCTATGTATGATCAATACCAAAATGTAAGCCTTTTGTAGCGTTTTGGAGGATAAAAGAGCGAGGGAAATGTTTTTTTTTCTCCTCGCGTTTGTTATCAGTGACATTCAAGCTCGGATGTAATAACCTCCACTTTGGTCGGCCAATTACTCGAAAACTATTAGACTTATCGATTTTCTGTTACAACCATCATCAATACCACTAAATTCTATGTATGATCAATACCAAAATGTAAGCCTTTTTGTAGCGTTTTGGGGGATAAAGAAGGCGAGGGAAATGTTTTTTTTTCCCTCGCGTTTATCAGTGACATTCGCTCGGAGTAATAACCTCACTTTGTCGGCCAATTACTCGAAAACTATTAGGACTTATCGATTTTCATATGTTACAACCATCATCAATACCACTAAATTCTACGTGTAATCAATACCCGAATGTAAGCCTTTGGTAGCGTTTTGGGGGTAAAAGGCGAGGGAAATGTTTTTCCTCGCATTTGTTATCAGTGACAAGCGCTCGGAGTAATAACCTCACTTTGTCGGCCAATTACTCGAAAACTGTTTGACTTATCGATTTTCTGTAACAACCATGATCTATACCACTAAATTCTACGTATGATCAATACCAAAATGTAAGCATTATGTTACGTTTTGTGCGATAAAAGACGGTGGAAATGAGTGTCTCTTCCCGGCTGTTACCATTGAGAAAGGCTCGTAGTAATACTCTCATTTTCTCTGCCAATTACTCGGAAACTATTGGACGTATCGATTTCACGTTTGAACCATGATGAAGAGCAGGAAATTCTATATATGTACAATACATAAAAATGTAATATTTCTCATAAGAATTCGTGGTTACGTAGACGGGAACATTGCGTACGCCATGCGCGCATCACGAAAGTCAATCACGCACGGAGTGCCTTGTACTTTTTTTCGATTTACTCGAGAACTATGATGCGTATGGGGTTTTCCCGTCACAGTGGGAAAGCTGGATAATGGGGGCATATTACTATGTAATAAAAACGTTAGGTCCCTGGGAAAACTTAGCTCTCAGAGGTCAGTGAAAATTTTTCGAAAATGGCTCTCAGTTTTTGACCATTTTCTCGAAAAGTATACATCGTATCTAAACCAGATTGGTTTCGTTAGAAAGCTGATGAAATTCTCTATAAAAAAATATTAGATCATTTTCCTGTAGGATGGAAAACATTCAAACGGCGATGTTGGGAAGTCAAAAATGTTTACTCCACATGCCTTCCAGGGCTCATAACTTTCTGTGCTGTTGTTTTCCTGTGTTTTGGTCATGTTTATCAGATAGAACAATCATCCATGCATACCTGGACATAGGTTTCATGGGAATACATTGATTTTTGGGGGGCGAAAATAAGGCAAGAATGTGTTTCATTCGCTCAAATTTGCTCAAATTTGCCGCGCGCGCGCTCACCGCCCGGGCGGCTTCGTAGTCGTAATTCCGGGATCAGAAAACTTATTGAAACTTATCGTGCGCGAAAGGGTTAAGATGGCTGTTGATGCAAGTGATACAGGAACTGGGGCTGTTTTGCTGCAAGAGGATGATCAGGGTATTGAACATCCTGTATCTTATTACAGTAAGAAGTTCACTCCACCTCAAAAGAACTACTCCACTATTGAGAAAGAGCTTTTGGCCTTGATTTTGGGTTTACAGCAGTTTTCATTTTATTTGTGTTCTGGTTTTGACCCCATAGTCACTTATACCGATCATAACCCACTGAAATTCCTTAGTAAGTTTAACCCGCCCCGTCCCGACGACGTATGGGTACGTTGCAACGATTTGCATTTGCCAGTCCCGGCGACGTACCAGTACGTCGTGCAATTGCAATGTGCATAATTTCGACAATTTTCAAATTTCGCGCTTGATTTGCGGTACGTACCCTCGCCTGACCTTCCCCTACCTGCCACCAGGCGGGGACACTCGGCGACCCCGCGCGACCCGCGCTAGCCCTCCACTCATCCACTCATCTGGTAACCACGGTCCTGCTCAGACATGGCTAAGAGAGGTCTCTCAGAGAGCGAGATTCAAGTCGCCCTGGACACCTTTACCGGCGACAGTGATTCCCCACTGGATGACGAGGAGATGGACAAGGATTATGTGCAGCCAGAGGAGGAAGAAACCACCAGCAGTGACGAGGAAGTTCCGTCACCCAGGAAGCGGCAGTACATGACTTACCGTGCTGCTAGAGAGGGGCAGGAGGCAAAGAAGGCACGTGGTATATCATATCCCTATCCCCAGCGTGCTTTGGAAGGAGAATTCGAGGTCGAGGACGAGGACGAGGACGAGGACGGAGCCGTGGGATGTGCTGCCATGTGGTATGGACGGGAGGTCATAACACATCGTGGCCCAGAGCGCACACCACGTCGTATGAGCAGGTATGGGCCTAGCATTCTGTTTGGGGAGCTAGGAAGTCAAGTGGAGGGAGTGGGGAGTGAAATGGAAAGTCCTGGGATTAAGGAAAGTGAGAGTGACGTGAGTGAGTCATTGCTCTCCCTACGTAGTGTGAGGCGGCAGAGTGGATCACATGGGCCAGTGCGGGTGCGTTCATTATCACGTGGGGTTGTGTGGGTGGGGTATGGTGGGGAGGAACCACTCCAAAGCACGTCTTATGCTCCCCAATATCCCCTAACACGTGGTCGAGCAAGGTTGCGTGAGAGAGCACGTGGTGTGGTAATGGAGGGAAGGTGGGGAGGAAACCACTCCCCAGCACGTCTTCTGCTCCCCAATATTCAACTATTTCATCCCCACAGCCCCCTAATGTTCCTCAAGGCCGTAAGGGTAAGGGAAAGGGAAAGGGTAAAGGCAGAGGGAAGAGGAGTGACAGTGGGGAAGCCCTCCGTACTCCTTCTCCCCCACCTCCCCAACCAGGATCTCCTCCCCACCCAGACGAAGGCAGTGATGGGGACGAGGGATTTGTGTCGTGGGATTGGGAGGATGGGAGTGATTTTTCTCCCCTCATTCACCCCTTCACTGAACAAGGGCGATCTGGCTGCATTGCACCAGGTATTCACAGTAATTCAACCAGGTTGGATTTTTTCCACCTGTTTTTCAGTGAGGCATTCGTAGATCAGATCGTTTATCAAACAAACCTGTTTGCAAGCGCCCAGTGCCTAGAAAGTGAAAGATTGGGAACAAGGAGTAGGCATTCTATGATCTATGATTACCCTGTCTCCATTTCAGAAATGTTCTTATTTTTTGCCCTTGTCCTTTTGATGGGTATAATAAGAAAGAATAGAATTCCTGCTTACTGGACTAGGGACCCTGTTATGTTTACCCCCATATTTGGTCAAGTGATGAGCCGTAATCGGTTTCAACAAATTCTAAGTCGCCTCCATTTTTATGATGCTCATGACCCTGCAAATGCAAACAACACTGACAAAATGAGGCGAATTCGGTTGGTCTTTGATCACCTCAGGCAAACCTTTCGATCCTCATTCTATCCCTATAGAGATCTCGTCACAGACGAGAGACTCGTGTTGTGGAGAGGCAATATTTCATTCAGACAGTATATACCCAGCAAAAGGCACCGTTTTGGGTTCAAGATCTTTGTTATGTGTGACTGTAGGACTGGATACGTGCAAGACATAGTCTTGTACACCGGTGCACAGACAGACATAATAGAAGATCGAAGTATAGGACTTTCGGGAGCAGTGGTAAAGACGATGATACAAGACTACCTTCATCGTGGTCACGTTCTCTACCTCGACAACTGGTACACTAGCCCTCTTCTCGCTCGTTATCTTCACACACATGAAACGGGAGTCTGTGGAACCGTAAAGGTGAACTGGCGTCACATGGTCAAGGTAGGGCGGAAACTTGCAAGGAGTGAGGTTGTCTTCTTCAAAGCCAACAACATCCTTGCAACAATGTGGAACCACAACAGAGAAGTAAGCCTCTTGTCCACGGTTCACCGCCCCTTGATGCACCGTACTGATTCTGTTGATTACCATAGCGAGAGCAGGCGTCGTGTTTGGAAACCTGAGTGTGTAATGGATTACAATATAAACATGCGCCTCGTGGACCAGTCTGACTCCATGATATCGACGGTAGAGTGTGCCAGGACCACGATGAAGTGGTATAAGAAACTGTTCTTTCACTTACTAGATATCACTGCTCTGAATTGCCACCACCTTCACGCCATGACCACAGGAGTTCAGGAAACATTTGAAGGGTTTGTGAGGGGAGCTCACACGAGAAATCTTTGCTAAGTATGCTGTTGAAAGGCCCCAACAGCGCCCCCGCACTGCCCCTATTACCCAGACTCCCCAGAGAATATCCGGCCGCCATTTCCCCACTCCTATCCCTCCCCAGCCCAACAGACCTAGGCCCCAGCGCAGGTGTCACGTGTGCAGTAATTCCCAGGTGAGACTCACGACACAGAGGAAGGACACCCGCTATGAGTGCGTGCAGTGTGACGTGGGTCTGTGTATTCACCCATGTTTTAGTGAATATCACACGTTGCTGCAATTTTAGCATGGTGTGAATCCGAAAGGACGCTGAAATTATGAGGTAAATGCGACAGACAGACGCTCTGTGAAAATATCAGTCATGTGGATCGCCAAATATTAGTATAAAGTGCCTACGGGTAGAACATAAGTGAAAACATTGGGTGTAAATATATAAATCTGCCCTAAGTTGAAACTTACATAGAGAGGGTTGTATGATGCGATATTCTGTCGCTCAGTGCAATAAGTACGGTCCGTTATTACATATTTATTATTATGTGACATTCTTAAGGGTATAATATAAGTTCAAATTATTGTATATGATGATGTATATTCTAAGTCAAATATTCATAGCGTGTGTATAAAGATAAGATTTCCTGACGCTCAGTCGAATGAATAAGGCACGTATTAGTCAAAATAAAAGTCAGCAAGTGATAAAGTGAATAATTAGTATATAAGTGTGTGAGTGAATTAGTATATAAGTGTGTGGGTATTATGTATGACGAAACATTCCTTGCGAGGGTATTTTCAGGCGATATTCTCACGCTCACTTGAATAAATAATGGCAGTAAGTATGTACAGTGCATTCTAGGGGTGTAAACGTGTGTAATGTAAGTGGGAAAATATAATTGGAGTGAATAAATGAAGTAGATGATGAAACACGAGTGTTTGAGATCGTGGTTGCTACGTGAATAGGCGCTAGCATATCGCTAAATGCCCTCGTAATGAATGAAAATAATTGAAAACCTTTACAGTGGTGGAGGAAAGGTTCTATGTAAATGGGAAAATAATTGGAAAGTGATAAAACAATTTGGTATGTTGAAATACGAGTCATAGCGAGTGCATTTACTAAGCTGATGTGCGCTAAACTTGTGCTGCATGTCATCATAATGAATGAAAACATCTGAAAACACTTACAAACAGTTGTAATTGGTAAATTGTCATTGAAACAGAAGTATACAAGTAGAAAAAATGATAGGTTGACTCATACCAGAAACTTAGCATATAGCATTTACGACTCGGACCAAACTCGCTATGCTCGCGCGATGGTACAATGCTTATTTTTCCTATATATGTGTCTGAAATCCATTATATTGTTACTGATATTGTTTATTAGTTCAAATTCAATAAATGTAGAGGTGTTGTGTGTTGTTTCTCCCATTATTCCTTACCATAGAAAACGTAAACACATATCCAGCCCATTACAGAATACGATACCTGCGGGGGGAAACCGCACCTGTACAGACCACTTATAGACCGCAGGGACCACTTTCTTCATGATTTTCCATCGTTTCTCGACCTAAGCGGAAGTTTTAGAAGAAAAAAATTTTTTCCAAAAAGGCTCGGGACTGGGGGATGTCATAGGCGCGGAAAGCCTCGGGACGTGACGGGTTAAAGATAAAAATCAGAGATTGACAAGATGGAGTCTACTTCTTCATGAGTATTCATTAGACATACAACATGTCAAGGGGAAAGAAAATGTTATTGCAGATTGCTTATCTAGACTTTAGACAGATTGTTTTAGAGTAATAAGAAATTTCCTTTGTAAATTTCTTTTTCTTTGTGGGAAGGTGTTACATAGCCTATGATTTCATCATCCTTTGTGTAATTTTAATGCACAGTTGCTGCATGTTTGATCACGAGCGTGTTCTGCCTCAGTTCCCCCCTTCTACCGTTATAGTAGAGTAAGTCGTTCTCTCTGTTATTCAGAGCGGGATTGTCAACTCTTTGTCCCCATGGCTTCATTTGCGCGTCCTTCTTACAAGTTGTATCAAGCTCTGCTGGCCCCTATATAATGAGTTCAGTCTCTACATTATTGCCACTTAGATCTGCTCCTTATTCTGTTCATATCTCTGTCCTCCCCTGTACAGATATTATTATTGTGAGTGCTCAAGAAATCTCCAAACGTCTAGCAGCTGTGTGTAATTTGAGTATAAGTGTTGTTGCATTTTTTCTTGTACTGTGTAGCATAAGGTTAATTCTTAGGCCTAGTGAGGTTTTTGATTAATGTTGGGTTTTATGTCAGTCATTTTTGATAATATTTTGTATCTGTAATAATTTATCTTGCATTAGCTGAGCATTACCCGGTGTATTTTCATTTTATCAGGGCTGACTTAGTTAAAATTACTCTTGCTAACTTCGTGTTAATAGAGGCTATTGCAGTTAACCATATATTTAACCTGTTTTTTGCCATTACATTATCCTTATGAGTCCTGAATGTTTTGTTGTTAGTTTAAGCATTAAACTTTAACTTGTAATTTTACCTAACTCTTTTGTTTTGAACCTGGAACTTTACGGGACATTAATAGAGGCTATTGCAGTTAACCATATATTTAACCTGTTTTTTGCCATTACATTATCCTTATGAGTCCTGAATGTTTTGTTGTTAGTTTAAGCATTAAACTTTAACTTGTAATTTTACCTAACTCTTTTGTTTTGAACCTGGAACTTTACGGGACAGTAGTGACTCTTCGTATTCTCACTTAAAGTGTACATTATCTTTCTCTGTTCCGTAACAATATATACACTATATATATATATATATATATATATATATATATATATATATATATATATATATATATAGATATATATATATATATATATATATATATATATATATATATATATATATATATATATATATATATATATATATATATATATATGGTAGGATACTTATTGACAGAGTTAGAGAAAGAACAGAGGAATTAGTTGGAGAAGAACAGTGAGGCTTTAGGAAGGGAAGAGGTTGTGTAGATCAGATATTCATTCTCAGATCTTTAGTGGATAAGTTTCTAGAGAAGGGAAAGAAGTTGTATGCGGCTTTCATGGATTTGGAGAAAGCATATGACAGGGTGGATAGACTAGGATTGTGGAAAGTGTTACGAATATATGGAGTAGATGGGAAGTTGTTGAATGCTGTGAAGAGTATGTACGATGGTGCGAAGGCTGCAGTGCGTGTGGATTATGAACTAAGTGAATTTTTCTCTTTGAAAGTGGGGTTGAAACAGGGATGTGTCATGTCTCCATGGTTGTTCAATCTGTACATGGATGGGGTAATAAAAGAGGTACAAGGTAGGGTAGTGAATGGTGGAGTGGCCCTGGTGAGAGAGGATAGTGTTTGGAAACTCCCTGTGCTGTTGTTTGCAGATGATACTGTGTTGTTGAGTGAAGACGAAGGGGAGCTGCAAGGCTTGGTGGATGAGTTTGGGAGAGTGTGTAAGAAACGGAATCTAAAGGTGAATGTAGGGAAGAGTAAAGTGATGGTCTTTGAGAGAGGTGAAGTCAGTGAATGTACAGCGAGGTTGGATGGTTAGGAATTGGAAAATGTGAGTACGTTTAAGTACTTCGATAGTGTGATGAGTAAGGTTGGAGGTTTGGAGGGTGAAGTGCTTGAAAGGGTAAAGCAGGGAAGAAAGGATGCTGGTTCTTTGAAAGCAGTGATAAGAAACAGGGAAGTGAGCATCGAAGTGAAAAAGTTACTACATGACAGTATTGTGATACCAACTCTAACGTACGGAAGTGAAGCTTGGACGTTGTTGGAAGGAAGTCAAGAGTGAGAGCAGTGGAAATGAGTTATTTAAGAGGAGCCTGTGGAGTCACATGGAGAGACAGGCTGATGAATGAAGATATAAAGGAGCGTTGTAGTGTTGATGTGGATGTGATAGGAAACGTTATGAGGAACATACTGAGGTGGTTTGGCCATGTGGAGAGGATGGAGGGTGAACGACTGACGAAGAGAGTGTATGTGAGTGAGGTGGAGGGGGAAAGAGGGAGGGGGAGGCCGAGGATGAGATGGAGGGATGGGGTGGAGAGGTATATGAGAGAGGGAGGTGTGAGTTGGGAGCAGGGGAGTGAAATGGCGGGGGACAGGGCGACTTGGAGGCGATATGTTTGTGGCCACCCCAAACGGGATTGAGGCGTCTGGCAATATATATATATATATATAAATATATATATATATATATATATATATATATATATATATATATATATATATATATATATATATATATATATATATATATATATATATATATATAGATACTGTATATATATATATATATATATATATATATATATATATATATATATATATATATATATATATATATATATATATATATATATATATATATATATATATATATATATATATATATATATATATATATATATATATATATATGTATGTATGTATATATATATATACTGTATATATATATATATATATATATATATATATATATATATATATATATAGTCTAATAAAATATGAAAATATAATTCTTGTGAGAAAATATATGTATTGATATGTATGCACACTGATGCCTTTTATTAAAAAAAACGACATCCTGCACATAAACAAGAGGCATGTACTAAAACTGTATATTGTAAATTAAAATCAAATAAACATTGCTTTTAATTTACAATATACAGTTTTAGTACATGCCTCCTGTTTGTGTGCAGGCTGTCGGTTGTCTAATAAAAGGCATCAGTCTGCAATCATATATATATATATATATATATATATATATATATATATATATATATATATATATATATATATATATACCCATGGGTATTTAAAAATTCTGCTTGGTCACTGGCGGAGGGGATCCCCTGGTCCCCCAGGGGTCCTCTGGTTCTCTTTGGGGGGTCCCCGATCCCCTGTGAGGGACTCATGTCCCCCGGGGAGGGCTTGTGATGATGATGATGATGGTGGTGGTGGTGGTGGTAGTGATGGTGGTGGTAGTGATGGTGGTGGTTGTGGTGGTAATAGTGATGATAGTGGTGATGATGATGATGATGATGGTGGTGGTGGTGGTGGTAGTGATGATGGTGGTTGTGGTGGTGATAGTGATGATAGTGGTGATGATGATGATGATGATGGTGACTGTCGTGAGTCGCTGATATTGCTATTGACAGTTTCCGTTTTCTAGTTATTATTATTCTTATTATTATTTTCACTCACCACACTAATAGTGAATTCTATTGTTCTTGTCAGTATTATTATTCTTATTATTATTCTTTCTTACGGAGAAGTAAATTACTCGTATTCGCTCAGTTTCAAAGTTACGACCATCATACTAGGCCACCTGGGTCCCCCAGCTGGCAGTAACACCCAGTTTCCAGTACTGGTTTTCCAGTTACAGCCAAAAACCTATGAAAATAGTCTCTTCGCGAAATCTTAGAAACTTCAAAAGGTACAGACTTGAAACTTTTGTGAGACATAGCCAAGGTCAAGGAGTAGGTATGAAATTATTATGGGCCCATTTGGGCAAGTAGTTTCTGCGATCGGAAACGGGGTCATTGATTGCATAATAAACAAAAAACACACAAGATAGAATATAGCTACAATCCCCAAACTTGGTATATTTATAGAAATTGACATGCTATGCAGGGGTACCAAGTATGAATGACCTTGACCCAAAACTCAAGGTCACAGTCATGGCCAAATTTCAAAATTTGCTTTTTTTTTTTTTTATGTGCTAAGGATGACCTCGTCATGTGGTGAGTCACTGAAATTGTTAATAGCAATTTCCGTTTTCTAGTTATTATTGTTATAATAATAATAATAATAATAATTATTATTATTATTATTATTATTGCCCTCTGTCCATCTTCAGTGCTGTGATGTAACAATAAATTAACGCAAAAATATGATGTAAGTCACAGAACTGACCAGACGACCCACCGACATGTCGTAACAATACCCCCACTAACACCAGTACACCAGTCCTGAATGAGACAGCCCTAGCATGTATTCAATATGGACGGTGGGTGTTAGCACCGAAGTGGTGACATGTAGAGGTGTATGGTATGTAGGAGGACTACTGGGCCTTGAGAGCAGACTGTGAAGCCTATGCCCAAAGTCGGACACATAAAAAAAAAAAAGTGGAGCCGAAGCATTGTCTTATTCTGCCACTTAGTTACGTGAAATAAACTATAATACTGCTAGTCACGAAAAAGTGCTATGCCTCAAACAGCATCTGTGTCACTTTGTCCAATATCTGTTTGTCCTCCCTTCAATTCACACTCTCCTCATGCATATACCTCTCCATCACATCCCTCCACCTATTCTTTGGTCTACCTCTCCCCCTCTCACGCTCCGCCTCACTACGGTCCTAGAGAGTCTCTCATTCCCCATTACCTCCACATGGCCAAATCATCTCACTTTCAATCACACCCACATCAACACCACAACGCTCCTTCACATCCTCATTTGTCTGCCTGTCTCTCCACGTAACTCCACATACACAACACCACAACGCTCCTCCTCTTCCTCATATGTCTATCTGTCACTCCACGTAACTCCATATCAATGCCACAACGCTCTTTTACTTCCTCCTTTTGTCTGTTTGTCTGTCTTTCCCCGCAATCCACATTAATACCACAAAGCTCCTTCACCTCCTCCTTTGTCTGTCTTTCCACGTAGCTCCACATTCAAGTAAACAGTACAACGGTCCTTCACTTCCTCATTTGTCTGTGCCTCACCACGTAGCTCCACATCACTATCAATATCACAACGTCCCTTCATTTCCTCATTAGTCTGTCTCCCCACGTAACTCCACACTAAGGTAACTTATTTCTCCAGCACTTTTCACACAAATAAAGACGATTTGGTTTAGCTGAAAGATCTGGTAGCTATTAATGAACTGATGAACAATATCCTCGCTTACCTTTGTCTCGGCAATAATGGGGAAGCTGTTTAAACACTAGTAACGCTGACAATTTACACACAGCTCGAGCGTCCTCCTCCTCTCACAGTTAGAGGGTGACTGACGGGATTCGAAGCTATTATGGTTCACCGAGTTCGAGACAAAAGACTCGTTTTTATCACGGTAAGTAATATCTAGTTTTAATATCATTGCTATCTATCTATCTGTCTGTAATCAGACTCCTAAATCCCATAAGGGATGTCCAAAAACAAATCCCCTCTATGTCGCCCTGTCGCCTGCCATGTCTCTTCCCCTCCCCCAGCTTAAACCCCCCTTTCCCATAGACATCTCTTCTCCATCCCTACATCGCCTACACAATCTCCCCCACCCTCTCCCTCCCTTCACCTCATTCACAAACACTCTCCTAGTTCGTCTCTCATCCTCCATACTGTAGATTTTCACCCCTTCCCTCATATACCTCTCCATTCAATCCCTCCATCTCATCCTCGGTCTCCCCCTCCCTCTCCCCCTCCCTCTCTCCCTCCCTCTCCCCCTCCCTCTCCCCCTCCCTCTCCCCCTCCACCTCATTCACATACACTCTCTTAGTTATTTTCGCACCCTCCATACTCCTAACTTTCACCCCTTCTCTCAATTTTTTTTTTTTTTAAATAACAGAACAGATGAATGGAAAACAAATAAATAAAAATATATAATAATCCATACACCAGATTACTGGCGTCCTCCATTCATGAAATGTCTGTAACAGCTGGACTTCAACAGTTCTAGGTTGAAGTTTTGGGGGAAACAACTCTGGGGAAGCGAGTTCCAGAGAGATGCAGTTCGGGGAATACAAGAATTCTGATAGAAAGAAGTTCTGCAATATGGCTGTGTGACATTCCAGTCATGAGCGCTACCAGATGCCCTTGTAGCACAAGGGAAGGCATGGAGAGGTGGCACAATGGACGCAATTTCCTCTGAGCACATACCATAAAAATATCTGCAAAATAATGCAAGGGAGGCAACATTCCTTCTTACCTGTAGGGGAGGTAGTTTATTTATAAAAGCGGGGTTATTCATAATTCCAACAGCTTTGTTCTGAATTTTGTCTAGTTGTTTTAGTGCAACCTCTCTACATCCATTCCACAAGGCAGAGCAATATTCAGGATGAGAGTGCACATGACCCTTATAAAGTATAGCTAACTGGTCGTCAGTGAAGAAGTTATGGACTCTGTAAAATAATCCAAGTTTCTCTGAGGCAGTTTTAGCAAGTGATCTGACATCAGAGGTCCAGCTGAGGGCATTGTTAAGTGAGACACCGAGAATTTCAATACTTTTGGAGATGGTAATATTAGTAGCACTGAAAGTAGTATACGAATTTGGCAATATCTGTCCATTAGTAAAGTGTATATATTTGGTTTTATTAGCATTAAATGAGACAAGGTTGTTTTGTCCCCATTCTTTGATCGTAGATAAGTCTTGATTTATGAAGATGGCTGTCCTGAGTTGAAAGTTAGAGATACTGGAGTTTGTAAATGGGTGTCTGACTGTGAATGAAATATGAAGTGTTGAGTCATCTGCATATGAGTGGATGGGATTGTGGTTGACAGATAATAGATCACTGACATGAACCAGGAACAGGGTTGGTGCCAAAGTTGATCCCTGTGGCATGCCGGCATTAACTGAGTGAAAATTTGAACATACACCATCTACTTTTACTCTTATTTAAGCGGAGGAACAAAGACGTTAGTCCATAGCTAGGGAGTTTGGATAGCAGGGAACGGTGCCTCACTCTGTCGAAAGCTCAGAAATATCAAGCGCTATTGCATGAGTTTCTCCATGTTGGTCAACTGATTGATGAATGGTATGAGTCAGGAGACTGAGTATGTCAATGGTGTATCTTTCGCTGTGAAATCCAAACTGTGTGTCACTAAACTGTTGGATTCATGATGTTTAACTATGTGCTTATTAATTTAGATTTCAAATATTACCAAGAGAAGATGTGACAGCTATTGGTCTGTAACCAGAGGGGTCAGAGGAACTTCCTATCTTTAAAATTGGGTGGATATTGGCTTCTTTCCATGAATTAGGAAATGAAGAAATATATATATGCATAGTCTGAATAATTTAGCTAGAACAGAGGCAAGTTCTTTGGAACACTTTTTCAAAACAATTGGAGGAATTCGATCTGGGCTTGGAACTTTGTTGGTTGGTAAATTTTCTAGGATGGATTTTATGTATCTTGTCTGTATTTTAGGTGGAACAATTTCAGGAGTCAAGTTATAGTATTGGGACGCAAGTTATAGTACTGGGACGCTCTGGCTGAATTCCTTAACCCACCCCGTCCTGACCGATTTTCCACCACTGACTCTCCCCAATCCTGACCAATTTTGGATTTTTTTTTTTTTTTTGGCTCAAACCTCCGCTTTTGCTGAGAAACATCGAAAATTCATAGAGAAATCGCTCACCTGAGGTTTAAAATACTCGATACAGGTAGCAGTTCCCCTTACCTTACTGAGTTTTCTATCAGGCTGGCTCCAAAGAAAATGAGTTCTATGGGAGGGTAACTATTCTACACCACTCATAAACGTATTTATTTATTTATTTGGTACAAATTTACATGTAGTACGAGAGTATATTGGTTTTCACACAGTAATATATGCAATATAAGCATTGTTTCACTCACCAAATACATCAACATACCTGACCTTTATTGGCAACATTACCTGATCATCATTTCTGACTGTTTCTTCCTCTATGTAAACTTTGTCCTCCACATTGTCATCGATTGGGGAATCACTCTGGCCCTGAATTTCGTACCGTGGCATGACATGTCTTTACTGGCCAGGTCACTGGTAACAGGTGAATTGCCAAGACAATGGCATGCGGGGAGGGAGGTCATGCTGGGCAAGGCATTGTCTCTGCCTTGCATCTTGTAGAGGAAGGTGTCCCGTGCATACATACCAAAAATCAAGCACGAAAATTGAAAATTGTGCAAATTAGGGGGCTTGCAATTGATGCGCGTTTATATATGTCAACAGGACTGACAGTGACAGTACGTGTGGACGTATACATACGTCAACGGGACGCAGCAGGTTAACGGTAGAATCACTGGGAAATGTACTGACAAAGATATTAGCTTTCCCACGCGAGTCATTTGTAATGTTGCCATGTGAAGATTTTAGTTGGGGAATGGATGATGACTTGTTAAAGTTATGTTTGAAAGAATTGGGAGTTGACCAGATATTCCATTTTCACTAGGGTTGTTAAGTAGTTTTGATTCTTGATTTTGAAGAAAGTTTGATTTAGTGAGATTTATTACAGCTTTTGCATTGTTTATAGCAATTTTAAACTGACAGAGTGATTTGGATTTTTTTTTATTTTAGTAAGAGTTATATGCTAATGACTTTTGGGCCAATTCTCTGGCACAGTTGCTATCAAACCATTTTGGAGAGATCAGTCTTTTGGTGAACTATTGACTTTGTGTGAATAAATCCATACCAGCTATTATTAAGTCATTAATGTGGGACCGGGTAGAACTGACATCACTAGAGAAGAAAGACTGCCATGGAATGTCAGCAAGACAATTTCTAAATCCATCCCAGTTTGCCCTATCAAAGCGCCATCAGGTCACCCTGACAGGTTCAGAAAGGGGAGGTTTGAGGGGGCTAACTAATGAGGCTTTGATGAGATTGTGGTCATAGAATCCAAGTGGTGACAATACTTCTATCCTGTATTGATCTGGATTATTTGTCAGGAAGAGATCCTAGAGATGGGCATTCTGGTTGGTTGCTTTACCAGCTGCATGAGATTAAACGATTCTGCAAACAGCTCGCACTCTAGACCAGCTCTGTCTGTCCTGGCAGAATGCAATAACCATTCAACATTATGTACGTTAAAGTCACCCAAAATTTTAATTTTGGTGCTAAAGGCAAGGTTTAGGTTACTCAACTGTGTGAATACGAAATCAAATACACTGGATTCTGAAGAAACACTGGGGAGTGATAGACTACACAGATATATTTGGTAATATTCAGATAATTTAGTTTATACAGTGAGTAATCAATATTAGTTGAAGAAAAGTTTAAAACAGTGTCAACTGCATATTCTGATTTAATATAACAACAGATGTCACCCTTGTTATGGAAGTTTGTGAGGAGTTGGTAACCAGGAAAACAAAATGGGGATATTTCGATAGAGGGAGAGATTTGTGGTTCTGTGAGGAACAGGTCCAGAGGGGATATGGACTGTAGGAAAAAATGAACTGAATTCAGGTTGGTGCTGAGACCACAGATTTTGGTGAAGAATAATCTTCACTGACGAGCATGAAGGGAATCTGCAACAGTTGCTGCCGACACAATCGCTTGATGGCAACCGGGAGGAGCCTGTGCTGCCAGCCCTACCCTGCCGGTGGTGGCAGTCCGAGATACCACCTCGTTTGCTAGTAATAATGCAGCGGCCATTGTTAAAGGAAGTGGAAATAGAGGGTGTGATATGTGCATGTAGTGTGATGTAGACAGCTGAAGGTAGAGGTATTACATGTCTACTCCATCCCTCCATCTCTTCCTTGTCTCCACCTTCCTCTCTCTCTCCACCTCACTCAAATACACGTTCATACCCTTCATACTGCAAACTTTCACCCCCTATCTCATATACCTCTCTACTTATCCCACCATCTCTTCCTCGGTCTCCCCCTTCCACCTCACTCATATACACTCTCCAAGTTAGCCTCTCACCCTCCATACTCCGAATTTTCACCCTTTCTCTCATATACCCCTCTTTTCCATCCCGCCATCTCTTCCTCTGTCTCCCCCTTCCACCTCACTCATTACACTCTCCTAGTTAGCCCCTCACCCCGCATATTCCAAACTTTCTCCCTTTCTCTCATATACCTCTCTATTCCACCCCGCCATCTCTTCCCAGGTCTCCCCCTCCCTCTACCTCGCTCCATCTCACTCGCATACATTCTCGTAGGTCATCTAGTATTAACAATCAGTAACACATATAATGGAGTTAAGGTAATGCTAATTCGGTCGTCTGGGTGGATGATGTTTACCAGACATGGCATATTATTACAGTGGCATACATCCCACCCACCTCCGACCCCCCCCCTCTATGTATGTACAGTATGTATGCATGTATGTATGTATATATGTACTGTACAGTACTGGTACAGTTACCTCCACTTCTAATGAGTACAGTTGGTGGTGTGTTTGGTGAAATGTGGCAACACTGTGTTTGTTTACATCGTAGTATTAGTAAGTGAATGAGCAGACCCGGCAGAGCTTCCCCTCAGCTACAGTATCTAGTACCCACAGACACAATGTTCTATCAAGTCATAATCTGTCTGCAAATACAAGACGGTGTTTGCCACGTATGTATAGTGGAAGGTAAAGATAAAAACAAATAGTAATGCCATTGGATCCCATTGTTTCTCTGACAGGAGATGACTGTGAGGTGAGGTGTAACGAACTGACGGAAGGACATGTAGTGGGGAAGCATGTATCGAAACTTTGTCGTGTTTCATTTAGGATGATGAAGGCTGTGATTATAAAGATATTCTGAGGTGATCTGTAACTCCGCATGCAATAACGTGTATTGGATGAATGTTGGAGTCTTAATGTTCGTCATACAATGTGGTGAACAACTGTAGTTGAGCATAAATGTTAGAAAGTGTGATGTCCGGTGTCTCGAAACGTGGTTCACCGGAGTTTAGTGAGTGTGCAACTTAACTGCTGTAACATTTTTGTGGCTGAACCAGGGTGGCCATAAATGATTCTGTGACTATTCTTGTAATAGGTGAGTCTTGAGTTTTTATTGTTATTTTGATAATTGAAGAGCAAGAGGAGTTAAAGATGAATATAGGGAGTTGATCTTGATTTATTATCTTCAGAGAAAGTCTTAAGTTGAGCAGCGTATAATACAGAGACAATATACTTAGTAAGTCTAGTTGGACCCCTCTTCTTGTTCACTCTCTCCACTACCTGTCGGTTCTATGGCTAACCTGCTTCTGAGCTCTTCTTCCTAAATTCTGGTGTAGCAGGGGTCGTGTCACGTGTGTTACACTGTTGTTGAAATGTTCTAGAAGCCTGTGTGTGAGTATGTGTGTAAGTGTGTGTATGGTCACTAGGCATTGTTCGTGTGCTTATCTCGCTGACAAACTACCTATCTCATCCCCTGACTTGCTGCTTCTGGTGTATTGTCAACATTTCTTCACTTAGACTTGCAAGCTCATATCCCGTTCCCAGGCTTGCCTGATGCTCTGTCTATCTATCTATCTATCTATCTATCATGTTTTCTATAATGAACTGTATTTATAATATGGAGTCCTGACATTGCTCGGTCACGTCGCTGGAGGTCCTCCTACAGCAATCATTATTGACATATGCTAATTCATTAATACATAATAGTCTTCTTCTTAACTCTTAATATATAATATTGATTATAATATTGTACAGGTATAATATCCACGGTAAATTGCAATGATCTAGTAATATTACATTTTAAACAAGTTGTATACATAATTGAATAAATGCACTAAAGTTAAACTATTGAACTGTAATACAGTTTGTAAATTGGTAATTGTAGTAAAATGCATACATGCAAGAAAAAAAAATAGTTTAAAGTTAAGATTATGGTAAGAGGTATTAATATTTCATTTAAAGATAATGCTACTGGTATAGCATACTTCTATATCATGGGTCATTCTTCTTTGTATTATATATACATATATATATATATATATGTATATATATATATATATATATATATATATATATATATATATATATATATATATATATATATATATATATATATATATATATATATATATATATATATATATATATATATTTATATATATATATATATATATATATATATATATATATATTATATATATATATATATATATATATATATATATATATATATATATATATATATATATATATATATATATAATCAATACTATATACAAAATATGTACACTTCATTCAGGGGGGTTAATTTGGATGTTAACACTACCCCCACTAAATACTGACTCCAAATTTGCAATTCTTGCATGCATTCTGTGCATTGTGAACAGCACTACTGCAAATACAATGCAGAAGATTATAAAGACAGTAGGTGCTGGGCTATACACATAATATGGGTTGAACATACTCAAACTCAGATCTTCCCAGGGCTTCATTGTTTCATTGATCAGTTGCATAGTTTCAGACTTAGGTGAAGTCAACTTAATACTTGTGCTCTAGTTTAAGTCCATATCAGGCAGTGGGTGGAAATGTTTGTGTGTATGATTGACGATGGCGTAGTGATTGATGGTGGATAAAGTGGACATGGATGGTGTAAATACCGCACAGTAGTCTGGTGCTCTGTATAATCCTGAGGCTGAAGTATGAGATGGTGGTATATCTGGACAGACTATGTAAACTGACGTGTTATAAGTGAAATAAAAAAAACTGTGAGTGTCCGATGCGTTCATGGTGTACAAGCTTATCTGGAGCAAAAGTGAAGTTACAATGATGATGAATATTGTTATTTCTGATGATAGCCATTTCACAAGGGACTGGTATCAGTAGGCTGAAACGTGAAAATGTACGCAGGACAAAGGTGAACAGGATGTAAGGATGTGCAGCACTTTCGTTCAATCGTTGATTCACTTGCGAAAGTGACAGTGTTCCGTCTCTTGGAGACTATGATGAGTTCGGTGTCTGTGTTGATGTTGATGATGACCAAAGTGTTATTATTCTTAGAAGGGAAGGAGTGATATTTGGTATACTGTGAACAGGTCTTCAGTTATAAATGGTACATGAACTACTACTGATGTTGGTGTTAGTGTTGCATCTAAATATGAATAATATTGCAAGAATTCCGTACTTCGGAACAAACGCTTCAATTTATGTTTATGTATGCCTTGAATAATTATCTGACGTAGCTCATGAACTGGAAGTAAGTCAGTTGTGATATTGCCATTACCGGCATTCGAAATTCCTTGCATAAGTGCCCTGTAACGAACTCTAGTGTTGTCTAATTGTAGTAGAATTGTGTCAATATGTTCTATGATGATGGAGAAGTGTTGGAAAAGTGTTATGTTACCTTCCATTTCATTTATTTTATCTACACTTTCGAGAGCTATGTTTTCTGCCTTTTTCAGATTTTTCAGAATTGTCTTCATTGCCGAGTTATGTCCTGTGATGAATTTATCTTGGTATGTTAGTACCTGAGCTGTTTTATTAAATTTGTTGTTTATTTCTTTAAGGTCTTCCTCTGTAGCCAATCCAAAGATGTTCCCAAGAACTGGGCCACCCAGGTCGAACAAACCGCGCTTTTGGCGAGTACATGTGATGTTGTTCTTGTCACTCAATACCTCCGTTCCATAAGATGGGAGATCTTGGATCATGATGAGCATTGACTTAGCCTGTTCTATTTTCCATTTCACTAACTTCACTATTTCATCCACTTCCTTTGTGTTATGTGCTTGTGAAACATAGCCTCCTATCATGAAGTCCAGGGTTCTCATGGGTTTTGTGATATTTTCTAGATAAGAAGGTAATTCACACAAGTAATCCAGACTTATTTCAGTACTCATGACATCTTTTACGATTGAAGTCGTGGCCGTTGGAGCTATGAGGCATCCTTGCCGTACTATGTGTTGGGGGGTCTAAGTGAGCATATCCTCTTGCTACGTAGAGGAGAATCCATAGCATTAGTCCCTTCATCGCTACCTACCGACAAAAAAAATCTATTAATTTTCTAATATGGTCATGCTGTGGTCAATGATACTGATGATTTGCGTTACGGTTGATTGTTATTTCATTTATAGAAGGAGTTTAAATCGATATTTAATTCTCGTAAATGATGTACTGTAGGTTTTATTGGAACAGTTGCACCTATGTTTTATTGTTTGGTATATGACCTTAATTTACTTTTGTAATTATTGTTGTTTTCTTGATTGGTTTCATGAGTTACGTTCTCTTGTTCGGTTGTATCCGATCCTGAATAATTATTCCCTTGAAACTCGTTTTAAATGGTCAATATGAACTTGTTTCTCTTTGCCACTAGACAGTGACTTAATTAAAACTTTGTTTTTATGTTAATTACTCTGTATGAGCCTTCAAATTTTGGGGATAATTTATTGTCTTTCGCATGAATGATACCATAAACAATGTCTCCTAAGCTGATAGGTGAATCTCTTGCCTTCTTGTTAAATACCTCCGTCATTTCTTCCTTGGACATCGTTAATTGTTTTTTGACTCTTTTGTGTATGTCCTGGAATTCACATAAACGGAGTTTAGAGTAATCATCGTAATTGTATGTGGGCAGACTGTCGCCTTCTAGGAGCTCATATGGTAGTTTTTTATCTGTCCCATATATAATGAAATGTGGTGTGTCACCTATGGATTTATTTATAGATCCATTAATTGAGGCTTCTACTCTGGGAATCCAATCATCCCAGCTTGCATAATTTTCATTGAGAATGTGTCATAGCACATCTAATACATTTTTGTTTTGTCTCTCTACTAACCCAGTAGATGCTGGGTGATAGGCTAAAACGTTAACCTTTTTGATGTTGTATTGTTTACATATTTCTTGTAAGATATCAGAATTAAATTCTCCTCCATTATCACTTATTAGTACCTTTGGGGTAGTAAAGCGACATATTACATTATCTGTTATTGCCTTTGCTACTGTTTGCTGTTTTATCTTTAATTGGAGCTAAAATTACATAACGGGAAAAATGATCCGTTGCTACGAATAGGTATTGGTTATTATTGTATGATATTGGCATCTTGAGTAAATCAACAGCGACAACGTCCCATGGTTGATGTGGTACAGGGTAATTACCCATCGGTGCAGGTGTGATTGGGTATCCTTTGTGTTTTGCACATGATTCGCATCTGTCTATATGATTGTTTATATCTTTTCGTAATGAAGGCCAGTAATATAACAACTGGGCTTGTTTGAATGTCCTATCCTTTCCAGGATGTCCTGCATGTGGGCTATCGTGTATCGTTCGTAATACTTGGGGTATCATGTCATTAGGTACTACCAACTGGTTAGTATTTCTTTGGCATTTTGGCTGTTTCGGGTTAATCTAGTTTAATGTATAATTGACCATTGTGAATTGTTCGAGTGGTACATGCAGTTTGGGTAATTGTATGTCATCTCCACTTTCTAACTTGTATATAACTTTAGACCATATTGGGTCAAGTCTTTGTGCTTTTGCGATATCATCGTGGTTTGGGATATTTCCTTTGAGATCTAATGCCGCGACCTGAATTGTGTTCGGGTTCCTAGATAATGTGTCAGCTACTATGTTCATTTTACCTTGTATATAATGAATTTGTACATTGTAGTTTTCAACTGTACATTTCCATCTTGCTCTCCTCCCAGAAAGGAGTTTTTCTTTAAACATACCCACCAGTGGTTTATGGTCGGTGAATAAGTGGATTTCGTAACCATATACCAAATCTCGAAACTTTTGTAATGCAAAAACCACTGCAAGTGCCTCTAAGTCTGTAGTGCAATAATTTTTCTCTGCACCTCTTGTTTGTCTGCTGGCAAATGCAATTGGTTGATTCTTTCCTCTTTTATCTTCCTGCATCAGTACAGCCCCTAATCCTTTAACTGATGCGTCTGTATAGATAATAAATGATTTTGTGAAATCCGGATATGCCAAACAAGGTGCATTTGTTAGTTTAATTTTTATGCTGTTAAATGCTTGTTTTTGTTCTTGTTCCCATTGGAATATAGCATCTTTTTTGAGTAGTTGGAATAGAGGAAAGGCTATATGAGAGAATTGTGGTACGATTGACCTATAGTACCCAGCTAGACCTAAAAATTGTCTAACTTCGTCAGTCGTAGTGGGTTCAGGAAAATCTCTCACTGCCTGTATTTTGTCATCAGTGGTGTGAATACCATTAGAACTTAATTTGTGGCCTAAGAAATTTATTTCCTTAAAGCAAAATTTGCATTTAGAAAGCTTAATTTTTAAACCAGCATCACTAAACTTTTGTAAGAGTAAGTCTAATTTCTTGAGATGTTCTGTAATATTTTCGTTGCGATTATAATATCGTCATGATAAACAAATATTCCTTGTCCTAAAATTCCGGACAATACGTAATTCATAAGACGCTGGAATGTGCCTGGGGCTGTCCTCAGTCCCATTGGCATCCTTGTATATTGGTAGTGTCCTCTGTTTGTGGAAAAGGCAGTGTATTTACGTGACTCCTGTTCAACCGGTATTTAGTAATAACCATTTAGTAGATCGATTGTGGAAAATACATTATTTTCCGGTCCAATATTCTGTAGGAGGTCGCTTAGCAATGGCATGGGAAATCGGTCTGGGATTGTGTGATTGTTTAGTTTACGGTAATCTACTACCGCACGCATTTCTCCATTTCGTTTGGGCACGAAGAATAATGGGGTATTCCATGGGGAGACTGAAGGTTCAATAATTCCAAGTGTGAGTTGGGAGCAGGGCAGTGAAATGGCGGGGGACAGGGCGACTTGGAGGCGATTTGTTTGTGGCCACCCCAAACGGGATTGAGGCGTCTGGCAATAGATAGATAGAACATTTCATCGACATACTGATTTGCAAGTGTACGTTGAGATTGTGGTATGCGGTAAGCTGGTACGAAAATTGGTGGTGTTTCTGGGTGCACATTAATCTTGTGATTAATCAGGTTAGTACACCCTAATTGTTCTCCGGGTAATGCTACGGTGTCCCTGTGTGTTTGCAGCAGGGTTAACAAATCATTTTCTTCATCAAATTCACCTGAGTGAATTAAATTCTCTTTTATGCTTTCTCTATCTGTAGATTTTATCTCACTTGTCACTCCAGCTATAACTATTTCCTTCACAGGGGCGGGACATTTTTCAATATTAACTATGCAAGTCCCCTTTTTCAACTGTACTTCCCCATTCATGTGATTAATTATGAATATCTGAGTTTGCCCTTCGTCGTTCATCTGACATAATGCGTTTTCTACTGACAATCCCTTACATAATTCTTCTAAGACAAGAACAGTACTATTCCGTAATTTGCTTTTTATGGTAACTTTCATATAGGAATTAGGTGGTACAACTAAATCATTGGTGAGATGGGCGGGAAAAACTGATAAATCAGTACTGTTACTTGGGTCTCTAATCATGGAGGCTGGGGCTGGTGGTGTAAGTGGATCTATACACTCATCTGTTTGTGTATGTTTGTTTAAGCTTTTAATATTACCAATTCTTTTTGGTTCTCTTTTACTAATCGGTGAGGGCTCTGATGGTATTTCCTCTATGAATTCATTGTCATAGTCTGTTCCATTCATTTGTGGAAGTAAAGTTATTTTCTCTGTTCTCATGCATCTTAAGCCCAGTAACATGTGAGTTTTAATTGCTAAGTTTTCAACGATATAGAAAAATGCACAGATTGGTCTTGTAGTCTCTGTGAAACTGATAATTAACCTTATCATACCTTTTACTGTGATTTTTTTCCCATCTACTGTATATAAATCTAAATCAGCTTCTTCCAGAAAAGTTACTTTCTTCTTATTTTTAAAAATTCTATTTATTTCTTCTTGTGTTATTAAGTTCACTGGAGAGCCTGTGTCTAAAAATAAGGAAACGTTTTGATCCTCACATACAGCTGGTGTCAAGATACACTCATTTCCCAACATGCCTCCTATGTGAATCTTAGACTTGCTTTTCTTTACGTTTGTTCGTTTTTTGTCTTGACTTGGTCTTCCCCCGATCTGAACATAGATACAATTTTTTCTACTGTTTTGCAGTTACTGGTCCAGTGCCCTTGGTATCTATGATGCCAACAGTAGGGACCAAATCCTTGTGTCTTTTGTCTATCCTCTTTTGTTTTGATAAAGCATTCATTCCTTGTGTGTCCTGGTTTTGCACAATAATGACATAGAATGGACCTATCTCTTGACTGTGATCCACGAGGTGACTTCCCATATGTAGTGTTGTTTGTGGCATGAGATCTGCTCGGGCTGCGCGAAAACTTATGAAACTACCTGTAGCCTGGTATTTGTGATCGAACCCTCGACACGTTTAGTTGTTTGCTCTGCCTGCTTTCGGGTCGTGATCGATTTTGTTCTCTGTTTGGGTTTGTTGTAAATGTTTGCACAGCTGATACTGTCTCAGGTACTCTCTTTCTACTAGAATGTGCGTGTGTGTCGATCATCCCTGCTTTACTGCACTGCATCTCTACCTCGTTCATTAAGTCTAGTAAGCACATGCTTGGGGTGTACGCAATCGTCTTGGCGATTTTAAGGGTCCTATCAGGTAATTTACACAAGGCAGCTACATAACCAATGATGTCCACGACGAGGTCTGGGGACATCTTTCCATCATCTGTTATCCAGTTTGAGTTTTCCAAGGTAGCTAATAATGTTCTTTTGATTGTGGAGACATCAGCAGTTATTTCACTGAGCACATGGTTTGTAGTGTGCTCCCTTACAAGATCTACAATCTTATATAATTCTGGAATTATACCTGGCAAGAAGTTCATACCTCCAGAAAATTTCTTCAAAAATTCAGTTTTAAATTCATCATATATATATATTTTTTTTTTTTTTATAGCTCTGAGGAGCTTATCTGACCTTAGTTAATTGCTTGCTGGACATCTTTCCTGGCTTATGCAAGATGAAAAAATGGCAATTTTCTCGTGTTCATCTAGTATGTGTCTTGATAAAGATTTGTTCGCACTGACTGACCAATGAAATGACGTCAATACGATCTTTTTCTGTGCCAGAGAATTTTGGGGCAGTTTTATCTTCATGGTAAACATAAACATGAGGTGGGGATGTTTGATCCGCGGTATTTGTTGCGTTATTCATTTTCACTGTTTGCTTTGTTAATTTAACTTGGACTTGTTTATCGTTGTGTGAGGGAATAGTGGAATAGGTTCGGCCTGAATGGTGAACTCTGTTAAGTATATTGTCATATGTGTGCAAGTCAGAGACAAAGTCCTCGCTTGCTACGTCAGAGGGTGTTTCCCACTCATCATCTAGAGTTGACGTATTTGTTTCTTGATCTTTAGTTTGTGTTGAGTTTTGTACAATGGGTGTGTTGCCTTGGTGCTCTCCTAATTGTGGATCCGCTGTGGGCGCTAATTGTTTATCATCTGGTATTAACGTGTGTGGTGGCGAAAATATCCCTGTCATTAAGGTATGGTGTTATGAAATACGCCTTTTGTTTATGTCCTAACTAAATAGATGAGTAAATGAGTTGTAATAAATGATAGATAGTGAGTGTATAAGTGTATATATAGAAATAAGTAAAGGAGTTGAATATACCTAATTTTAGCACTGAGAAGAAATGAGTAAGTATAATTACACCCACTTGATACAGATCGGAGAGGCGTGTCGATGCAACTGTCGATCTCGGAAGAAAAATGCAGGGTTGAATGAAGATCTCCTCTTGATAATTCTAGGGCTGTGTTGCTGGACGATATTACTCAAAAAATTCCATGGCCTGGTGCATGTAGTGGTTAACAGCTGTAGTCACAGGCAAACCTCATCATAGAACGTCGAATTTCCAACTCAATACTGTGGAAACAAATGAGTATGAGTAGCAGCTATGTGAATAATGAGTAATGAGTAGTGGGTGAGAAGTGCCTGGTGTCAGTCACACGTTGATTGGCGTGGCATTGTGTCAGCAAACTCGCGTGGTGATGTCGTCTCAGCTGATACACATGGTGACATCGGCTTCCCACATTGGTAGCTATGGTGAGTAACTGAGTAGCAATGCATAAGCTGGGTGAAGAAAGGTGAGTAAGATGCGTTATAAATGTGGCTCTGGTGTTTTGCTGTGTGTCATGACCTCTGCGTCAGCGATGGAGGTAGGTGGGAGAGAGTCTTGGAGTTCTGTGTGCTTGTTGCTTTGGTCTTTCTTTTCCTTTACTTGCTTTGTTTTTTATTCTTCTTGCTGCTGCTTGAAGTTGCGTGAAGATTATAGAGTTGTTTTGTAGACTTGTTATTTGTAATTTGTCGTTGCTACTGTATGCTCATAGACTTGGAGGCTTGTAGGCTTGTAGGTTCGTAGGTTGCCACCAATGTGACTCTCTATTCTTGTAATAGGTGAGTCTTGAGTTTTTATTGTTATTTTGATAATTGAAGAGCAGGAGGAGTTAAAGATGAATATAGGGAGTTGATCTTGATTTATTATCTTCAGAGAAAGTCTTAAGTTGAGCAGCGTATAATACAGAGACAATATACTTAATAAGTCTAGTTGGACCCCTCTTCTTGTTCAATCTCTCCACTACCTGTCGGTTCTATGGCTAACCTACTTCTGAGCTCTGCTTCCTAAATTCTGGTGTAGCAGGGGTCGTGTCACGTGTGTTCCCCTGTTGTTGAAATGTTCTAGAAGCCTGTGTGTGAGTATGTGTGTAAGTGTGTGTATGGTCACTAGGCATTGTTCGTGTGCTTATCTCACTGACACACTACCTATCTCATCCCCTGACTTGCTGCTTCTGGTGTATTGTCAACATTTCTTCACTTAGACTTGCAAGCTCATATCCGGTTCCCAGACTTGCCTGGTGCTCTGTCTATCTACCTATCTATCTATCTATCATGTTTTCAATAATGAATTGTATTTATAATATGGAGTCCTGACAATTCATAATTATGCATGTGACACAACGGTCATGCCATGTTGTGCGTCATCCACTCTGTTCTATTGTGAGGAAAAACAATCATTTTATTCGCAAACCATGGTATATGTAGATGTCCTGTTGCATAGGATTGTAGCTACTTTGAGTGCTGGGCAGCTATTGGCTTGTTGTGCAAAAACGTTGTGCAGGCATCACACTGATGGATCACGTGGAGGTAATGAGATACTGTATTTGCATAATGAATGCATATATTGTATTATGATAACTGAAAAATCGGTGTTACATGTGTCCAGTCCACAAATGATGTCGCATTCTTCGAGGTGCAATTTCATTAGTCTGGACAGCTGTGATACAACATCCACAAACATTGATCATCATTTATTATATTCTCTTTAAAACGTTCATACATTAGTTTTCATACAAGTATCACACATTCAGGCCCTCCTCAGCTCCAGACACACCATACCATTTAATCGTGTGTCTACGCTCACACACTGTTCATCCAGAGGGAGCAATAATTCCTTACCATGCATGTCTGTCTGTTGTCTGCCATTATAACACAAGGTTTTAGTATGTGGCCAAGGCTAAACAGAATATATCGGTGGTGTGGTGTTGCTGGGAGAGTGTAAAATTGTGTACAGTCTATGTGTGTTTTTGCAGGGAATCTGGTAATACACTTCACCGACTTATTCACACTCATGACAAGATAGCAGCCAAAGTCGCGGTTTTTGTGACAATACTGACTGACCATTGTATAGTCTTTCACCTCCCAACGGTCTGAATCAGATCCTGTTCTCAACCAACAGAAACATTAAGTAACAGAGTGAACAATGCAATTTTATATGTAAAGTAAAGAGTGTTTTTATGCACCGTGCCATCATACAGGCGTATACAGCATAACACAGCCAAGGATAAGCTGGACCTACGGTAAGATAAAGGTTGAGTGCTGCTGGAGCGTCCAAGTAAACATAAGCAACATTGTAGCACCAGCACCTGGATGGTAAAACCCAACCACCGCGCTTTAGGCAAAATTCCCATGGGTACTGAAGCTGCCCCACGTCATCCGGTAGATTTACACACGGGTATTGATAAGGCTGCAATTTCGTCGTTGTGAGGCGATATGATAAGGAAGTCAACATTAGGTCTTGTTACCCATTATACGAGGAAGGTTAGGAAATTTGTGTGTGAGAGAGAGAGAGAGAGAGAGAGAGAGAGAGAGAGAGAGAGAGAGAGAGAGAGAGAGAGAGAGAGACTAGAACACAGACAGACAGACTGATGCATTAATAGTGTCATTACAAGTTGATACAATACGACATAATAGACTCAGGGAAGGATAGGGGGGTCCTTGTCTCCCTGGGTGTCCTTCTACTGTGACGGTAGCTCATGTCACCCATCTGTGACAGTATACAGTAAGTATAACAAACCTCCGTGTTTCAGGCTATGAGAGAGAGAGAGAGAGAGAGAGAGAGAGAGAGAGAGAGAGACTCTCTCCTTATATATATATATATATATATATATATATATATATATATATATATATATATATATATATATATATATATATATATATATATATATATATATATATATATATAGTTACGGAACGGAGAAAACTGTCCCGCAAATTTCCAGGTTCAAAACAAAAGAGTTAGGTAAAATTACAAGTTAAAGTTTAATGCTCAAACTAACAAAAAACATTCAGGACTCATAAGGATAATGTAATGGCAAAACAGGTTATATATATGGTTAACTGCAATAGCCTCTATTACCACGAAATTAGCAAGAGTAAATTTACCTAAGTCAGCCCTGATAAAATGAAAATACACTGGGTAATGCTCAGTTAATGCAAGATAAATTATTACAGATACAAACTATTATTAATGTTGGCTGACAATAAGAACCTTTACATAAATTACAAAAACCTTACTAGGCCTAAGAATTAACCTTATGCTACACAGAACAAAAAAAATGCAACAACAGTTATACTCAAATTACACACAGTTGCTAGATGGTTGGAGACTTCCTGAGCACTCACAATAATAATAACTGTACAGGGGAGGACAGAGATGTGAGCAAAATGAGGAGTAGATCTAAGTGGCAATGATGCAGAGACTGAGCTCATTATATAGGGGCCGGCAGAGCTTGATACAACTTGTAAGAAGGACGCGCAAATGAAGCCATAAGGGACAAAGAGCTGACAATCCTGCTCTGAACAACAGAAAGGACGACTTACTCTACTATAACGGTAGAAGGGGGGACTGAGGCAGAACACGCTCGTGATCAAACATGCAGCATACTGTGCGTTAAAATTACACAAAGGATGATGAAATCATAGGCTATTTAACACCTCCCCACAAAGAAAAAGAAATTTACAAAGGAAATTTCTTATTACTCTAAAACAATCTGTCTAAAGTCTAGATAAGCAATCTGCAATAACATTTTCTTTCCCCTTGACATGTTGTATGTCTAATGAATACTCCTGAAGAAGTAGACTCCATCTTGTCAATCACTGATTTTTATCTTTAAACTTACTAAGGAATTTCAGTGGGTTATGATCGGTATAAATGACTATGGGGTCAAAACCAGAACACAAATAAAATGAAAAATGCTGTTAACCCAAAATCAAGGCCAAAAGCTCTTTCTCAATAGTTGAGTAGTTCTTTTGAGGTGGAGTGAACTTCTTACTGTAATAAGATACAGGGTGTTCAATACCCTGATCATCCTCTTGCAGCAAAAGAGCCCCAGCTCCTGTATCACTTGCATCAACAGACATCTTAAAAGGCTTAGCAAAATTTGGAGTAGCGAGCACTGGCTGACTTAATAGGATAGCTTTAAGTTTGCTGAAAGAGTTTTCACAGTTAACGGTCCAGACAAATTTAACTCCCTTTTTCAGTAGGTCTGTAAGTGGTGATACAAGAATAGAAAAGTTAAGAACAAATCTCCTGTAATAACCTACCATTCCCAAAAATCTTTGTAGCTCTTTCCTACTTTTAGGTCTGGGAAGATCACTTATAACCTGAACCTTAGCTGCTAGTGGTGCAACATGTCCATCACCAATTACATACCCAAGGTACTGAACTTTAGCTTGACCAAACTCACACTTTGATAAATTAGCTACAAGATTAGCCTGAACTAAACGCTCAAGAAATTTACTGACATGGCATAGGTGATCTTTCCAGTTGTCACTGAAGATTAATACATCATCAATATAAACAACACACCCTGCCAAACCCTCTGTTACAACATTCATGAGCTTCTGAAATGTGGCTCGAGCATTCTTCATACCATATGGCATTACAGAACATGCAAAAGTCTTTCCTAGTGTTACAAAACATGAGATCTCCCTAGCACGTTCAGTCATAGGTACTTGCCAGTATCCCTTTAACAAATCAAACTTACTTATGTACCTAGCCTTTCCGATCTTGTCTATGCAATCTTCCACACGAGGGAGAGGGTAAGTGTCTGTTTTGGTTATCTGATTAACACGTCTGTAGTCGATGCAAAACCGCTGTGACCCACCTGGCTTAGGGACTAGAGTGACAGGAGAACTCCACTCGCTCTGACAGGGCTAAATCATCTTGTGGTCCAACAGGTAGCCAAGCTCCTTCTGGATGAGAGGAACTTTCACTGGGTTCACACGGTAAGGAGGCAGTTTAATTGGCTTTGCGTCTCCAACATCGACATCATGCATCAACACAGTAGTTCTTCCTGGAGTGGCACGGAACACTTGCGGGTACTCCTGCAGTAATACCGAAAACTCCTGCCTTTCCTCGGGAGGTAGATGAGAAAGCTTAGTCTGGAGATCATTCATGATATCAGGATTCTTCCCCAAACTATCACTCAGGCTCATACTGCATGGGAGAGCTTCACTTGCAGACTCGGGTGGAACAACTACAGTGCAGACTGGATTATTTTCGTCCCGCCTGTGATATAACTTTAGCATGTTGATGTGACATAGTTGCTTGTTCTTTCTACGATCTGGTGTGGCGATGACATAGTTGACATCACTGAGTTTCTTCTCCACGAAATAAGGACCACTAAACTTGGCTTGAAGAGGTTGCCCATGAACTGGTAGCAGAATCAAAACCTGATCTCCTGGCTGAAAGTGGCGTAACCTGGACTTCTTATCATACCAAGTCTTCATCTTCTCCTGAGCAGCTCCTAAATTCTCTCTCGCCAGCTGTAAAGCAGTGGACAGCCGTTCTTTGAACTTCATCACATACTCCAGCAGGTTGACGTCATCTCCCTCCGACAGCCAGCATTCCTTGAGTAACTTAAGGGGTCCTCTTACTTCATGGCCAAACAGTAGTTCAAAGGGAGAGAAGCCCAGTGATTCATTTGGAGATTCTCTTGCAGCAAACACAGCGAATGGAAGACCTTTATCCCAGTCTTTCTGATGTTCCAAACAGTATTTCTTGAGCATCGATTTGAGTGTTTGATGATATCTCTCCAACGCTCCTTGGGTCTGGGGATGGTAAGCTGAAGACGTGATCTGGGAGATGCCCAACTCTTTCAGAGACTGCTTGAAAACATTTGACATGAAATTACTTCCCCGGTCTGACTGTACCTCCTTGGGCAGACCAAACTTTGTGAAGAACCCTAGCATTTCCTTAACCACGTTCTTTGCTGAGATATTTCTAAGTGGAATGGCTTCAGGATAACGAGTAGCCATATCAATCAGGGTCAACACATAAGAAAATCCTGAAGAAGTCTTAGGAAGAGGGCCCACAATATCCACCAACACACGGGTGAAAGGCGCCTCAAAAGGAGGAATGGGAACTAGAGGTGCAACCCTTTCGGACTGATTACACTTCCCCACAACTTGACAGGTGTGACAAGACTTACAATACCAGGAAACATCCCTGAAGATACCTGGCCAGTAGAAGTGTTTCAAAATGCGTGCCACAGTCTTCCTCACTCCAAGGTGTCCTGCCAAACTGGAATCATGAGCCACTCTAATGATATCCTGCCTACAAACACGAGGGATGACAACTTGATGTACAACCTCCCATTCACAGTCGGCTGATGCTGTTGGGGGTCTCCACTTTCTCATAAGTACTCCTGACTTTATATAATAACAAGTAGAAGCACCAGCTGACTCTTCCTCACTGCAAGCAGAGTTAGCTAGACCTTTCAACTCAGGGTCAGCAACCTGCAACTCAACCAACTCTTGACGAGACAAATTATCAACACTACGGGGTATTGCCTCATCTGGTGAGTGGTCCAAATTAGCAAGAAAAGTGTCAGCTAGGATAACATCATCATCATCATTATCCTCTAAATCACCAGTAACTTTAGACTTAGGCCTAATGACAGCACATGCAGGGAACACATCAGGGACATCACAATCCTGGGACGCAGCCACTGGCTCACTAGACAACTGAGGAGCTGGACACACTTGACTTCCACCAATATCATTTCCAAGTAAGAAAGTTACACATGAAATTGGGAGTGTCTCAACCAACCCAACCATAACGGAACCATTAACAAAACCAGACTCTAAATTCACTCTGCACAGAGGGACAGAGAAATAATTATTCCCTACACCTTGTAAGAATACAGTTTCATCAGAGGAATTAACATTAGAGCCTAGAACACTGGTCAGCATAAGGGATTGGCAAGCACCTGTATCACGATATATTTTAACTGATTTCCTGTCACTACTGTCCAGAGGACTGACAAAACCATCAGACAGGAAATTAGCACATGAACTCTTGAGAGTGTCACCCACGTTACTGCTCAAAAGAGGAGCTCCATCATGAGAATTTAAGTTACCCCTCAAAGCAGGTTCATTTAACTCAGTTAAAGAATTATGGGAACTCTCAAGGGTGGACACTAGACCAATTGACTGAATATTTAAAGACTCCTTTTTGTTCACATCACGCTGTCTCCTGAAACATTTCTCCGTAGTATGACCAAGCTTACTACAATAAGTACATTTACTTTTCTGAAATCTAGAGGTGAAGCTGGTATTTACTTCCTGAGAAACATCATCTTTATTCTCTTTTCTGTTACCTGTACTCTGAGTAGAGGCAACGTATTTACTCTCAGCTTTCCTTCTTTCTCTAGAATATCTCTTGTGAGTGAGAACATATTCATCAGCTAAAACTGCAGCATCATACAAATTATCTATTCTTCTCTCATCAAGATATAGGCTTACATCTTTACTAATACACCTTTTGAAGTCCTCCAGCAAAATCATCTGCTTAAATTTGTCCAAATCAGAATCCACATTCTTAGAATTTAACCACTGCTCTAACAGATCTTCTTTGATTTTTGCATACTCAACATGGGATTGCTTATCTTGCTTGTAAGTTGTCCTAAATTTTACTCTATAGGGTTCAGGAACAAGCTCATAGGCTTTAAGAATCAAGCTCTTAACTACATCATAATTATCAGATTGATCCTGAGGCAAAGATGCAAAAGTTACTTGAGCTTTACCGGTGAGAACAGTTTGAAGGAGTACTGGCCAATACTTTTTAGGCCAATTAAAACCTGTAGCTACCCTCTCAAACAACTGAAAATACTTTGTTAAATCAGATTCATTAAAAGGAGGAACAAGTTTAACATTTTTAGCCACATCAAAATCATCAGAGCTAGATGATCCAGTTCCACCTTGTTTCATGCGATACTCATGGTCTGCCTGAATCCTAGCAAGTTCAATTTGTGCCTGAGCCTGTACCTGTGCCTCTTGAATACGAGCATTCGCCTGAAATTCAGCCTCCTGAATACGAGCCTGAGACTCAGCCTCCTTAGCCTGAGACTCAGCCTCCTTAGCACATGCTTGAAATTCAGCCTCCTTAACACGAGCCTCCTGCAGTGCTAGCTGTAACTTAGCTAATTCAATCTGCGTTTGCTCATTTGGAGGAGTTACATTAAACAAGCTTTTATTAATCATGCCAACAATTTGATCTTTAGAATGATAAGAGTGAACTGCAATTCCCAATTGTTGAGCAACAAGCTTAAGTTCATTCTTTGTTCTGTTTTCTACATCACACACTGTTTGCACATTTGACAAAAAATCTTTGGCTTCATCAATTGTAGTAATAGTAGACATCATGAATAAATCACAGTCACAAAATATCAAGCAATATCCTTATGATATTATTCTGAACATCCTGATAAGAGGTCACCAAATTTATGTTACGGAACAGAGAAAACTGTCCCGCAAAGTTCCAGGTTCAAAACAAAAGAGTTAGGTAAAATTACAAGTTAAAGTTTAATGCTCAAACTAACAAAAAACATTCAGGACTCATAAGGATAATGTAATGGCAAAAACAGGTTAAATATATGGTTAACTGCAATAGCCTCTATTAACACGAAATTAGCAAGAGTAAATTTACCTAAGTCAGCCCTGATAAAATGAAAATACACTGGGTAATGCTCAGTTAATGCAAGATAAATTATTACAGATACAAACTATTATTAATGATGGCTGACAATAAGAACCTTTACATAAATTACAAAAACCTTACTAGGCCTAAGAATTAACCTTATGCTACACAGTACAAGAAAAAATGCAACAATAGTTATACTCAAATTACACACAGCTGCTAGATGGCTGGAGACTTCCTAAGCACTCACAATAATAATAACTGTACAGGGGAGGACAGAGATGTGAGCAAAATGAGGAGTAGATCTAAGTGGCAATGATGCAGAGACTGAGCTCATTATATAGGGGCCAGCAGAGCTTGATAGAACTTGTAAGAAGGACGCGCAAATGAAGCCATAGGGGACAAAGAGCTGACAATCCTGTTCTGAACAACAGAAAGGACGACTTACTCTACTATAACGGTAGAAGGGGGGACTGAGGCAGAACACACTCGTGATCAAACATGCAGCATACTGTGCGTTAAAATTACACAAAGGATGATGAAATCAGAGGCTATGTAACAATATATATATATATATATATATATATATATATATATATATATATATATATATATATATATATATATACAGTATAAATAAAATGAGAGAACCAACATAGGCCTTTGTTGGTGATGACCCTACTCCCACCTGCCCACCTCCTCACTCACTCGAACTCCACAACAGTCCACTTCCATATACATCTTGCCACCAAGAAGGGTGGTCAATCCATCCCAGCCTCTCTATTCCTGCAACATTTCCTTCCTCCTGTTATACCCCGTCCCACTAACCGACCTATCCTCAAGTCCCCCCTTACCTACAAAATATTCTATTCTATTTCTAACTGCCTTGAGAATATTGTTTTCAATGTTCAGCGCCCTGCTACACGGCGTCACAGATATCGGTAATATAAAAATCTATTGTCGAACTTGAGGTTATTATGAATCTCGTATGATGGCTCTAATCATGTATACCACAACGACGCTTCACTTCTCATCTACAATCACCACCACCACAGTGCCAAGTACACATTACAAGTCATGATATTTTAGCTCCTGCTTCCATTTGTCCTATGATTGTTATACTGTGTGTGTCCATTGTCTGTCATGAAACTGAGAGGATAGTATCGGACCTTCACTGTTACAGAGGCATTTCGGTGGTGTGGTTTTGCTGTAAATGAAACTCAAGTAGGCTTTTAAAATAACTAAAACATCACTATGCATTCCACTATTTTCGGGACCATCTTATTGTGTATTTTACCCACTGCGCAGTAATATATATATATATATATATATATATATATATATATATATATATATATATATATATATATATATATATATATATATATTGTTACGGAACAGAGAAAGATAATGTACACTTTAAGTGAGAATACTGAAAATCACTACTGTCCCGTAAAGTTCCAGGTTCAAAACAAAAGAGTTAGGTAAAATTACAAGTTAAAGTTTAATGCTCAGACTAACAACAAAACATTCAGGACTCATAAGGATAATGAAATGGCAAATAAACAGGTTAAATATATGGTTAACTGCAATAGCCTCTATTAACACGAAATTAGCAAGAGTAAATTTATCTAAGTCAGCCCTGATAAAATGAGATACCAGATAATACTCAGTGAATGCAAGATAAATTATTACAGATACAAAATAATATTAAAACTGATGGACATAAAGATCCCTACATGAATTACAAAAACTTCACTAGGCCTACAAATTAAACTTATGCTATACAGTACAAGAAAAAATACAACAGTTATACTCAAATTACACACAGCTGCTAGATGTTTGGAGATTTCTTGAGCACTCACAATAATAATATCTGTACAAGGGAGGACAGAGATGTGAACAAAATGAGGAGCAGATCTAAGTGGCAATGATGCAGAGACTGAGCTCATTATATAGGGGCCGGCAGAGCTTGATACAACTTGTAAGAAGGACGCGCAAATGAAGCCATGGGGATAAAGAGCTGAAAATCCCGCACTGAATAACAGAGAGAACGACTTACTCTACTATAACGGTAGAAGGGGGGGACTGAGGCAGAACACGCTCGTGATGAAACATGCAGCATACTATGCGTTAAAATTACACAAAGGATGATGAAATCATAGGCTATGTAACACCTCCCCACAAAGAAAAAAGAAATTTACAAAGGAAATTTCTTATTACTCTAAAACAATCTGTATATGGCATTACAGACCATGCAAAGGTCTTTCCTAATGTTACAAAACATGAGATCTCCCTAGCACGTTCGGTCATAGGTACTTGCCAGTATCCCTTTAACAAATCAAACTTGCTTATATACCTAGCCTTTCCGATCTTGTCTATGCAATCTTCCAAGCGAGGGAGAGGGTAAGTGTCTGTTTTAGTTATCTGATTAACACGTCTGTAGTCAATGCAAAGCCGCTGTGACCCACCTGGCTTAGGGACCAGAGTGACAGGAGAACTCCACTCGCTCTGACAGGGCTCAATCATCTAGTGGTCCAACAGGTAGCCAAGCTCCTTCTGGATGAGAGGAACTTTCACTGGGTTCACACGGTAAGGAGGCAATTTAATTGGCTTTGCGTCTCCAACATCGACATCATGCTTCAACACAGTGGTTCTTCCTGGAGTAGCACGGAACACTTGCGGGTACTCCTGCAGTAATGCCGAAAACTCCTGCCTTTCCTTGGAAGGTAGATGAGAAAGCTTAGTCTGGAGATCATTCATGATATCAGGATTCTTCCCCAAACTATCACTCAGGCTCATACTGCATGGGAGAGCTTCACTTGCAGACTCGGGTGGAACAGCTACAGTGCAGACTGGATTATTTTCGTCCCGCCTGTGATATAACTTTAGCATGTTGATGTGACATAGTTGCTTGCTCTTTCTACGATCTGGTGTGGCAATGACATAGTTGACATCACTGAGTTTCTTCTCCACGAAATAAGGACCACTAAACTTGGCTTGAAGAGGTTGCCCATGAACTGGTAGCAGAATCAAAACCTGATCTCCTGGCTGAAAGTGGCGTAACCTGGACTTCTTATCATACCAAGTCTTCATCTTCTCCTGAGCAGCTCCTAAATTCTCTCTCGCCAGCTGTAAAGCAGTGGACAGCCGTTCTTTGAACTTCATCACATACTCCAGCAGGTTGACGTCATCTTCCTCCGACAGCCAGCATTCCTTGAGTAACTTAAGGGGTCCTCTTACTTCATGGCCAAACAGTAGTTCAAAAGGTGAGAAGCCCAGTGATTCATTTGGAGATTCTCTTGCAGCAAACACAACGAATGGAAGACCTTTATCCCAGTCTTTCTGATGTTCCAAACAGTATTTCTTGAGCATCGATTTGAGTGTTTGATGATATCTCTCCAACGCTCCTTGGGTCTGGGGATGGTAAGCTGAAGACGTGATCTGGGTGATGCCCAACTCTTTCAGAGACTGCTTGAAAACATTTGACATGAAATTACTTCCCCGGTCTGACTGTACCTCCTTGGGCAGACCAAACTTTGTGAAGAACCCTAGCATTTCCTTAACCACGTTCTTTGCTGAGATGTTTCTAAGTGGAATGGCTTCAGGATAACGAGTAGCCATATCAATCAGGGTCAACACATAAGAAAATCCTGAAGAAGTCTTAGGAGGAGGGCCCACAATATCCACCAACACACGGGTGAAAGGCGCCTCAAAAGGAGGAATGGGAACTAGAGGTGCAACCTTTTCAGTCTGATTACACTTCCCCACAACTTGACAGGCGTGACAAGACTTACAATACCAGGAAACATCCCTGAAGATACCTGGCCAGTAGAAGTGTTTCAAAATGCGTGCCACAGTCTTCCTCACTCCAAGGTGTCCTGCCAAACTGGAATCATGAGCCACTCTAATGATATCCTGCCTACAAACACGAGGGATGACAACTTGATGTACAACCTCCCATTCACAGTCGGCTGATGCTGTTGGGGGTCTCCACTTCCTCATAAGTACTCCTGACTTTACATAATAACAAGTAGAAGCACCGGCTGACTCTTCTTCACTGTAAGCAGAGTTAGCTAGACCTTTCAACTCAGGGTCAGCAACCTGCAACTCAACCAACTCTTGACGAGACAAATTATCAACACTACGGGGTACTGCCTCATCTGGTGAGTGGTCCAAATTACCAAGAAAAGTGTCAGCTAGGATAACATCATCATCATCATTATCCTCTAAATCACCAGTAACTTTAGACTTAGCCCTAGTGACAGCACATGCAGGGAACACATCAGGGACATCACAATCCCGGGACACAGCCACTGGCTCACTAGACAACTGAGGAGCTGGACACACTTGACTTCCACCAATATCATTTCCAAGTAAGAAAGTTACACCTGACATTGGGAGTGTCTCAACCAACCCAACCATAACGGAACCATTAACAAAACCAGACTCTAAATTCACTCTGCACAGAGGGACAGAGAAGTAATTATTCCCTACACCTTGTAAGATTACAGTTTCATCAGAGGAATTAACATTAGAGCCTAGAACACTGGTCAGCATAAGGGATTGGCAAGCACCTGTGTCACGATATATTTTAACTGATTTCCTGTCATTACTGTCCAGAGGACTGACAAAACCATCAGACAGGAAATTAGCACATGAACTCTTGAGAGTGTCACCCACGTTACTGCTCAAAAGAGGAGCTCCATCATGAGAATTTAAGTTACCCCTCAAAGCAGGTTCAGTTAACTCAGTTAAAGAATTCTGGGAACTCTCAAGAGTGGACACTAGACCAATTGACTGAATATTTAAAGACTCCTTTTTGTTCACATCACGCTGTCTCCTGAAACATCTCTCCGTAGTATGACCAAGCTTACTACAATAAGTACATTTACTTTTCTGAAATCTAGAGGTGAAGCTGGTATTTACTTCCTGAGAAACATCATCTTTATTCTCTTTCCTGTTACCTGTACTCTGAGTAGAGGCAACGTACTTACTCTCAGCTTTCCCTTTTTCTCTAGAATATCTCTTGTGAGTGAGAACATACTCATCAGCTAAAACTGCAGCATCAGACAAATTATCTATTCTTTTCTCATCAAGATATAGGCTTACATCTTTACTAACACACCTCTTGAAGTCCTCCAGCAAAATCATCTGCTTAAATTTTCCAAAATCAGAATCCACATTCTTAGAATTTAACCACTGCTCTAACAGATCTTCTTTGATTTTTGCATACTCAACATGGGATTGCTTATCTTGCTTGTAAGTTGTCCTAAATTTTACTCTATAGGGTTCAGGAACAAGCTCATAGGCCTTAAGAATCAAGCTCTTAACTACATCATAATTATCAGATTGATCCTGAGGCAAAGATGCATAAGTTACTTGAGCTTTACCGGTGAGAACAGTTTGAAGGAGTACTGGCCAATTCTGTTTGGGCCAATTAAAACCTGTAGCTACCCTCTCAAACAACTGAAAATACTTTGTTAAATCAGATTCATTAAAAGGAGGGACAAGTTTAACATTTTTAGCCACATCAAAATCATCAGAGCTAGATGATCCAGTTCCACCTTGTTTCATGCGATACTCATGGTCTGCCTGAATCCTGGCAAGTTCAATTTGTGCCTGAGCCTGTACCTGTGCCTCTTGAATACGAGCATTTGCCCGAAATTCAGCCTCCTTAACACGAGACTCCGCCTCCTTAGCCTTAGCCTCCTGCAGGGCTAGCTGTAACTTAGCTAATTCAATCTGCGTTTGCTCATTTGGAGGAGTTCCGTTAAACAAGCTTTCATTAATCATGTCAACAATTTGATCTTTAGAATGATGAGAGCGAACAGCAATTCCCAATTGTTGAGCAACGAGCTTAAGTTCATTCTTTGTTCTGTTTTCTATATCACACACTGTTTGCACATTTGACAAAAAATCTTTGGCTTCATCAAGTGTAGTAATAGTAGACATAATTAATAAGTAACAGTCACAAAATATCAAGCAATATCCTTATGATAATATCCTGAATCCTGATAAGAGGTCGCCAAATTTATGTTACGGAACAGAGAAAGATAATGTACACTTTAAGTGAGAATACTGAAAATCACTACTGCCCAGTAAAGTTCCAGGTTCAAAACAAAAGAGTTAGGTAAAATTACAAGTTAAAGTTTAATGCTCAAACTAACAACAAAACATTCAGGACTCATAAGGATAATGTAATGGCAAATAAACAGGTTAAATATATGGTTAACTGCAATAGCCTCTATTAACACGAAATTAGCAAGAGTAAATTTATCTAAGTCAGCCCTGATAAAATGAGATACCAGATAATACTCAGTGAATGCAAGATAAATTATTACAGATACAAAATAATATTAAAACTGATGGACATAAAGATCCCTACATGAATTACAAAAACTTCACTAGGCCTACAAATTAAACTTATGCTATACAGTACAAGAAAAAATACAACAGTTATACTCAAATTACACACAGCTGCTAGATGTTTGGAGATTTCTTGAGCACTCACAATAATAATATCTGCACAGGGGAGGACAGAGATGTGAACAAAATGAGGAGCAGATCTAAGTGGCAATGATGCAGAGACTGAGCTCATTATATAGGGGCCGGCAGAGCTTGATACAACTTGTAAGAAGGACGCGCAAATGAAGCCATGGGGACAAAGAGCTGAAAATCCCGCACTGAATAACAGAGAGAACGACTTACTCTACTATAACGGTAGAAGGGGGGGACTGAGGCAGAACACGCTCGTGATCAAACATGCAGCATACTGTGCGTTAAAATTACACAAAGGATGATGAAATCATAGGCTATGTAACAATATATATATATATATATATATATATATATATATATATATATATATGTCAGGAAGGACTTTGCTACAATGGACATTTTTCTTATTGTGGAAATGTGGAGGAACCAACCATGAGCACAGCCGCCTTGCGCCACCATCTCCAAATTAACCCGCCGCTTGCCGGACACCCCAGACATAAAGTGGCCAATTTTCGATTTTTTTTTTTTTTTAAGGCTAAAATGATAGATTTTGATGTGAAAAAAAAAAACAATATGACCATTAAAAGACTCACCAGAGAGTAGGAGTGCGTTTTCTGGAAGTCCCTGGTCTGCCCCTGAGATATAGTTTCCCAGAGAACTGCAGCAAAGGTGAGAGAAAACCTCGTTTTCTATTAAGGTAAACTCAGGTATTCTGGCCAACGTTACTCAGGGAAGGTCTAGGAATGTTTTTTTACACTTTTCAGTTCACTTCATATGCATAATTTTTTTTTCACTGGATTTCATACAGGAAACATCTTTTTTTTTTTTTCCCTATAAATCATTAGTACTGCAACACCTGTCACCTGTCACATATCTCAAAGTGCATCCTTCATTTTACATTTACAGTAACTTACGTACAATTTTACTTCACTGTGTACTGCACTTACACTTGCGGTAAATTATTTACAACATGCCTTCAGTATACACAGACACTGTAGAGTATTTCTGAGTGTCTCACTGTGAATACATTGTCATACACTTACGATACCAACGTTACTTCACTACATACAGTCCTTACACTTACAGGAAGATATTTACAAGAGTATTTCACTGTCTTACTCAATAGTTTTGAAGATTGTGGTACTCCTCAAAGCAAGGATAACTGCACGGACCAAGGTTGCATTACGCACACATATACCTAGAGTCCTTCCGCTGAGTACTTGGCCTTGCGGTGCTATTTGTGCACACATGTCACCTTCGCTGCGGATTCTGACGAATCTTAGTGGGAGGGATGATCGTGGGGAAGTGGCGACTGGTGAGGTGGATAGGTGTTGCAGCGGTGTGGCGGTGGTGAGTGGCAGTCCTTTCCTCTGAGTATTCCCCCAGTATTTCCCGCACCAGCTCACGAATATAGCCCTCAAAGGTCTCCTTTATGCCAGTTACCTGAGTGTGGAGCAGGTGAGTATTTAGGACTGTGATGTCGAGGAGATGGAAGAATAGTTCCTTGTACCACTTCATCGTAGGCCTGGCACAATCCACGCTGGAAATCATTGCATCTGACTGATCTGCCTTTTGCATATTCACATTGAAGGCCAGGACAGGTTCTGGTTTCCAGACACGGCGCCGCCCTTCTGTCCTGTAGTCGATGCTATCAGTGCAGTGTACGAGTGGCTTGTGTCCAGATGAGAGAAGGGAGACTTCTCTGTTGTGATGCCGGGCTGTTACAAGGAAGTTATTGGCCTTGTAAAATACAACTTCGTTCTTTTGCAGCTTCCCCCCCACCTTCACCATGTGCTTGCGGCTCTTTTTCACAGTGCCACACAGACCTGTCTCCTGGAGGTGAAGGTACCTGGCCAGAAGTGGGCTTGTGTACCAGTTGTCCAGGTACAGGACGTGCCCTTGATGAAGGTATTCATCGATCATCGTCTTCACCACAGCACTTGTGCCTTTTGCTGGGAATATATTGCCTGAAGGCAATATTACCTCTCCATACCACAAGACTCTCGTCTATGACGAGGTCTCTGTAGGGAGAAAAGGAGGTACGAAATTTCTCACGTAGGTGGTCGAAAACCACACGTATCCTTCTCATCCTGTCCGTGTTGTTTGCATTTGCAGGGTCAAGTTGGTCAAAGAAATGCAGTCGGCTCAGGATGTATTGGAACCAATTCCTCCCCTTTACTTTCCCAAAGATAGGTGTTTCCATTAGTGGATCTACAGTCCAGTAGGAGGGGAGCTGGTTCTTTTTCAAAATCCCCATCAATAGTACCAGGCCTAGGAACACATACATCTCTTTAGGCTCACGTCCACCTCAAACAACCGGCTATGCGGCATCTCTGTTACCCCTGCATGCTCAAAGGCAGCAAAGGTTAGTTAGGGCAACAATTCTCAATACAAAGTTCACAGTAAAGAAATTTCTGAAGAAATCCAGCCTACTTGAAGTTGGGGATAGTTCAGGTACAGTACACCCAACAACATGCTCGTATGTGAACGGGTGTATTTCTGAAACAAAGTCACTCACTCCTCCCACTCCCACGTCAGTTCGTCCTCATCACCATCATCACCTCCCTCATCCAAGGGCCATGGGGAAGCATGAGGAAGTGTGGGGAAGGAGGAAAAAGTTTCACTGGAGGTGCTGGGAAGTGTGGGGGATAGGGGAACACTTTCCCTCGATGTGCTGGGAAATGTAGCAAGAGGAGGAACACTTTCACAAGATGTGCTGGGTGTGGGGAATTGGGGAACACTTTCTGTGGATGTGCTGGGTGCAGGGAATGGAGGAACACTTTGTCCTGAGGTGCTAGGGTGGGCTCGGTCACGTGGGTGCGAGGGATAGTGTGAGCGAAATGACTCACCTGCATCCCTCACCGGTAGAATATTCTCAAATCTCCCTCTTTTCCTCCTAACACTTCCAACCCCACGTGGGGAAATCCTCTGCTTCCCCAGCCACCCAGGAATACTAGAAGCTCACCTTCCTCCTCTGAATCCTCCTCCTTGTCATGTGGGGCTAGGCGACCTGCTGATGGCCTCATCCCTTGGGTACTAGCATACCCCACATACCTGGATTTTCTTGGTGTGGGTATTTCCTCCTTACTAGTATTTTCATCTTCCAGTTGCACATAATCCTTATCTTGCACGTCGTCGTCAACATCGCATTTTCCAGTGTAGGGCACCTTCAGGAGCTCCTGAATCTCCTCGTCAAAGAGACTGTGGCAAGACATGACTGTATTGTATGAGTGGTATAAGCAGAGTGAGGTAGAGTGAGGGCAATGACTCAGCGCGTAGGTGTATAGGCCTGAGCGCCTGAGGCGAGGTGGTGGAAGAGTAGACGTACATCCTCACCAATTTTTGCTCACCTAGTTTGAATATTGAGCTCTCCATGATTTTTTTTTTTAAATGACGTTTTAAAACGGCACTGGCACTGAGCGCACAGTTGCGTAATGCTGTTTTAAAATGGCACTAGCACGGGGTGAGTTAACTCATCTTGGATTTCTCTCTACTATCTTGCTTTTATTTTTCCTTTGAAGGAACAATTTGCGGGATTCTTGCATTTGGTTCCTTCTTCCCTGCACTAAAAAAAAAGGCTCACAGACCTCTGCAGCTTTTAAATTATCATTGTACGCATGTTAAAAGCCATACTTACCACTCCGTCAGTCATTTTAGGACTTATTCATAGCAAAGTACTGCTCAGTCATCAAGATTAGCAAGCATCTTTGTGTTTAATAATGTAATAAAAACCTTATGCATTATGACATCCAATTTGGAGCTATCTCATGGAAATGGCTGAGGAGGTAGAGTCATGATTTTCAACCTGCTAACCGAACCTCCACTCTGTAATAAGCCCAGGGGTGAATATAAAACTGGATTATACTGGCTGGCCTCCTTACTTCGTGTCTGCTTCTCCACACTCCACTACAAAATCAAGCTCAAATCCATGATAGACAGAGAATGCTTAAATTAATTTCAATACTACTACTACTACTACTACTACTACAGTACTATTACTTCTACATATAGTAATAGTAATGATAATGAAATTAATGAATGATATCAGTAATGATAAGGTACTAAATACAATACTATATTACACACCAGCCCACCTCCCAGGTTACATGTATTGGTCCAGCAGATGGTTTGGGAGGTAAGTGAGCATACGCTTTGTTGGGCTAGTTGCTCTGATCAGCTGTAAATGACAATGCCTCACCAGACACTTTCCACTGGCTCATGTGCAAATGCAAACTGCTATCCCACCAGTCCACTATGTCATGCCTTCTCGAAACGAGACTAGCAAGGCAGTGACTAGGTTGAAAAGCTGTGTGGCAGCTGGGGCTTGTGGCATCCCTGTTGAACTGATCAAAGCTGGGGTGAGGCAGGGATGCTAAAGTGACCTTCTGGAGGGACTGCACGAGCCTTTGTTGATCTCAAGAAGGCATTTGATTCAGTTAATTGCAAAACTGGGTGGTGTCCCACAGGGATTATTCAATAGGTAACTGACTGGGGGCTGTGAAGTGTGCATGGCAAACATCTTTGCAATAAACTGCAGCGTGAGACAGGGATATGTCCCGGGGCCCCGTCCCTTGCAAAGTGTGTATGGATTGGATACTGGGTGGGGCTGTGAGACAGAGTTACTGTCTAGTATCAGTTGAATATTTATGGGAACTGAGCTTGACGCTGCTGCTGATATGATTATCGTGACGGAGTGGCTGTATACCCTCCTGAAAGGGGTAGTGGCACTTCATAAGGAGGTCATGCCCTGGGACTAAGGTTCTCCAGGACCAAGACCAAAGTCCAGGCATTTGGTGGCTTGGTGGATGAGGCATTAAAGTCTGTGTAGGTATGTGGCGAGGATAGACAGGTACTACACAGATTTGTCATGCTAGTGTGTAAGGTAGTGTTAGTTAATGCGGCAGTAGTGTCTGTGGCAGTAGATGAGGCAGTATTGTCTGTGGTACAGTAGATGAGGCAATAGTGTCTGTATTAGCAGATGAGGCAGTAGTGTCTGTTGTAGCAGATGAGGCAGTAGTGTCTATGGTAGTATATGAGGCAGTAGTCTCTGTGGTCGTAGATGAAGCAGTAGTGTCTGTGGTGTCAATGGTAGTAGATGAGGCAGTAGTGTCTGTGTAGGTGTGTGGGGAGGACACAGAGGTCTGACACATTTGTCTTGGTAGTGTGATCCACAAAAATAGTACGTCAGATGATAAAATCACCCATGGCATCGGCATGACCTCGCTCAGTTCGAGTATTTGGCATTGTTTTATTGTAGGTCAAAGGCTTACATGTTGACCATTGCAGTAAATCGTTGGTGTATGTCACAAATGTACTACAAAACATCACAGCCTTTGTTACATTACTGCTAGTCTTAACTGGGTCGAACTGTTTAATCAGATTTACCAGTAAGAGTGAAAACCCAGTAGGCAGATTTTTTTTTTTTTTTTTTTTTTTTAGTTCACTGCGGCTGTAACAAAGTATATAAAAAGTTTACCGTTTGTTAAGTGAATGTAAACTGGAGGAACACTGGTAAATCAGTTTGAAAGGAAGCAATGACACTTAACCATGTATATACTTCTTTTGTAATTAGTGGAGTGTGTGGTGAAATGCTGAAGCATGGGGGAGAGATAGTAGTAGAATGGATGTGGAAGATGTGCAGATTGGCCTGGGAGGAAGGTAGAGTCCCGGAGGATTGGAAGTCAGGTATAATTATTCCCTTGTACAAAGGAAAAGGGGAAAAAGAAGTGTGTGGTAATCATAGGGGCATTTGTCTTCTTAGTATAATAGGAAAAGTGTATGGTAGGATACTTATAGACAGAGTTAGAGAAAGAACAGAGAAATTAGTTGGAGAAGAACAGGGAGGCTTTAGGAAGGGAAGAGGTTGTGTAGATCAGATATTCATTCTTAGATCTTTAGTGGAAAAGTTTCTAGAGAAGGGAAAGAAGTTGTATGCAGCTTTCATGGATTTGGAGAAAGCATATGACAGGGTGGATAGACAAGGATTGTGGAAAGTGTTAAGAATATATGGAGTAGATGGGAAGTTGTTGAATGCTGTGAAGAGTATGTACGATGGTGCGAAGGCTGCAGTGCGTGTGGATGATGAACTAAGTGAATTTTTCTCTTTGAAAGCTGGTTTGAAACAGGGATGTGTCATGTCTCCATGGTTGTTCAATCTGTACATGGATGGGGTAATAAAAGAGGTACAAGGTAGGGTAGTGGATGTTGGAGTGGCCCTGGTGAGAGAGGATAGTGTTTGGAAACTCCCTGTACTGTTGTTTGCAGATGATACTGTGTTGTTGAGTGAAGACGAAGGGGAGCTGCAAGGCTTGGTGGATGAGTTTGAGAGAGTGTGTAAGAAACGGAACCTAAAGGTGAATGTAGGGAAGAGTAAAGTGATGGTCTTTGAGAGAGGTGAAGTTAGTGAATGTACAGCGAGGTTGGATGGTGAGGAATTGGAAAATGTGAGTACGTTTAAGTATTTGGGTACGTTTAAGTATTTGGGTAGTGTGATGAGTAAGGATGGAGGTTTGGAGGGTGAAGTGCTTGAAAGGGTACAGCAGGGAAGAAAGGTTGCTGGTTCCTTGAAAGCATTGATAAGAAACAGGGAAGTGAGCATGGAAGTGAAAAAGTTACTACATGACAGTATTGTGATACCAACTCTAACGTACGGAAGTGAAGCTTGGACATTGTTGGAAGGACACAAGTCAAGAGTGAGAGCAGTGGAAATGAGTTATTTAAGAGGAGCATGTGGAGTCACATGGAGAGACAGGCTGACGAATGAAGATATAAAGGAGCGTTGTGGTGTGGATGTGGATGTGATAGGAAGCGTTATGAGGAACACACTGAGGTGGTTTGGCCATGTGGAGAGGATGGAGGGTGAAAGACTGACGAAGAGAGTGTATGTGAGTGAGGTGGAGGGGGGAAGAGGGAGGGGGAGGCCGAGGATGAGATGGAGGGATGGGGTGGAGAGGTATATGAGAGAGGGGGGTGTGAGTTGGGAGCAGGGCAGTGAAATGGCGGGGGACAGGGCGACTTGGAGGCGATTTGTTTGTGGCCACCCCAAACGGGATTGAGGCGTCTGGCAATAGATAGATAGATAGATAGAAAACTTTGTTCAAAATTAAAGTATGACAAGAACTTCCCTCTTTTATTTTTTTTTCATTCAGTCATCCATACAGGCAACATATAACTTATTTTTCACTTAGCCAGGCGATTATTTTATTTTTATTCGTTTATTGCCTGATTTTTTTTGGCTGGGTTAGATACAACCTTTATTAACCCCTTCAGTCCGATTACATTTTTCAGTTTATTTTTTTACAGCAGATGAATATTTAGCGTAGGAGAGACAGTTGTAACTGACGGGGTTAGATCCAGCATTCATAAACCTCCTCACAGCTACACACCTTTCCTAGATACTCTCAAATTGCCTGTTGGCAGAATAATAATAATAATAATAATAATAATAAAAGGAAAACGAATTCGGTGTTAGTGAGGCCAACACCAATAAATTTTGTTCAGCTCTGGCCATGAACTAGTTAACCTGTTAACGTTGATGACGGATTACCTGGATGGACAATGAGAGGCTGACTACAAGAGTGTATGTGTACGTGAGGTGGAAGGGGAGAGGGTGACGGGGTGGGGAGGTATATGCATGAGGGAGGTGATTAGGAGGTGGAGGATGAGGTGGAGAGGTAAATTAACAGAGGTGAAGGATGAGGTGCAGGTGTAAATGAATAAAGGTGAAGGATGAGATACGGAGGTAAATAACAGAGGTGAAGGATGAGGTGCAGGGGTAAATGATTAAAGGTGAAGGATGAGATACAGAGGTAAATAACAGAGGTGAAGGATGAGGTGCAGAGGTAAATAAATGGAGGTGAAGGATGAAGTGGAGAGGTACATGAATATATATAACCATATGATGTAGTGCTGCCTACTTCTTCTTCACCTTTATCAATCTTTTTCTGTGTCTGCCCTTCTCTCTTCCTATGTCTAACCATCGTCCACTCACTTGATGTAGTGCCGCCTTCTTCTTCCTTCACCTTTATCATTCTTTTTCAGTGTCTGCCCCTCTCTCTTCCTATTTCTCCCATCTTTCCCATCACATTTTATTACTCTCCTTTCCTTTTCAGATGACTTTACATAGACTGACAAGCCTAATGGCTTCCTGTAAGCCAGGACACCATTTACAGTGTTGGGTGATAACTGTATAACCAGCCTATACGTGTCACCTACGTGTCAACAAGTGAGTTGGAGGAGGTTAGTGCCCCTCCCCGTAAAACAACTAACTCAGAGACAAACGGTCACGCCTTACAGGATTGTGGCGTCTGGCTATAGATAGATAAGGACATCACTTTTGCATTTACTCATATGCTCGTATTCTCATCGGTTAAGGAGGCTTCCTATCGTAGCCTCCTTAGTGATGTATCTATGAACAAGGTACTCAAATACTGGAATCGAGAATGCTTGCACCTCTAAATGTATTTGAATTTATGAAGGCCAAATGACTGTGTGTTAGGTCTCTCTCTCTCTCTCTCTCTCTCTCTCTCTCTCTCTCTCTCTCTCTCTCTCGTTGCCTAAAATTGCCATCTCTGCAGTATATAATAAATTGCCATCAGGCCAAACTAATCCATCCTTCACAACCTCTAATCTAGCCTATTCAGGAATAAAATCACATTCATCACCAAGGCGCAAGAAAATCATTCCAACATTTTAAACAATACAATTGTAGCTTGATGTATGAAAGTTATTATTACAAAGCTTAAAGTACTACCCTTATGTGTACCGTGCTACCTTTATGTGTACTGTACTACCCTTATGTGTACTGTACTACCCTTATGTGTACCGTGCTACTTTTATGTGTACTGTACTACCCTTATGTGTACTGTACTACCCTTATGTGTACTGTACTACCCTTATGTGTACAGTCATAAGAAAAACTATCGTTACCCTTCAGACCTATGCACCATGACACAACGACGAAGTGTTGTGGAATGACGGGACAGGAAAGTTTGTACCTCAAACCCGTCAATGTTGGTTATGTGAGACACAGATATTAGAATATGTGCTAGAGGTAATAAAAGCTAATTAGATCGTTTGTCCTCTGTGTATAGAGACAATACGTTTTATTATCTGCCACCGCATTCATTAAATAAAAATATAACAATGGTGTAGAGTCGGCAACATACATGCAGACGGACAATAAGTTTGTGCATCCATGCCAGATGTATGATAATACTTCAGCCGATACAAATCAAGTTAGTAAATTTCAGTGTAATAATGTTATGTATTGCTTTCTACTTATAATAAATGTTGAGTAGAAGGAAAATAATTATACATGCTCAGTCTCATTGCTTTAATATTTTGTATACCCACCTCCTGCTTCCAAAACAGCCTCTAGACGTCTGAAGCATGCATCTGAAACATCCATCTGAAGCATTTAACCACCCTTCTAAAGCAAACAAATGAACTCGTGCACCCCTGCTAGACTATCATAAAAAAAAAAAAAAAAAATCGATGCCTATAGATTTAATACCCTTCAAAATAATTTATTTGTTGTGTTCTATTGATAATGTGTTGAATGGTAGGAAAATAATAAATCTGCCGAGTTTCATTATTAATACCCGGCGGGGCTCTCAGAGTAAAGCAAACACGCCCTATACATTTCCCCGCCCTATGGCTCATTCTTGCTCATTATTCCAGCTCTTGTAATGGTATTGTGATATGGCAACACTAGATAGGGGAGGGGCGAACAGCAAGTGCCCGCCCACATAGCCCAGCTAACGTTCGTTTAGCATCGAACATTGCAGAGGTTAACGATACTTTTTCTTATGACTTTACTGTACTACCCTTATGCATACTGTACTACCCTTATGTGTACTGTACTACCCTTATATGTACTGTACTACCCTTATGTGTACTGTACTACTCTTATGTGTACTGTACTACCCTTATGTGTACTGTACTACCCTTATGTGTTCCGTAATGCCCTTATGTATACCGTACTACCCTTATGTGTAATGTACAACCCTTATGTGTATTGTACTACACTTATGTGTACTATACTACCTTTATGTGTACCGTACTGCCCTAATGTGTACTGTACCACCTTTACGTGTACTGTACTACCCTTGTGTAATGTAGTACCATTAAGCTTACTGTACTCAAATGTACTAACGTAATGTATGCCTTTGTACACTCGTCTACATCATGGACCTCATGTGCTGGATGGTACTGCACTACAAATGATGGTTGTACAGATGACACGAGGACAGTAAGGATGAGGGTAGTACTGCGTAGTAAAATAATGATGAGGATAGTACAGCATAGTACATTACATGAGGGTATTACAACGCAGTACATGCAGGTAGTACAACACAGTAGCTCAGTACATGGTAGCTCAGTACATGAGAAAGTACAATGCAGTACAATTATCATGAAGGCTGTGCATCAGAGTACACTGATGTAGCAGTCACTATTGGTTGAGCACAGTACCACAATCCACCACAGTGACCTGTGTGATGTCACTGAGGTTGGTTGCTGCCCTCACCACCTCCAGCCCACTGACCACCTCACCAAAGACATTACGGAACACCTCGCCACCTTTACAGTCCCTTGTGGTAATGACAAACTGGGCAGCCGTGGCAGCATCATCCCATCCCCACCACCACACTGCCCCCGCCCTGCCTGACTCCCGGTACTCCCCACCACTCATATCTATTATCCCTGCCCCTCCTCGCCCTCCCTTCCCTTCGTAGTCCCCACCCACTACACACTCCTTCGGCCTGCCCTTGTACCCCACGCCGTGTAATTTAGTGTTGCGGTACGAGACGCCGGTCTGGCCGGTACACAGCAGCCTGAACTGCTCTGCTGCAGGCGTGTTGGGACTCAGCCGGATGTGGACCCGTCCTCTTGTTGCTCCCCCCCAAGCCAGGTCCAGGTGGACCAGGGTGGAGGAGGGATCCATGGCCCCCAGCACCTCACTCACCTGCACAACACAACAACATCAGTCATGAAGGCAGAGACAGGAGGGAAGATATACACACAAAAAGCTGGAGGCAAGGAGAGGAGGGAGGGAGGGAGGAAAGAAGAAGTGTAAGCAAATGAAGAGGAGGAGAGGAGGAGGGAGTTAGAGGATGTCGTAGCAGGGGAGAGAGAGAGAGAGAGAGAGAGAGAGAGGTGGGGGGGGAAGAAAATGTGGATAAAATGGAAAAAGAACATTACAAAGAAAACGTGAACATGAAAACTGAGTTAAGAAGAGGTCAAAGGAATACAAATAAACTCGGAAAACATGGAACAATGCAGAAACGTGGGTGAAAACAGTAGTGAAAAGGAATGGAGAAAATGAAAGTGAATGTTGGCTACAGAGGAAAGGGATGAAAATACTGCACTATTTTCATACACGGTGAAGGAAGTTAAAAGGAAGTTATCAGTAAGGGTGAGCAGAGAGAAAGAAAAAGAGAGGTGAAAGAAGGAAGAATGGAGACAAGGAAATTGGATGAAAATGGAAGAGGCTAAATAGAGAAAGAAGAATTGACAAACACTTGAAAAGGAAGAAGGAAAGGGAGTCCGGAGAAAATGAGACAAAAATAGAAATATGAAAGAAAACAGGAAAGGAACAGATTTAGACAAATGTGACATGACAAAGAAGGAGGGAGAGAAGAAGGAAAAAGAGAGTGTAAAGAAGGAGGGAAGGAGAAAACTAAATGATAATGGAAAAAAGAGGAAAAGGAGGGAGAACGAGGAAGAGAGACGATACACAGATAAGGGATGGAATAAGGGATGAAGTAAAGAAAGAGAGGGTGTGAGTTCAGGGAAGGCAGGAAGAAGGTAAGGCAACAAGAAAGGTCGGAGATACGGGGAAACAGAAGAGGAATAATAGGGAAGGGAAACATAAAACATGAAAGGACAGATGTGTGAGAAACGAACAAGAGAAGTTGAGAAATTGTAAACAGAGGAAGGAATGAAAGAGCAGAGAGACAGGAAGAGAGTATAATGAGCAGCAGGAAGAGAGGAGTGGGTATGTATGCATGTGTGAGGGAGGGAATCAGTGGAATGACCTGCATATAAAACAACCAACTTTTAGAAATTACTGTGAGCTTCATAGCACAGGTGAGATAAGAATCGGTGCTATATGTGGTTGATATGGAGTAAGACTCAAACAGGCGAGAGAGCTGATGGTATAGTCAACCTAAGAAGAGGCGGCAGAGTATCCAGAAGATTTCGGTCAGCGATAATGGTAAGGTGGGGACGCCCATCATCCACCCATTTAGTGTAGTGGTACTCTGTTTTTAGGGTACTCTCCATTGAGTTGCAAGACAAATTATTTCCTATAAACCAGGAAAGCATTTACAACGCTGGGTGGTAACCTTATAACCAACCAACACGTGTTCCCTACCTGACAACAAGTTCGTTGGCGGAGGGTTAGTGCCCCTCCCAGGAAAACAACTAACTAAAAATACGAACAAGAAGCCTCGGACAAGGACTGATCAAACGGTGACGACTAAGGACCGAGCAAAGGAGATGGTACGGAATGTAAGGGGTGCAAATGATGAGGTGAAAGAAAGAGATTGTCCAGGTGCTTGAGGGTGCGAAAGTGGATGTATGTGGATTAACAGAAACTAAATGAAGAGGTGAGGGTGTTAGAGAATGGGAGTTTGGATGGGGTATATGCACGGGAGTAGGTGAGAATGAGAGGGCAAAAGAAGGAGTGCATATTGTTGTGAGTAACAGATGGAAGGAGAATATATGAGAGTATGGATCAGTTGGTTCAAGGAGTGTGTGGGTAAGATTGAAAGTTGGACAACAAATGTGGGTGATTGTGTGTGTGTGTGTGTGTGTGTGTGTGTGTGTGTGTGTGTGTGTGTGTGTGTGTGTGTGTGTGTGTGTGTGTATGTGCTAATGCAAGATCGTGCAAGCAGAGTGAGAAAAGAGTTCTGGACAAATGTGGAAGCGTGCATGGAGAAATTTGAAAGGAATGGGAGTGTTTTTGATTGGAGACATGAATGGAAAAGTAGGGAATGTGAAGATGGATGGAGTAGTTGGTGAGTGGGGTGTGCCTGCAAAGATGGATGAGAATGACAGTGCTTAAGTGGACATTTGTGCATGGAGGGGGTTGGTGATAGCCAATACCCTCTTCAGGCACAAAATGATCCATAGGTATACTGTATGTGACGAGTGATGAGAAGGGTGGGTGGTGAACTGAATGAATGGAAGGCAATGATTGATTATGTGTGTGTGAATAACAGGATGAGTAGGTGTGTAATGGCTGCAAGAGTATATAGAGGTTGGGGGAGTGGACTTTCTAACCACCACTTGGTGGTGGTTAGAATCAAGGTCCAAATGAAATGGAGAAATAGCAGAAGGGAAGAACAGTAGGAAGTAGTTCATACAAGGAGAGTGGAAAGGTTACAAGAGGATGGGAAAAAGGCTGAATATAAGAGGGAAATGGAGGAGCATTTGGGTAAATATGGTTTGGGGCAGATGGGGGGCCTGGAAGGTGTGTGCAAGATATTCACAGAAGAAATCTGTGCATCATGTGAGGTGGTGTGTAGGGTGAAGAGAAGACGAAAAGGGGTGCAGGGAACAGCATGGTGGAATGAAGAGGTGAGACAGGCTGTGGCAAAAGAAGAAAGCATATAGTGAGTGGATGAGAAACAAGGGAGTAGAGGAAGTAGAGATATGAAAGAGACAGTTATATGTAGAGGAAGAGAGAGGTGAAAAGATCAGTAAAAGTAAGAAGAGAGTGGATGAAGAATTTGGAAGGAACTTGAGTGTATAATAGAGGGAATGTAAGAAAGTGTTCTGGAAAGAGATCAAGAGAGTTAGACAGGGTGCTAGAGAAGTTACTTGGGGAGTGAAAGATAAAAATGGTATACTACCAGTGGAGAAGGGAGAAAAAGTGAGCAGATGGAGAGAACACTTTAAAGGAATTGTTGAACATGGAGAATGAAAGTAATGCAAATGTAAATGGCTGGAGAATGGCTGGGAGACGGAGGGATGTGAGAAGGAAGAAAGAAATCAGTATGATGGAAGTTGTGGATGCAATGAAGAAAATTAAAATAGGAGAGCCCCAGGAATTGATGAAGTGTCTGGTGAAATGGTGAAGCATGGGGGAGAGATAGTAGTAGAATGGATGTGGAAGATGTGCAGATTGGACTGGGAGGAAGGTAAAGTCCCGGAGGATTGGAAGTCAGGTATTAGTATTCCCCTGTACAAAGGAAAAGGGGACAAAGAAGTGTGGTAATCATAGGGGCATTTGTCTTCATAGTGTAATGGGAAAAGTATATGGTAGGATACTTATTGACAGAGTTAGGGAAATAACAGAGGAAATAGGTGGAGAAGAACAGGGAGGTGTTAGGAAGGGAAGAGGTTGTGTAGATCAGATATTCATTCTTAGATATTTAGTGGAAAAGTTTCTAGAGAAGGGAATGAAGTTGTATGTGGCCTTCATGGATTGGAGAAAGCATATGACAGGGTGGATAGACAAGGATTCTGGAAAGTATTAAGAATATATGGAGTAGATGGGAAGTTGTTTATGTATGAGGGTGCTAAGGCTGCAGCGCTTGTGGATAGTGAACTTTGAATGAATTTTTCTATGTAAAAGTTGGATTGAAACAGGGATGTGTCATGTCTCCATGGTTGTTCAATCTATATATGGATGGGTTTATAACACAGATACAAGGTAGGGCGGTGGATGTTGCAGTGGCCCTAATGAGAGAGGGCAGTGTTTGGAAACTCCCTGTACTGTTGTTTGCAGATGATACTGTTTCGCCCTCACCCCACACTGACACGGGCTCCATACAGTACAGGAAGGACGTTGCCCAGTGAGTTGTTCTTCCTATGGTCAGCCTTAGGTGTACAGTACACAAAATCAGCTGAGGCGAAAATACACACTGGCTCCTTAAAGTTCACTGTTTTTAATTTACAAATAATTCCACTTAATGCTTTTCAGCTTCACTGTTCTTACAAGCACTGGAGCTATACACACTTTACTAACTGCTATTAGACTTAATGCTTAACAACACTTCACCGTTAGTATAATTAATGCTTGCCAACACTTCATTATTACACAAGTACCGAAAATAATCTTCACTGACAGTAATTACACTTAATGCTTGCCAGCAACTCTTCACAAACTTCACTAACAACACTGCACTGATACTACACCAAAACCGACTGCACTTCACTCAAACTGACCTGAAACCCGACTGACTCAAAACAGTCTCTACCCCATCATTATATAAGCTTGCATTGTTCTAGAAAGACCTACTGCTCAAACATTCTCAGACATGGTGGTCTTGTACTTGCCCCTAACAACAGTTACCAACTACGTGACATCACAACATGCTAGAGTTTTCCTACGTTACATAACACTCTAAATCATTTACCATACAAACTTATATTACTTAATTTAACAAGCAATCACTTAAATAAAACATTATAAAGAAAAAGAGCACAAAAATAAATGCATAACTTACGAAAAAACTACGCTCACAAACAGCAGGCTAACTGGCAACTCTGAATCGTACCGGAACTAGCTACCGTAATTATCAGGAAACGTCGAGAAAGATCTCGGCTGTCTAACTGGCAAATCCCCTTTCATAACACTACCCCCTCCGTGGTTCTTTGTTGTCCCAACAAAACTACACAGTATATACAAACATAAACTTTAATCCTAATGAAACATCTAACTATGCACAAAATAATCCTTCAACTTATCAGGTCTTCTTCATCTGACGCTGGCCCTGTCACTGCAGTACAGCAGCATTTCTTCATATGATTCCCATTCCTACTACACTTCAAGTCGTCTGTTCTTCCGTCTTCTTGCACGCAGTTCATTAAGATTCTCCTGCATTTCCTCAGTGGGGAGACTTCCTGGGAAAAACTGGCTGGTTGTTGCCTCTTTTGTCACCAGCCTTCACTAATGTACCCTCAGTAGAATAGCCAACAGTTTAGGTGCTGCTCCAGGGTATGCCTTGTATGCCATACTCTCCAGGTCATGAGCAAACTGCTGTAGGGATTCTCCTCGAGCCCGTACACGACTCCGGAATCTTGCTCTGTAAACCTCAGTCTGGTACATGATTCCATATCTGCGCTCCAGCACCTCTACAAAGGACTGATAGCTGTTTCTCTCCGTCACTGACATCTGGCCCAGAAGTTCCACTGTGGCACCCTTAAGGCTAGTAGCAAGCTGGACTGCTCTCTGCCTATCATCCCAACCATTCTGATCCGCAAGTAACTCAAACTGTGCACGGTAAGCTTCCCAAGATACCCTTCATATGCTCCCTGTACACTAATCTGAGGCTCAGCAGTGCAATAATTCTCTACAGCCTCAATTTTCTCACTAATTATCTTAACATGGTCAACTACATGCTTCAGCTGGCTATCTACATGCTGTCTGCACTTTATCACCATTCCCTCACTAATCTTTAGCTTTGTGTCTACATGCTGTCTGCACTCTGTCACTATTCCCTCGCTAATCTTCAGCTGGTTGTCCACATGTTGTTTGCACTCCGTCACTATTTCCTCACTAACTGTCTTCAACTGTTCGTCTACATGTTGTTTACACTCTATCACATTATTTCTTATCTCAAACTTCTGCTGCCATAGCACAGTGTATACCTCCTCCTTCAATTGTTCCTGTTCTTTCTTCATTTCCCCCATGAAAGGATCTAGCTGTCCATGCATTCTCAGCTGTAATTCCCTCTGTTGCTCCTGTAGTGCCTCCTGAAGCTGTTCATATCATTCTTTCTGTTCTTCGTTCTGTGCCTGCAGTTGTTCTTTAACATCTTTCTTCTGTGCCTGTAATCATTCTTCGAGCTTTTTCTGTCCTTCTTTCTGTTCTTGTAGTTGTTCTTTGATATTGTTTCTGAGCTTTTTCTGTTCTTCACTTTGTGCTTGTAATTGCCCTTTAAGCTCGTTTCTGAGCTCTTTATTTTGTGTCTCTAGTTGTTCACTCCGTGACTGTAATAGCTTCACGATTGTCGCCAGGGAAATTTCCTCCTGCCCAGCTCGAGACCTTGTTTTCACACCTTCCGCTTCCATGTTGAAGGTTAGACTCACTGCAGCCCTAAATAATCCCACACTCCTGACTCCAGTGTTACGTCCTCACCCCACACTGACACAGGCTCCAACAGCAGTAGTACAATACAGGAAGGACGCTGCCCAGTGAGTAGTTCTTCCTATGGTCATCCTTAGGTGTACAGTACACAAGATCAGCTGAGGCGAAAGTAATCACTGGCTCCTAAAAGTTCGTTGTCTTTATTTTCCAAATAATTCCACTTCATGCTTTTCAACTTCACTGTTCTTACAAGCACTGGAGCTATCCACACTTTACTAACTGCTATTAGACTTAATGCTTAACAACACTTCACTGTTAGTACACTTAATGCTTGCCAGCAACTCTTCACAAACTTCACTAACAACACTGCACTGATACTACACCAAAACCGACTGCACTTCACTCAAACTGACCTGAAACCCAACTGACTCAAAACAGTCTCTACCCCATCATTATATAAGCTTGCATTGTTCTAGAAAGACCTACTTCTCAAACATTCTCAGACATGGTGGTCTTGTACTTGCCCCTAACAACAGTTACCAACTACATCACAACATGCTAGAGTTTTCCTACATTACATAACACTCTAAATCATTTACCATACAAACTTAAATTACTTAATTTAACAAGCAATCACTTAAATAAAACATTATAAAGAAAAAGAGCACAAAAATAAATGCATAACTTACGAAATAACTACGCTCACAAACAGCAGGCTCACTGACAACTCTGACTCGTACCGGAACTAGCTACCGTAATTATCAGGAAACGTCGAGAAAGATCTCGGCTGTCTAACTGGCAAATCCCCTTTCATAACAATACTGTGTTGTTAAGTGAAGACGAAGGAGAGCTGCAAGGCTTGGTGGATAAGTTTGGGAGAGTGTGTAAGAAACGGAATCTAAAGGTGAATGTAGGGAAGAGTAAAGTTATGGTCTTTGAGGGAAGAAAAAGTCAGTGAATGTACAGTGAGGTTGGATGAGGAGGAAATGGAAAATGTGAGTGCATTTAAGTACTTGAGTAGTGTGATGAGTAAGGATGGAAGTTTAGAAGGTGAAATGCTTGAGAGGCTACAACAAGGAAGAAAGGTTGTTGGTTCCTTGAAGGCAGTGATAAGAAACAGGGACGTGAGCATGGAAGTGAAAAAGATACTATATGACAGTATTGTGATACCAACTCTAACGTATGGAAGTGGAGCTTGGACGTTATTGGAGGGACACAAGTCAAGAGTGAGAGCAACGGAAATGAGTTATTTGAGAGGAACCAATGGAGCCACGTGGAGAGACAGACTGGCAAATGAGGAAGTGAAGAAGCATTGTGGTGTGAATGTGGATGTGATAGGAAGAGTTAGGAGAAACACAGTGAGGTGGTTTGGCCATGTGGAGAGGATGGAGAGTGAGAGACTGACGAGGAGAGTGTATGTGAGTGAGGTGGAGGGCGGGAGAGGGAGGGGGAGGCCAAAGATGAGATATGAGGGATGGAATGAAGAGATATATATGAGAGAGGGGTGTGTGAGCTGGCAGCAGGGAAGTGAAATGGCGGGGGACAGGGCGACATGGAGGCGATTTGTTTGTGGCCACCCCTTACGGGATTAAGGCTACTGGCAATAGATAGATAGATAATGTGCATATTCTTCCTTATATCTTTACAAGGTGAAGCCTATTATGTAAAACTGTTACAGAAAACATAAAGTTAATGCCAAAGTACAGGTATATTTCAAAACCGATGGAGGCAGTTCGTTAGTTACGAAAACAGGAAATCCTAAACGGAACTAACTGAAATATCAAGGACAGTCAGGACTAACTTGCTGAGCTAAACTGTTGTACTGAAACTTGCTATAACCTTTTAGTAGCGTAAGACTGGAAAGAAGAAAAAATCAATAAACAGTTAAATTTATTCTTTACTATTTATAAAATCATTTGTTACATTACTAGGGAATATTTTAAAGTTAGTTATTTCAGTTTCCAATGTCTCCATGGACGACGAAAGAGAGCGGGAAGGCGGCGTAAGTCAGGAAGACTATTTTAAATGCTTCGATCAGCAACCACGAAAGGAGACAACTTTTACTTAAACTCATCCAGTTATTACACTGCATTTAGCCAGTTTTTCATAAAGCAAAATCTGCGAGTGGTTAATATAAGCCAGAGGACTGTCGGTGAGTGAAATATAAAAAGAATAGAACCTCGAAATCTGCCGAGAGTCCGAGCTCCTTGGAGAATGCTAACTTGTGTCATTGCCTAGGATCCTCAGTGCATGTACAGTCAGCAAGAGTAATAAAATGCAAAGGTTCATAAACAGATAATTGAGTTCAGAACTTCCAAATCAGCATTTTCATTTGAGCAGGACAGAGGTTTTTTTAAAACAAAAATATTACAGATTAAAAGTTAGAGCAAAAAGTGTGTGCTTTTCCATTGCAAGCGTTTATAAACTCATGATGTGGTACTCTTTATTGCCTCGTGTTAGAGAAAAGATTCAAATCTATCATACCTCCATACAACTGAAAATAACTTTGCATCAATTGAGAACAAAGAAGCTAATTATAAGTCAGGCCCGTAATTTCCAACAGAGTTTTGGGGGGGCCATACCAAATGTATATATCTCCGTACTACAAACTTAAAATTAAATTGAAGCGCTTAAGTTTGCAGACCATGCGATACTTTTCAATCTGATTCTACATAAAAGTTGATGTTTAACGAGGCGTGTACGTTTAGTGATGGATTTGGGTGTTTTCTGTAAATAAAAGGCTTCACTTTATGCTAATCTGAACTTTCAACTCAAACTGTGACTAAGTTTAATAATTTGGCCATTTTACATTTTTGTTGCCTATGCTGCACCCTTACCAAGATTGTTCCTACGCGCCTGCGGTAAGATTCAGGTTGAAAGATACCACTCTGCCTTTATTCTTTTGGAAATAACAGGATAGTCAAAATCTAAATACAGAACTGTACTATTATGATTTAGTTTGATTAATTTGGATCCAATTTAGAAATATTTGATCAAACACAAGTAGAACTGTTTGAATTTTCAACGAATCTACTCCAAGTTTTTCTTCCATTATATTTTCAAGTTCAACCTTATAAGCCCTCAATCTTAGCTGAAGTTTTGACAAATTAATATAAAGCCCCCTCCCCCACAAATTACGGCCCTGTAATTATTATAAGCGGGGGAAGACAAGGAATGAAAGGCAGACGTAACCTGTTGGTGGGATGAGGGTGTAGAAACTGAAGTTAAAAAGAAAAGAAGGCTTTTCAGGGAGTGAGGAAAGGTTGGTGGCAGAGGAATACTTGGCTGCCAAGCGTTTACAGGGCAAAGTCTGAATCTCAGAGACTTTTACTTGATAACCTAAACAGTGAGGAGAGGAAGAATATTACATGTAACGTTATAAATCAGATGAAGAGGGAGAATAGAGATATCATAGGTGAGGAGTGTTTGAAGAATGAAGAGGGAAGGGTAATGGAGAAAAGTGGATATATTAAAGACGCCTGGAGAGAGCACTACTCGTACAACCGGTTGTTGAATGAGGAGTTTGGGACTGGGAAGATTTGGAGCCAGCAGATCCAGTATCTAGCCTTGGCCTTTGATTGACGCTGCTACTGTGAGCAGGACAATAGGCAGGATGCAGTTGGAAAAGGCAGCAAGTGTGCCTGGGTTGACTGCTGAAATGCTGAAAGCCTCAGGAGATATAGGAGAGGGGTTAGTCACTGACTTGATAAATGCGATTATATATGAGTGTGGTGTCCCAGATGATTGGCTGAAGCCTGAAGATTTTAACTGTAAATGTGTACAAAGGGAAGGGTGATGCCCTGGAAAGAGGAAAGTTTAGTGGCATAAAGCTTTTGGATAATGAAGGTAATGGACAGTTCTAGAAGGTATGACTAGAGGAGTGAATATTGGTGAGATGCAGACCAGGCAAAGGGACCACTGATGCCATTTTCATTGTTCGGCAGCTTCAGGAAAAATATATAGGAAAGAAAAGGAAACTGTACTTTGTTTCTGTTGATGTGGAGAAGGCCTTTGACAGAGTCCTTAGAGAGGTGGTGAATTGGGCAATGAGAAAGCTTGAGATCGAGGAGTGGCTGGTTAGGGTGGTTATGGCGATGTAAGTGAATGCTCGCATCCAGGTAGGGATGGGTAGAGCTTTGAGTGGAGAGTTTTCCGTAAATGTTGGTGTGCATCAGGGGTCAGTCTTGAGACCCTTGTTGTTTATTAGGGAACTTGAAGCCGTCTCACGTGCCTTCAGAAATGGACTGCCATGGGAGATGTTGTATGCTAATGACGGTGTTGATTGCAGAGAATGAAAGGGAGGCGGGGGAAAAATACAGGAAATGGAGAGATGATATGGAGCACAAGGGCTTAAGAGTAAATGCAGATAAAACAAAAGTAATGGTATCTAGGGCTGGGGGCGGTACTGCCAAAGAAGAAGGAGAGTGGCCATGTGCAATTTCCCTCAAAGGCATGAGAAATAATTCCATCTTGTTCAGTGTCTGTGATAAGTGGGTGCTTAAGAGATGTAGTGGTATTAGAGGTAGACGCGAGGTAATGCTGATTTCATGTGTATGGTGTGTCGGGAAGAGCTTGTGGAGATTGCCTGGCATGAAAAGATTGAACATGCTGGTGAGTTTCTTGAGTGTGTGGAAAAGTTTTCTTATTTGGGAGACATTTTATGTGCTGGAGGTGGGGCTAGAGTGAAGAGCGGTTGAAAGAAATTCAAGGAGCTGTTGCCTCTCCTGACACTGAGAGGGTTCTTCCTCCGTGCTAAGGGATTTTTGTATGCGGCATGAGTTAGGAGTCTAATGCTGTATAGTTGTGAGACCTGAGCAGTAATGGGAAAGGATATTCACAGACTTAAACATACAGAAATGGCGATGATTAGGTGAATGTACAGTGCATCCCTGAGTGCGAGGCCTAGGGGGGCTAGATTTACGATGGAAGAGTTGAGAGGTAAGATGGGGCTGGGGTGTATTTGTGCTTTGATGAGGGGAGGTAGATTGAGATGATTTGGGCATGAGGAGATGATGGGGGATGATAACTGGGCGCAGAAAGTGAGAAGTATTAATGTTGGGGGTAGGGTGGCGAGAGACAGACCGAGAAAGACCTGGGACAAGGTCACTGAGTGTGACTTCAGGGATATGGGACTAAATAGGGAGGCTGCCAGAGATCGTGCAGCATGGAGAGCCGCCATTAGGTGGCCAAGGCCGACGCATGCAAGCATGTTGGAGCCTTCAAAAATGAAACGAAACAAAACGAAACGGTCTTGCTTCTACCACAGGTAGGGTATCATTACTAAGAGTAATTTCATTGTTATGGCATCCACATTGTTGCGATATCATCAGCATAGCATTTGAAAATAAGGTAGCGTAGTGTACTGAGGTCACAAGAATTTTCCTTAAATGGTTTTCGAAACTAGAGGATATGTATTTGAAATCCTGGGAAGCAAATAAATCAGGAACACGGAGTTATACTGCGCACTGCGCGTGGGGTAATACGTTACACATTCATTCAAGTCGGGAAACGTATATAAGTGTCACTTCTAATATATTACTGCCTCCTGTTATTCATTTTACATAACTCTTAGGATGATATAATATAGATTTTATTTGTCATGACGTGATGAAGGCACGAAATTTTTACCTTATATTCTCTGTTTTCTTTGAACGTATGGCAATGCAGAATGACAGAAGCAATCTGAAACTCTGCCATCACTTCTTTGGGAGACTGTACATCAGACTAGTGGAGTTACCTGCAGTGTGTGGGCGTGGGGGGGTGGGGGCTGATACTGAAGGCAGTACATGTATATCTGGCCATTTTCTAGGGTTATCCTGGAGGACCGGAAGCGACCTTGGTCTTCTTGGACGGCAAATATCAGGCCATCCTCCACCAGTGTCTTGATGCACTGACTAATCTCCAGAAGGTTCTCAACCTGTGGGTAGTACAAGTACATTAGTACATGTAGGCAGTGTCAATATGTTATTACATGGGACACTGTCAGTACATTTTTATGGACATTAGAAATACATGGAGACCATACTGGTGGGGGTGCAGTGAGTAGGGACAGTAGTGGGTAACTTACTTTTATTTGCTGTGACATCTTTGTGATGGTGTTGATCTTGTCCATGATGGTGGAGGCCGGGTCTGAGTGTGGTAGATGGGCGGGGCTGTGTGTGACATCAGTCTCCGCTGGCACTGCTTCCAGGGCCGTCCTGATAGCCTCATGCACCTGTCGGTACTAACACAAACTTTAATGCTGGAGGCTCTGCCAACTGTGAGTTAATGTACGCTTCACACAGCAAAAGTTTATATGTCAGTGTAAATGTGCTCAAACTGCTATAGAAGTCTGATGGTGGAAGTAGAAGGGAGTGGCTGCCTACCTTTATGGTGGTGGCGACAATGTTGAAATCAGGGAACAGTTCTTGACACTTCTGCCTCCAGTCTTCACCCGCCATACTGCATTGGTCAGCGTGGTCAGTGGCTGTGACGGCCTCCTGTGTCGTGTTGGCATTCTGCAGACACTCCAGTCTGGCCTGCAGCTGCTTCTCTCCTTCCTCTCCTTCTTGCTTCATGGTCACCACCCTGTCATACTCCTCCTCCATCAACGTCACAGTCGCGGCGATGTTGTGTATGAATTCCTCCATCTTTTTCATCAGCTGGAGGTTTTGTTCCTTCCTGTCGACCAGCCAGGTCCGGTACTGGTCCAGCTGGGACTGGGTGTCTTGGCTGCAAGTAACCTGGCTCCTTAAGCTTCTCTGCTGCTCTCCCACCAGGGACCAAAGTTTCCTTCTCTTTCCCTTGGTCCTCTTCTGGGTTGTGCCAAGCCTTGTTTTAATTGGCATATGTTTTTCTGCTGCAGGTTTTACGCTTGGCTTTTCACAAGCCGGACCTGCTGTCTGTGCCAGCTGTACATTCTTATGTTTTTTGACAACAGCCTCCATTCCATAACTTATTGGGAAATTATCCAGGAAGCTGGTGGGGTGGCTGGCGCGGCAGTCAGGGCAGGTCAGCTGGTTGGCTGTGGTCAGTTGTAAGATGCAGGACGAACAAAAGGTGTGGCCACACGGCAGATTGCGTGGCCGACGCTCGCTCTCATCATAGGTGATACAGCACACACTGCAGTCCTCAGGATTGTCCTGTGCAACAATAAAACACTGATTGCTTACAATTAGGACATGATGGACATTGCTGACCTTACAACCTAAAGGGCAGTTTTAATATTCATAACTCTCTGTTCAAAGACAGAAAGCAACAACATGAGCTTCATATAACTGACGTCCATACTGTACAAGTGGTGGTCTAACAGCAGTAATGTGAACATGCCATAAAAGAAAGTGTACTGTAACATGTATAGTGACACATATTAATTGTGAGAGCCAGTATAGTAGTGAATACTGATCTTTTTACCCATAAACTGTATGGTCGACAACGTACGAATTAAAAACCTTAGTACACTAGTCCTGAATGTGACAACCCTACTTTGTATAGTACAGTATAGTGTGTGTGTGTGTGTGTGTGTGTGTGTGTGTGTGTGTGTGTGTGTGTGTGTGTGTGTGTGTGCGCGCGCGCGCGCTACATGCCATCAGTAGCTATACAAGTAAACTATTATACCCTAAAAGTGGGATCTCTGACACATTTTTTTTTTTTTTATGTGTCCGACTCTGGGCAAAGGCTTCAGGGCCTATATCTCGGGGGCAGTAGCCTATCCCAAGGCCCAGTAGTCCTCCTACACCTCCACATGTCACCACTTCGGCGCTAACATCCACCGTCCATACTGAATACATGCTAGGGCTGTCTCATACAGGACTAGTGTACTGGTATTAGCGGGGGTACTTTTATGACATGTCGGCAGGTCATCTGGTAGATCAGGAAAGTCTGCTTTTATGGAATTCAAATCCTTAAACTGTTCCCTGCCCCAGCTGGGATTCGAACCTGGGTCCATCAGGACTGCAGGCCGCCTCTCTACCGATTCAGCCACCGCCTCCCTCGATGTAGTGCTCAGAGTAAAGTGTATAAACTACTGTCCATCTGTCTATCTATCAATCTATCTATCCGTCTGTCTTCCGATGTCAGCCCGTATACCTGTCTATCTATCTGTCTTCCCATCTGTCTATCTACAGTATCTGTCAATATATCTGTAGCATGCAGACGCATTAACCCTGAATTACCCGGTCACAAACAAATTGCTTCCATGTCACCCCATTCTCTACCATCAGGCTGCCCTACCTCCAACCCACACCACTTTCATTCGCTCCACTGTACCCCATCTGTCCATCTCATCCAGGTGTCCCTCTCCCAGTCTCCCCCTCCACCTTACTCACATACGCTCTCTTAGTTAATCTCTAATTGTTCATTTTTAGCACATGCACAAATCACGTAGAGTTTGTCTAACACTTTGCAGCACATCCACATCAACACTAAAACCCTCCTTCACTACCTAACTTGTCTGTTTCTCCACGTAACTACACATCCACATCAACACCACAACGCTCCTTCACTACCTCATTTGTCTGTCTCTCCACATAACTACCCATCCACATCAACACCACAACGCTCCTTCACTACCTCATTTGTCTGGCTCTCCATGTAGCTCCACATCCACATCAACACCACAATGCATCTTCATTTCCTCATTTGTCTGTCTGTCTCTGCATGGAGCTCCACATCAACAACAACGTAACGCTCCTTCACTTTCTCATTTGTTTGCCTGTCTCTCCAGGTAACTCCACATCCACATCAATACTATATAGAACGTTCCCTAACTTCCACATTTGTCCGTCTGCCCCTGAATGTAACGCCACACCTTCATCAGCACCACAACGCTCCTTCACTTCCTCGTTTGTCTGTCTCCAGGTAACTACACACCCACATCAATACCACAGCGCTAATTCACTTCCTCTTTTGTGTATCTATCTCTCCATGCAGCTCCACATCATCAACACCACAACGGTCCTTCATTTCCTTGTTTGTCTGTCAGGTCTCTCCATATAGCTCAACATCAACATAAACACCTCAACGCTTCTTCACTTCTTCATTTCTGTTTGTCTCTGCATGTAGCTCCACATGTACATCAACAACATAAATCTTCTTCGCTTTCTCATTTGTTTGTCTGTCTTTCCAGGTAACTCCATACTCACATCAACACTAGAACGTTCCCTGACTTCCACATTTGTCCGTATGTCCCTCCATGGAACTCCACATCCTCATCAACACCACAGCGCTCCTTCACTTCCTCATTTGTCTGTCTCTCCACGTAACTCCACATCCACATCAACACCACAGCTGTCCTTCATTTCCTCATTTGTCTGTTTGTCCCTCCATGTAATTCCACACCTGCACAAACAACATACGCTCCTTCACTTTTTCATTTGTTTGTTTGTCTCTGCATGTAACTCCACAGGCACATCAGCATCATAACGTTCTGTAATTTTCACATTTGTCCGTCTGTTTTTGCCTGTAACTCCACATCCATATCAACACCAAACCGCTCCTTCACTTCCGTATTTGTGTGTTTGTCTCTCCAGGTAACTACACACGCTTCTCTCAGATAACTCACATTTATTGTACTCAGTCCTGATGATTTCCTTCCAACAGGGTCCAGGTTTCATTTCCGTATATTAGGGTGAGGATCAACCATACGCTCATGCACGGACTTTATTTCTTCCATGCTCATTGCCCTATTGCTCATCACTGCCTTCACTGTACGAGCAACTCCCGTCCTTGCCCATCACACATTAACTCCTCTCCCCTTCTTTTTCTTTTCTAATTTGGCGTAAAATTTCCATTTATGCATTTTGAATAATGAGTAGTGAGGGCAGATTAACTCAGGACTAAATTAGTAGCCACGAAGAAAGTGCTAGGTAAAGGATATAGGAGCCGCAGCCTTGTCTTTTATCAGCCACTGAGCTACGTGAAGTAAGCTGCAAGAGGACGTAAATCTAGGCCAAGTGAAGGTGAAGGAACAATTCTATAAACAAATGTTGAGAAATATAAGAGTTGGTGAGTGTACTTCTCGTCGCTTCAATTATTCAAAGCAAAAGTCAAGTACTGTGAGTAGGTTAACAGTACCCAGTAATGATACTCACCATATTTGTTATAGTGGCACTGTGTAAGTCTGTGGGGAACTACTGTATACTGCTTACTGTATACCTCTCTGGCCCTTCACTGCCCACTGTATACCTCACTGGCATTTCATTGTTCACTGTATACCTCTGGGACTTCACTGTTCACTGCATACTTCTCTGGGACTTCATTGTTCACTGTATACCCCCTGGAGCGTTTCCTGTCGTCACTGTCACCCTGGCAAAATATAACAACGTTATTATATCCAATCAGAATGCCTTAGGCACTCTTTCAGTGTGAGAACTC
>NC_136956.1:10289037-10444037 GCF_032717465.1 Coenobita brevimanus
TAGGGAAGGGAAGGGTAGAGTAGGATAGGGTTGGGTAGAATTGGGTGAGGTAAAGTAGGCTAGGGTAGAGTGGGATAGGGTGGGGTGGAGTAGGGTAGGATAGCGTAGGGTAGAGTAGGGTTGAGTTGGGTAGTAGGGTAAGGTAGGGTACGGTAGAGTGGGGTTGAGTTGGGTAGTAGGGTAGGGTAGGGTATGATAGGGTCGGGTAGGATAGGATAGGGCACGGTAGTTGGGTTGGGTAGGATAGGATAGGACACGGTAGTTGGGTACGGCAAGGATGAGCTGGATAGGAATGGGTACGGTGGCGTTGGTTAGGGTAGGGGAGTTGGGTAGGATAAGGTTGAGAAGATTAGGGTAGTGTAGAACAGAGCAGGTAAGGTAGGCAAGGATAGAGCAGACTTAAAATCATGACTGTTTTGAGGTTTGTTAGGTTAGTTAGGCTAGGTTAGGTTAGTTACGGTTTGTTAGGTTAGTAAAGGTTAGGTTAGGTTAGGTATATGTGTAGGGTGCAAGATGGCATGGTATGGTGTGATTTGGTGTGCTATGCTATGGTACTGGTGAGGAAAGCGTGTGGCGTCAAAACTGGTATGGTGTTTTATGGTCTGGTGTGGGATAGAGAGGAAAGTGTGTGGTGCTGAAACAGGTATAGTGTATTATGGTATGATGTGGTGTGGTTAGGAAAGCGTGTGGTGTTCAAACTGGTATGATGTGGTATGTTATGGTGTGATATATTTCGGTAAGTGTGTGGTGTGGAAACAGGTATGGTGTGGTTTGGTGTGGTATGATATGGTGTGCCGTGGTGTGGGATCGTGTTATGATATGATATGATATGGTGTGCCATGGTGTGTATGGTGTGTTATGATATGGTATGATATGGTGTGGTATGGTATGGTACAATATGGTTTGGTATGGTATGTTATGGTAAGGTATGGTATGGTATGGTGTGGTGTGGTGTGGTATGGTATGGTGTGATATGGTATCGTATGGCATGGTATGGTGTGGCATGGTGTAGTGTGGAATACTATGCCATGCAGTGGTGTAATATGAATAGAAAGGCATATGTTACGTAAGGTGATATTACTAGTAAGGCAGAATAATACTGTCTCAAAATACGTATAATAAAGTATATCAACATAATATAAATACACAGACGATCACTACACAACCTAGATATAACGACACTATTACGCACGAATAACATCCTGATAACTCTCTAATACTTATAACAAAGAGAACAATAACTCCACATCGGTAACATAAAATAACACAAACACAACACCTTAAAAATAAAATGTATATAGTGGTTTATAACACTCCTCTCCGACTCTCCTGAATTATATCTTGTGTGTTATAGGGACAGCTTGGTCAGAGATAGCAGTGTATAACGGGCACCACTTATATATTTCCTGCTCCCACTGCCACACCCACGCCCACACCGGAAAACTGAGTCGCCCCCAAAAAAGTTCTTATAAGGTGAGTTTCTAGTGCAGAGTTATTTACTGGTAACCTTGTACTTAACACCATAACACCAGCACACCAGTATACCACTACATCAATATAGCATCATACCCATGTTGTACCCCACCATTAAAACACCAAGCCACCTTAACACCACACTAATATTATACCACCCCAATATAACACCATACCAGTATAACACCACGACAATATAATACCACACCAACATAACACCACACCAACATACACCATACCAATTTAACACCAAACTAATATAACATCATACCAATATAACACCACATCAATATGACACCACACCAATATAACACCACACCAATATAACACCACACCAAAATAACACCACACCAATATAACACCACACCAACATAACACCATATCAGTATTACACCACACCAAAATAACACCACATTAAATACCACCACACCAGTATAACACCACACCAATATAACACAACACCAATATAACACCACACCAATACCATCATACCCAATTAATATCATACCAATATAACACTACAGTAATATAATACTACACCAATATAACACCACATCAGTATAACACCAAGCCAATATAACACCACGCCAATATAATACCACACCAACATAACACCACACCAACATACACCATACCAATTTAACACCAAACTAATATAACACCATACCAATATAGCACCACACCAATATAACACCATACCAAATACCACCATACCCAAATAATACCATACCAATATAACAACACACCAATATAACACCACACCAGTATAACACCACACTAATATACCACAACACAAATATAACGCCACACCAATTTTACACCACACCAACATAAGACCACACGAATATAACACCACATCAATATACCACCACACCAATATAACACCACAGCAACATAACACCACAGCAACATAACATCACAGCAACATAACATCACAGCAACATAACACCACAGCAACATAACATCACAGCAACATAACATCACACCAATATAACACCACAGCAACATAACACCACAGCAACATAACACCACAGCAACATAACATCACAGCAACATAACACCAGTATAACGCTACACCAGTATAACACCACACCAACATAACACCACAGTAATATATAACACCACACCAACATAATACCTCGTCAACATAACACCACACCAGGAAAACACCCCATCATTATGACGCATGAACATAACAGCTTATCACCATCATACCAATATAACACCACATCAGTAACATTATAACAACAGGCTGGGAACAATGACACAAAATTTATAACAACAGAAATATAACAAAAGACTGCCCCTGACAACCACCCCCACCGGGCAGGACCGTGGCCCCACTAGGGCGCCGCCCGAACCACAGCCGACCCTCGGCCCGGGCTTAGCCAAGTCTGTCCCCAGGACCCCGACCACAACAAAGGACCGGCACCATGCTGAGTGCCTCCTGGCTCTATTCGGCCCTAGTCCTGAGGGCACCACCTCGCCCAGGGCCCCTACAGAAAGAGGGCCGCCCACCACACTGCCCACCAGCTCCTGGAGGACCCCTAGCGACCTCGACAATGACCTGCACCCGGAACATAATCCTGACGGCCCGCCCCTGACACCTGGCTGCCACCTGCTGCTACCGGTGTAGGGGCCTCTTCCCTGGTGCACCCTAGCGCCCCCTCTCCGCCTGTACCCGTGAGTAAAGACCATGAGGTTGTTGTATGTCCCCCTTGTAACATAGAGACATGATTCCCAGTGAGTCACACCCAGCCCAGTGTCCCCGGTGCTACCCTATCCCCCTCTTCCCCCTCCCTGTGCTGCATCAGTGAACTTGCTACCCCAGGGGAAACTCATGCGGACTACATATAATACCAGGCGAGAGGCCCCGGGCCATCCCCCAGTGTCCCCAGTGCAGTACATGACAGGCTCCCCTTGATATCAGTGTCATGTCCCCTTGTCCCCATAACAGTCACGTGTTTCACCCCCCCGGACTAGTCTGATTCTGTACACTCTGATCCGATCAAGAACAAAGAACCCAAGGCTGCGCCGTACCTGGGCCCAAGGAGTCGGGACTCAGACTACACTGATAATTATAGTTGTGGTTATCAGCAGAACTGCAAGTGGTAGAGAAGGGGTGAAGGGTGGATTGGGGTGAGTAACGTAAAGTAGGCTTGGGGAATGTAGGGTTGGGTAGGGTAGAGTAAGGCAGGATTGGGAATGGAAAGGTAAGGTAGGGTAGGGTTGTGCTGGTTAGGGTTGGGTAAGATCGGGTTGGATAGAATTGGGTAGGGTCAGGTTGGATCAGGTTGGTTAGGGTTGGCTTGGATAGGGGAGGGTAGGGTCGGTCTGACTGGGTAAAGTAGCATAAAGTAGGGTTGAGAAGGGTATAGTAGGGTAGGTTAGGGTAGGGTAGGGTAGGGTTTGGAAGGGTTGGATGGGATTGAATTGAGTCAGGTTCGGTAGGGTAGGGTTGGGTAGGATAGTGTAGGGTCGAGTTGGGTAGGGTAGGATGTGTCGGGTAGGGTAGTTTTCATTCTCTTGCACTGTACTGTCACGAGCATTAGTTTCTTTACCCCCCTGATGATAGCGAGGTCGAACTCACGGTTGGAGACGGACCAGATGAATGAACACAGATGGAGTACAACAGTGTCGTTCACTCACTTGGACTCGGCATCTTTCGCGCTGGCATGAATAGTTGTAATGAAGTTTAACCCGCCCCGTCCCGGAGACGTGAATTCACGTCCTCACATGATGTGCACTCATATCCCAGAGATGTAAATTAATGCGAATCAATTGCAAGGTCCCTAATTTGCACAATTTTCAATTTTCGTGAGTGATTTTTGGTATGTATACACGTGACACCTTCCTCTACAAGATGCCAGGCAGGGACCATGCCTTACCCAGCATGACCTCCTTCCCCCCCTGCATGACCTTTTCTCAGCAATTCACCTGTTATCAGTGACCTGGCCAGTAAAGCCATGTCATGCCACGGTACGAAATTCAGGGCCAGAGTGATTCCCCAATCAATGACAGTGTGGAGGACAAACATTAGAGGAAGAAACAGTCAGAAATGATGATCAGGTAATGTGGCAAAAAAAGGTCAGGAATGATGATGAGTAAGTGAGTGAAATAATGCTTATAATACCTATATTACCGTTTGAGAACCAATATACTCTCGTACTACATATAAATTCGTACCAAATAAATAAATAAATACCGTATATGAGTGGTGTAGAATAGTTATCCTCCCACAGAACTCGTTTTCTTTGCAGCCAGCCTGATAGAAAACCCTGTAAGGTAAGGAGGTACTCCTACCTGGATCGAGTATTTTAAACCTCAGGTGAGCGATTTCTCTATGAATCTTCGATGTTTCTCACCAAAAGCGGATGTTTGAGCCAAAAAAAAAAAAAGGTCCAAAAATGTCGGGACTGGGGCATACCACTACCCAGAAAACGTCGGGATGGGGGGGGGGGTTAAAGGATGTTCATATATAATCCTCTTGTTAACCACTGCCACTGAAATAAGCTTCATGGTTCGAAAGTAGGACGCCTAAGACAGATGCTTTAGAGTATCAGACCGAAAAAGAGTTGAAAGGGGACCTAGCACGATGTCGAGAATTACATGTAAACAGTAATGCACACTGAAAGAAACGCATGTGGGAGTCACTTTACAAACAATAACTAATTCCATGTTGTTTATGGCGGTGAGAAATGAGGGTAATATTGTGGGAAAAGAGACCCATCAAATCCCATGTAGCATTAACCAACTACTATGGACCGGCTAATGTTCGAATGCATGGCCCGTCTCCAACCGGGACTTAGACTCCGCTCTCATCAGGGGGGTAAAGAAACTTATGCTCATGATAGTACATGTGGTTATATGAGGCTTATTTTGATATTGTTTATATCAGTACAATATACTGCGATATTAAAAGTAAATGTGTTGAATAAATCGCTATGGAACGGTGTAACGAAATCTAGACTGCATCTGTCTAAGTTGCCATGGAGACCATCGGTTTGCCTGTCCTCAGGAACAACGTCCCAGCCACCCTCTCTCTTCGGTGACCAGCTTATAAATGGCGAAATTTTTATCATTTCATCTGCCAGGAATGTTTATGTAGTTCAGTTGTGTGGGTAGATGTTTATTGTGATACTGGCATAACTAATTTTTGCATATAAAGTTCAGTAATATTATTTACAGCAAAAATGTGTTGATCAGTATTGCCCACTATGACTGCACCGTTATCGTATGATCTCGTTCCAAAAGTATATAGAAATAACGAGAATGTCAATGTCTTGTTATATTTTACCGTCATCTCGCCTTGGTGAAAATAACCTAAAACCATTCTATTCAATTTCCATGATTCTCATCGAGAAAAATTTAACAAATAATTCTTTTCCTGGGACACAGTCTTTTGGTAACTGTGTGGGTTGAACCAAAGGTGTGAGGAGCGCAAGGAAGTATCTGTAAAGTATTTCAACCATTCTTACAATAAATCAGTCTTATCAAAGTGAATTATTACCAGAAGTTAATCTGTATGCTCATATTTTCATCTAAATAATCACCCTGGGTATTGGAGTCAAGTGATTGCCAACACCAGGAGCAAAACCAAGGCTCGTAATCACAGCTCAAGGTCTATAAAATTTATGACTGCCACAAATTTTCGTGGAACTAATTCAGTGGCAACACCTAACGTGCTGTTACTGTGCACATGATCTCTATCTTAATTACTCCACATTACGGCACAAAACATGGAACGTTTCCTTGTCACGAAGTCTATTCAGAACGACCAGAAAGAAACTAGAGATAAAGGCACAGACAGAAGGATAGAAACTGTAAGAGGGCAGTTTGGAAATTAAAAAATTTGTTAGACTCGATCGAAGGCCTTTGAGATGTCAAGTGCAATGGCAAAACTTTCGCCAAAGTTCCGAAAGGAGGATGACCAGGAGTCTGAAAGGTAGGTGAGAAGATCACCAGAGGAGCGTCCCTGATGGAACCCATACAGACGATCAGAAAGAAGGTTGTAATAGGAAAAGAGCTTTAAAATTTTCCTGTTAACAATAGACACAAAAACTTTTGAAACATTTATATCTATTTATATACCTAGGCTGCTTCCCCCAAGGAAAGGGAGGTAGCAGAGACAGGACGACACACTCCCCATTTACTCATCCATTCAAACACATTCATTCGCATCTTAGCCCCAAAGGGGAGAAGGGACAGAGCCTTACCGCACCACACCGCACAAGGGTCAACAGAGCAGTGCAATCAGTGACATCAGCAGCAGGGCCTGACAGCAGAGCTGGTTTACCCCTGCCACATCATAATAGACCCATCCCCTTACCCGCACCTGACCTGACTAGCTGATCAGACCAAATGCAGGAGAATATCCCCTCAGGGCTGCGTCATCATCTATTCATTCACAGTTTCTCTCCATTTATTTCTGTCACTCACAGCCAATCTTCCTTGCTCAACAGACATCCCTCTCGCATCCAGCGCTCTCTTCACACTGTCCATCCATTCTATTCATGGTCTCCCTCTCAGCCTTACACCTCTCTCTAGTAATCTTTTTCATCAATCGCTCATTATCCATTCTCTCCATATGCCCAAACCATCGCAACACCCTCTGCTCAACTCTACCAGCCATCTCCCAAACAACTCCAGTTCTCCTTCGCACTTCATCATTTCGCACTCGATCCATACGCATCACTCCACACATACTCCTCAGACGCCTCATCTCCATTGCATTCAAACTTTTCCTCTCTGCTACACCCATATTCCATGTTTCAGCCCCATCTAATGCAGTCGTACCACAACACCCTCATACAGCCTTCTCTTTACATCCATTCTAAGCGAACAACATCTAAACACTTTTTTCATTCCTCCCAGCATCTTACCTACTTCATTCATTCTGAACTTCACTTCTGCATATATTCTTCCATCTATAGCAACATGTGTCCCTAAATATTTAAAACACTCTTCCTCCTCAAGCAACTCACCATTCAGAACCATATTCATCCTCCTACCATCTACCAACCTCGTACACTTCATCACTTTACTCTTATTCTCATTTACTTTCAATTTCCTCCTATCACACACCCTTCCAAACTCCTCTACCAACTGTCTCAATCTCTCTTCTGAATCAGTCACCAGTGCAGTATCATCTGCAAATAGCAGCTGCTTCAGATTCCACTCTCCACCATCAACATTCACCAGACTCAGACCTCCACCTAAAACTCTTGCATTCACCTCCCTTACAACACCATCCATGTAAATATTAAACAACCAAGGCGACATCACACATCCCTGTCGCAGCCCCACTCTCATGGGAAACCAATCACTCACAGCATTTCCCACTCTTACACACGCTCTACTATTTACATAAAAACTTTTCACCCCGTTTAGTAACCTACCATCAAGTCCATACAATCTTAAAACAGTCCACAAACCCTCCCTATCAATTCTATCATATGCTTTCTCTAAATCCATGAATGACTAAAACACATCCTTGCCTTTCGCTTAATACTTTTCACACACTTGTCTCACAGTGAACACCTGATCCACGCATCCCCTCCCGCTCCTAAAGCCACACTGCTCATCACCAATCACTCCCTCTTTACCCTCTCTAACTCTCATAATTAACACTCTACCATACACCTTACCTACAACACTCAACAGACTTATATCCCTAAAGCTAGTACATTCATACTTATCACCCTTGCCTTTATACAACGGGACCATGCAAGCACTTGTCCGGTCAAGTGGCACCATACCTTTCACAAAGTACACATTCAACAGTCTTACTAACCAGTCTACAATAGTCACTCCACCACCCTTCAGGCATTTCACAGCACACCCATCCATACCTGCAGCTTTCCCTGTTTTCATCTCCTTTACTGCCTTCTCCACTTCCTCCTTCGTGATCAAAGAATCATTCAGCTCTCCCAACACATTTATTCCTTGCACCCTTCCATCCGCCACAATCTCAGCCACCCTTTCCTCCTCTACATTTAACAGTCTTTTAAAATACTCTGCCCATCTCTTCCTTACTGCATCCATCTCAATTAACATCCTTCCATCCTCTGCTTTTATTCGCTCTACCTTCCCAGACTTTCCCTTTCGCACCATTTTAACCTCCTTCGAGAACATTTTCTTATTCTGTTGAAAATTCTCATTCAGCCACTTACCCCACTGCCACTTTAGCATCATACACAGCCCTTCTTGCCCTATTCTTCTTTTCCTTATACCTCTCATATGACACCTCACCTTCCTCTGCAGCCACACTTCATATGCACGTCTCTTCTCAGCCACAGCCATACTTACTTCCTCGCACCATCATTCACTTCCTTTTCTTACACCACCACCCACACGTCTCACACCACACACCTCTTCTGCATGCCCCACCACTGCACCTTTAAACAACTGCCATTCCTCCTCCACGCTGCTATTTTCCTGATCTTTCAATGCGTTTCACTCATCTTTCAATTTCTCGTGGTACTCTATCATTTTCTCTCTTTTATCCAACTCACTTTCAAAACCTCCCTGCCACACCTAACCCTCCTACCTCTCACCTATCTCTTACTTACTCTTAACTTTCCCTCCACCAGGTAGTGGTCAGACATACCTCCACCCTCCCCTCTCAGAATTCTCACATCCAACAATCTTCCTATTACATTTCTAGACACAACCACATAGTCCATCAATGCTTTATCCACAACCATTCCACCCTCCTGTCTCACCCATGTATACTTATAAATATCTTTCTTCTCAAACAGAGTATTCCAATCACCATCTCGCGCTCAACACACATCCCTGTCATTTGTTCCCCATTTTAATTTCTTCCAGGCACGCCATGCATACCAACTACATCTTCAACTGCTACATTTCCCACTCTAGCATTCAGATCTCCCATCATTACCACATTCACATTCGCTCCAAAACTCTGCAGACACTCATCAACATCATTCCAGAAAGACTCCCTGTCTACTTCATCCCTTTCACTACCAGGCCCATATGCACTACAAACACCCACAACTCATGTTCAATCTTCGCTTTCACCCACATCAGTCTCGATGACACCTCCTTCCATTCAATCACACACTGCTGTACTTCCGGACTCACTAACAAGGCCACACCTTCTCTTGCCCATCATCTATCAACACCTCACAATTTTCCATTCACACTTCCAAACATAGACTCACCCTTCCCTTTCATCATCGTTTCACTCAAAGCTAACACATCCAACTTTCTTCTCACAAACCTTCTCCCAATCTCCTCCCTTTTAGCCTCAATCGCACTACATCCATGCACATTCATAGGGTACGGGGATAACTCAATCCCCCATCCCTTTCTCTGGCCTGTCTCTTTTTAGGAACTAAAAAAACAGAGGAGGGGGTCCCTAGTCCTCTCACCCCGCCCCTTTTAGTCGCCTTTTACGACACGCAGGGAATACTGTGGCAGTATTCTTCCTAACACAACCTGGCCGCAGAGTAGTAGTACCACCCCGTAGTGCGGCCAGATTGTGTCCTCCCCGCCACATGGGGGGAAACATTCGGTGTTAAAGCACTTGGGTGATAGTCAGAGGGATTGGAATAGTCACCCTTTTTTGGGACAGGCTGAATGGGAGCAAACTGCCAGCAAGAGGGAAAGGTTCAAGTTGACAGATAAAGGCGAAAGAGTTTACCTAGACAGGGTGTAAGCACAGAAGCACAGTTCTTGAGGACAACAGGAGGGACCCCATCAAGACCATATGCCTTGATAGTATTAAGGGCAGTGATGACAGAAAATACGTCAGTTGAAGACATTTTAATGTCAGTCATGAGGAAGTCAAAGGGGATAAGTGATGGAGGAACAGCACCAGAATTGTCTAAGGTGGAAATGGAGGAGAATGTCTGAGCAAAGATTTCTGCTATATCAGTAGAAGAAATAGCTACAGAGCCATCGGAGTGGAGGGAAGGATGATGAGGTAAAGTTGTTAGAAAGCTTTTTGGCAAGGTGCCAGAAGCAACATGAAGAATTCGAGTTGGAGAGTTCAGAGCATTTACTACCAATGAAATTATCTAGCAGAGCGAAGAACAAGCATAGCACAATGCCAGGTAGAAACATAAAAGATGAGACTGAGGAGTGGGTTGGCTCCAGTACCTTTTGTAAGCCTTCTTGTTGTAGACGGCATTAGCACAAGTGTGATTAAACATTCTGTTTTTTTGCATTAGTCAAAGGACGTGGGAAAGGAATGTATAATTCTATGCCCAAGAGAATAACCTCTGTAATGCTCAAGGCACACACCGATGGCTCTCGGCCATGAAAGCAATTATCATTTCAGGGAAAATCAAAGAAGTTCTGCCTAAGGGCTTCCCACAACCGTCACTTCTTGGGAGGGTCCACAGACCTTACTGGAGTGAGGTTAAGGTTATAAGATTGTGATTGGAGGAGCCCAACAGAATGGAAAGATTAACGGCCAAAGCAGAAGGATTAGTTGTAAAGAAGAGGTCAAGTATGTTGGAGCTCTCTCCAAGGCAGTCAGGCATACGGGTAGGGTGCTGTACTAGCTGCTCTAGATGGTTAAGGACTGAAAAAATGTAAGTTTGTTCACCAGGGGGGTCAGTGAAAGGACAGGAGAGCCAAAGGTGGTGGTGAACATTGAGATCTAGAATGGAGATTTCAGAGAGAGGAGAAATGGATAGGATGTGTTCCATCTTAGAAGTAAGATAGTAAAAGAATTTTTCATAGTCAGTAGACCCAGAAGATAAGGAAAATGCACAGATATATTTAGTCAGAGGAAAGCCAAAGCCAGAGAGTAGGAAATTCAGAAGATTCAAGCCCAGGAACACGAGAGCAAGATATGTCGTTGCGTACATATACACAACAGCCACCTTGGCTTTGAAATGAGTATATCGAAAGTAGAAGGATACAGAGAAGGGTTTGCTATCAGTCACCACAGACAGCTGAGCCTCAGTTCAGAAGAGAAGGTGAGGTTTACTGGTGGAGATGTAGTGATCAACAGAGAGAAAGTAAGAGGATAGGCTGCGAATGTTGAAGAAATGAAAAAGTGAGGCAGGCAATAGTTTCAGGCAAAATTATGGGTCGTCGCAGGGAGAGGGGTGGATTGTGGGGGCATTGATGACCCCCCCCCCCGGGGGACTCGGAGGTTATGTATTGAAATGCCATGTTTTTTGTCTGGTTACAGTCACTAGAATGGGCCTTTTTATCTTTTAGGAGGCATAGAAAATAATAGAAGCAATAGCAAAGAAATTATTCAACTGTGTTTCTGGATTTCAAGGATACATCTTTGTTTAGTTTTCAAAAGAAATCCACGAAACAGACTGCTGGTTACTCAGTTATTGTGTTTATTAGAAAACAATATGATGACTGATGTGTACGGTGACGGTGGCGAGGTGTGAGGGGTGGGAGGAACAACCAGGGAGGAAAGTGGAGGCAGGTGTTACCCTACAAACACATGTGTCTTGTCGGACAATTATGAATTTTGCCACAAGTCTAGCAGTTTAATAAGGTGTCTGTTTCTGTTCCTTGACTTTCAGGTAATGCAGATGTTATTAACACCGTTCGTGTTATTAACATTATTTTAAGTATTGTTTATATACTGTGAGCCAATGAAAATGTACCATTAGGTTACCTGTTTTTTGCTGTATGTAAATTTTGACATCTAAATGTAGTTCACACAGTGAGTCCATCATTATCTCCACTGGGACTTTTTTAACCCCTCAGTGGCTGTGGGTCCGGAATTTTACGTGCACCCAGCCAACGCCAGGGCCATTTTCTGAAGTTTCGAAAATTGATTTTTTTTTTCTTGGTATATCGAAGAGAAAGTTCAGAAGCACCTAACAGTGCAATTCCCAGCTTTCTAGACCCATTCTGTGGTTTGCAATGGAGCGTGAAAGTTGCAAAAATATCAGCAACCGATATCCTCTACCGCAAGGTGCTACCACGCTGCAATATCGCACATGTTGTTATAATTTTTTTTACCCCCCCCCAAACAATGTGAATGGTGCTGAAATGTTGCGCATATAATAGATATGATGATATCGAATGATTTCAGTACGTAATATGTTAGGACTGGCTCAAAAAATATATATATATTATTAATATTTTTTCACCTTGATATAAAATATGTTTACGGTAGTGTCGAGTTATTTTTTATGTTATCGTTGTGCCCATGCTTGGAAAAGGGAGTGAAAGGGTTGAGTTTTCAGTCCTAAATGAGAAAAATGCCCATTCCCCGAGGCTAGGTTCTCCCACGGGGGATGAAAGTGGAGGGTTGGAGTGGATTAGCACCTGGTCAGATCCGATTAGGAATAGGGGAGTAGAGTCGCAGCTTGCCACTCCCACACCACGTACATGGCTAATAATTGAATCGTAATGCAGTTTCAAAACTACGAATAAGTCTAACTGTTATGAATAGAGAGAGAAAACAGAAATAAATACGTTTACAGACGGGGGGAAAAATATTTCTTCCATAATAACACGTTCACCTTTCTCTATCATTTTACCTTGTTTTATTTGCAATACATGTTGCTGTCTGTCTGTTGTGAGTGTGGGAAAGTATATTTTCTGCTTGGGTAAGGAAAAAAGGTAAAGCTGGATGTTTCCCAACACTTTACACGGTCAGAATACAATAAACTCGGAGTATCGCACGGTAACTGTGTGCAATATCATACTGATGTCCTACGCATGATTATATTGTTTTCTCCGTGATTCTGCAATGATTGCGAGTAGTTCAGTGTCATAAACAGGAAAAAAACGTGGAAAACAATACTGGAACATACACTGACACTGGCAAGGCTGGCAGAGTAGGGTGGAAGGAGCTAGATGTTTGTTGGGGCTAACTTAACGCGGTCAAAATACGATAAAATCGGCATATTACACGGTTGCCTTGTAAGATAGCATTTTCCATATCCTATGCCTGTTCACTTACATTACAAACAGAACCACTCTATCCAGGGCAAAAAGACTGTAATAATCATATAAGGATACAGAAGGGGGCTGGCATCTGAGAAATAAATACAGAGCAGAATGATTACTCACCTCAAGTGCATGATGCGATGAAAGGAGTCGGTGCAGGTGAACTTTTACCCATCTCTGCCCTCCCCTAGCAAGTCAAAAGTCAATAGAGATAAGTCGTTTTCTAAGGAACACAGTCTTTGTACAAAAGTCACTTACAAAACATAATCTACTTTACACATTACCACCATCTTGCATTACTATATCTTACTTCGTAACACTACACTAGCAGGGGCGGTGGTGGGGGGTGGTGAAGTGGCTTGTGAACTGGTAGGAAGTGGTGAGGTGGAGCGAGAGGGTTTTGTGGGGTGGTGAGGTTTCAATGGCATGATGTGGCAAGGCGATGCAGGCTGAGTGCACCTGCACACCAGGTTTCCCTTCCTCCTCCTTCTCTCCCTCGGTGAAGGGCCGCTTCACTTCCGTCCATCTCCTCTTCACTGGTGGTGAAGCTGTATGGCAAGGTGGTGGTGGCTTCTGATCACTGTCCGAGATGTCGCTGTCATCCTCCTCGGTAGTGGTAGAGTAATACCACTCATCACCACTCTCCTCACTACTCCCCACCATACTCCCCACCTCCAGGTCAGACCCAATTCGGTCCTCATCGCTTTCTCCCCCACAGGGACACAGCTCCAACCTGATCTCGGGGTTGGTGAGTGGCCTACGGGGCCTGAGAGGGCAGTGCTGGGTAAGGGTAGGGGCTGGGAGAATGGCGGGACTTGGAAGACCACTCATCGCGGAAGTGTGCAGTGTACTGACGTGTGGGGTGTATGGGAGTGTGGAGTAGGTCAGTCTGAAGATGTTCAAAAAGTTCGTTCACTTCCTAAAAATTTTCGCCATTTTTTATAGGCCACGCTCAAACGATGCCAGTGGCCACTTACCAGCTAAACGTCATTCGATGCCAGCGGCCACGAAGGGGTTAATTTACCAAGGGTCACTGCTTCAGGAGGTAACCTGTGTACTTGTCTGCAAGGGAAAGTTTCAATGGAGTTAATGAAGCTGGGGCCTGATTGACCTCTGCCTACCTTGAAAGTGCCAGGCAAGGCTGCAGCACCACCTCTGAACATCCACACCGTGCAATTTCCACACTGTGTCTACAGATGCCCCATTAACTCAACATACCCATACACAGAGAAGGCCAAATGCAGAGTACAGGATCCAGTGTATTTTCAACGTTTCGCCAACCAGGGTTTCTTCAAGGATAACACCAGTGGACAACACTGCACTTCTTAAATGGTCCCTAACCTGGCTGGTGACCTAAACACAAGGAAACAATTATCTGGCTAACCTGGCTGTTCAGTAGTTAAGAGGTATGCCAATGGCTTCGCTAACATGAGGAATCCATTGTTCTGGTTGACATTACATACATTTGCAATAAAAGCGGTCTCATAGCATCTACGTTTCATGGTGTTGTCTACATATTTAATAATTTTAGAATTTGTCCAGTCGGCATTATGGCCTGTGTCACACCTATGTTTCACAATGGCATTATAGTAGGACTCGCGCACGTTTGCGGCTGTGGTGTGGCCCGCACTTGTGTACAGTGTTGCCACGTTTTCTATACCGTTATCTCTCTCTCTCTCTCTCTCTCTCTCTCTCCTGGCGGGAAATGTGAGCCACCCTGAGTACTTTTGATTCTTTTATAAGTTATTTATAATTGTGCTTTCATTTGTTAATTTGGTTTTGTTATATTTAGTAGTAGATGGAGTGTCAAAGTTACTGTCTGCTGAGAGGTTTGTTACGTTACTGATTCATACACCCCGACGTAGTGGGGTGTGGGTGTAGGTGTGGGTGGGAGTGTGGATGTGGGTTTGTTGGGGTGGTGGTCCAGGGGGGAGGGGAAGTGTGAAGGGGGATTTGACCTGAGACACCCAGGAGGGATTAAGAAGGGAGGGAAGGGGAAGGGGGGGCTGGATTCACCTACCACGTGGTGGGAAATGTGAGCCACCCTGAGTACTTTTGATTCTTTTATAAGTTTTTTATAATTGTGCTTTCATTTGTTAATTTGGTTTTGTTATATTTAGTGATGCCGACAATGCATTCAATGCATGCCCCTCTCCTGCCTCTCTCTCTCTCTCTCTCTGTAGGGAAGCTATCTGTCAAGGCCACCGACTGGGTGTGGAAGTGTTGCCGTTCGCGAGTGAATAGTTTTTTTTTTTTTTTTTACTTCGGTATTGGCATATGCCTACTATTTTGTCCTACATATTAGCTTATGATTATAAATGTGATTATTCCTCGCCCTTAAAATTATGGTAAAAGCCAGTAAATGTGAGCATTTTTCCCAAGCAACACCTGTACAAGCTATGGTTGGGTATACGAAGGGGTACGTACTTTATTTTAGGCCAGATTGGGTGTGTAAGTATTGCCACTCACAAGAATTACATGAATTATTTCTTTTACTTTGGATATTGGCATATTTCTTCTTTTTTCAGGCTCATTATCTTATATCCATAACTGTGATATTATTACCCACCCTAAAACTACGCTAAAAACCATTAAAAGTGACTACAATATCTTTTAGCAACACTGTACAATATGTATGCCATGTTTCTGTGTTACTGTATAAATATTTTATGCATAATAAGATTACTGTTGATTCATCCATCAAAATACACAAGTGTAAGTTTTATTCATCTGAATTTATCGAATTTGTGATACCTTGTACATAAATAGCTTCCGTTTCACATCGCAAGTTGGGGAAACGTGGCACCATTGTACACAGGTGCGGGCCACACCTCAGCCGCAAACGGGCGGGATTCTGACTATAGTCATATCGCAACACTTCATGTCATATTTGTGTTCCATCACTCGCTTTTCAAAACCTAGAAATGTTTCACCAACATATACTTTCTTACATCCCGAACAAGGTACAGTGTAAATTCCTGCCTGCCGTACATCCTGTCTACTCTTTTTCTTTTTCAGTAAATTGCCCATTGTTAGAGAAGCTGTTCTCACAACACTGATACCAACTTTATTTAGCAGTGGGGAAACATTACTAGCTACTGAGCTATTGGGTAACATGATTCTCTTTTCACATTTCTTTCTCTTCTCTTTGCTTGTATGGATATTTTCAGCCTTCTTAGCCTTCATAATAAAGTAAGGAGGGAATTTTGATTCAGTGAAAGCATTAAAAATATTCTTATATTCTTCCTTTAGATATTCTCTCGAACATATTCTCAACATACCTATACATAATGTCATAACTTAGCTATTTACTGATTGATTACTCATTTTATTTTATTACTTTCTCTTTCAGGTAGCTTGTAGATAAAGTATTAGAGAATATAACTTTTTCCTTTCGGTCTTTCTTATGAAAACCATTGTCAGTTTTTTTCATGCTGCATAGTGATCATTCTCACTTTTTCCTGCCAGTTTTAACTGGAGGGTTTGGAGGCGGGGGGAGCCTTCTTCCATTACATTCCTTATCCTTCAGCATGTAGAATTAGATCTTGTCATAATAGTCTACTCAGTAACAAGCAGCCTCACAAGGACCACAAAGTCTGTTGCTGTTGACTTTCCTTTGCATTCCATTGTATTCCTACAAGTTTACGATAGAATGTAAGGGCAAGAAATTCATTACATAAACAGTCATCAGTGCATTTGTGACTTGACCTCTAGGCAGGCAGTTCCACACTATGTGTCAATCAGTATGGGGAGAGGTCACCATTTGCAGTCATTCATGATGAAATCCTACACCTCCTACTGGACTCCAGTTCACGTAGTGTGTACTGTGGAAGCCTCTTCCACCCTTCTTGCACTGCCTAGATCAGTTGTTGTCTGTATTGTGGATTTTCTATGGGCTACCTCACGTTGTGCCATCCCACCCTTCAGCATCCCTAAGACACGATGACGTTCAAGGTATAACAAGCGTGGCTTGGTGGCGGTCTTTCAAGAACTAACAGACCGTAATCCACTTGCACACGACCTAACCTTGGTCCTAGACGTAAAACAAACACGTGTCCCATTTCCACCTATAGCCAGTGAGTGGAATGGGTTGAACAGATTAATCTTATCTCTTATCTCACTGCTTCGTGAAGAAAGCGAATTTTTTGTTCAGATGGGTGTAGTATGAGTGCATGATCATACCAAAGCAGATCAGTGTTGGAAAATAGCAACGGTACACGAAGTATTGCAGCTCCATTTGGTGGTGCATTTTCACTCTCAGACTATATATACATATATATATATATATATATATATATATATATATATATATATATATATATATATACCGTACATCGATGTACTATAATTATTCTGAATTAGGATGACCCAAGGATGATTTTAGGGAGTCAAAATTAACATCTGAGTCATTTGAGGTCTCCAGTAGAGTGTTTTCCTTCTTGGACCGGGGAACGCCGGGTACCCCTGGAGCCCAATTTCTGGCACTGAGACTTACATGACCTCCAATTCGGACATAGGCTATGTGAGTTGACCTCCGAGGTCATTTGAGGTCACTTGTCAGAGGTCATTTGGTCACCAGTAATACATGCTCAAATGACTTGACCCAGCAGCCCATTCTTTGGTATGGAGACTCACGTGACCTCCAGTTCGGACATAGGCTTTGTGAGGCTGGTCTCCAAGGTCATTAGAAGTCACTGCTTGGAGGTCATTTGAGGTCACTGGTAACACATGCTCAAACGACTTGACCCAGCAGCCCAATTTTTGGCATGGAGACTCACATGACCTCCAGTTCGCACATAGGCTACGTGAGCTTGACCTCCGAGGTCATTTGAGGTCACCAGTCGGAGGTCATTTGAGGTAATAGGTAATAGTAAGCAAATGTGCACAAATACTGTGTGTTAGTCTGCGGAAGCTGAAGTAGAAAGTTCCGGGACCTTTTACAATTCCTCTTCAAAAGCATTTGAGGTACAGTTGCGAGCAGATGAATCGAGGCCACCTAGTCCACCAACGTTTTGGTGTTTTGTCTGGCAACAGTGGTAGCTGTGAACTTGACCGAGATTCAGTCAGCTGTTTGGGCGAAACAAACCCAGTGATAATTTGTCAATGTGCTGTTCTAACTGGTCTCCAATCAATACCATGCAAGTAAACCTATAATACTGATAATGATTAACGTGTCATATACATGTTAGATATATTTATAACAATAGTATTACAACACAGGCATCCAAATAGTGGTGTGTTCATTCATGTGAGACACACGGGTATCCCGAGTGTGCAGCTCCATCACCACCTTGGTTTGTGACGTAGGCACCACGTGACGTCACGTATGGGGAGGTGGAACTAGTTGACCCGTTCATGATGATAAACATTTATAGAGAGTAATCGTTCGACTTTATCATTCAAATATTAAGGAAACGTTGGTTTTCTATGTCAAAACAAACCTATTACAACCTCTAATCTCATATACGTTAAATACCGCAGCCAACCACGTGCCTCCTCACCCCCCTTCCATCACACGTCCCACCTCGTCCCGCCCATGATCTAAGTAGGGGAGGTCAGCCAGACAGTGGGGAATTCCCGCCTGCATGACGTCACACACGCCCCACTGCCTTCCCAATCCTTGCTCTCAAGACTGGCTGGCTGGCGTCAGCCTGGACACGCTGTCTGATGTTCAACCACACTGCTTCATTTATAGCTTCATCTCTCCTACAGTATACAGTATTTTATGTCTTCATAACCATTTACCATAACCATAGTCAGTATATCAATAAATCACATTATCATCCGCCTGTAACATTCCACAGCAGGATTTAACATATGTTTCTCCTATCTATCTATCTATATTTTTTTGTTTTATACTTAATCGCACCTTCCCACCACGGTGGGGTAGCGATACGACAAAGGAAAAGAAAATAACAAAATAACAAAAACCTTCACACACAAATACACATTCGATCACATTCACACTCATCTCCCTACCTATCTATTTATCTATCTGTCTCTCTATCTATCTAACTATCTATCAATCTCTCTCTCTCTCTCTCTCTCTCTCTCTATTCCCGATATATAATAACGCGAGCAACGTTTATGATGGCTCTTAGATGGATAAATGAATAAATCAATGTAATTTTCAGCATTTATTAGTGTCATAAAATACAGCCATCATTCCTGTTGTATATTATATTCATTCATTCATTCTCTCTCTCTGTCTCTGTCTGTCTGTCTCTGTCTCTGTCTGTCTGTCTGTCTCTCTCTCTCTCTCTCTCTCTCTCTCTCTCTCTCTCTCTCCCCGGGCTTGATGCTGTGGTGTATAGATCATGGTGTCCCTATTCATTCATTCATGCATGGAATGGGACAAGCTGAACCCGCTCGCCAATGGGCTGATGTGACGTCATGAAGGCTCACGCAGCGCGCTGTCTGGCTGACCTCCCCTACTTAGATCATGGTCACGCCCTTCCTCACCCACCACCCTCCATATAACTCCCACACCCCCCTCCCCTTGTTTCGCCTACTGTGGTGTGAACCTTTAACTGTCCCACCTGCTTTGGAGTCAGAGGTCGATGAAAGTGAGGTTAACGGTGAAGGATGACTGGCATGACGGTGTTTTTTGTGATAATAATGCTAGGTTGCGGAGAAGCTGATAACCCTACAGCATGTCTCTTGAAAGCTGGTAAAGGTTGTTTGGTTCACGACGATAGTCCAACAAAATAAATCATTACCGATACCCGTGTGTCTCACATGAATGAACTCACCACTATTTGGATGCCTGTGTTGTAATACTGTGGTTATAAATATATCTACCATGTGTATGACACGTTAATCATTATCAGTATAGTACGTTTACTTGCATGGTATTGATTGGAGACCAGTTAGAACTGCACATTGACAAATTATCACTGGGTTTGTTTCGCCCGAACAGCTGACTGATTCTCAGTCAAGTTCATAGCTACCACTGTTGCCAGACAAAACACCAACATGTTGGTGGACTAGGTGGCCTCGAGTCATCTGCTCGCAACTGTACATGATCTTTCTGGGGTAGAGAGAAAGACTGAACTAGAACAGATAGGATTAGAGCGGTTGCTTTTTCGGCCCGGCAACGCCGGGAACCCGTGCTAGCATATATATATATATATATATATATATATATACACATATATATATATATATATATACACATATATATATATATATATATACATATATATATACAGTATATATACATATATATATATATATATATATATATATATATATATATTGTTATGGAACAGCAGTACGAGGTCCGAAATAAGCTTTGCCAGACAGTGAATAGAATAAGGTTCGGTCTAACCGTACGAGGAAGACAGAAGGAGAGCTAGTACAAGTGAACTGTAGGACTGTGGTACCTGCACAGACATTTATGTCAGTACCCACTGCGTTAACCCGCCCCGTCCCGACCACTTTTTGACCACTGGTACCCCCCAATCCCGACCATTTTTCGACCCTTTTTTTTTTTTTGCTAAAACTTTCGCTTTTGGTGAGAAACATCGAAAATTCATAGAGAAATCGCTCACCTGAGGTTTAAAATATTCATTACAGGTAGGAGAGCCTCATTACCTTACTGGGTTTTCTATCAGGCTGGCACCAAAGAAAACGAGTTCTATGGGAGGATAACTATTTCACACCACTCATAAACGGTATTTATTTATTTACTGTTACGAATTTATATGTAGTACAAGAGTATATTGGTTTTCAAGCAGTAATATAGGCATTATAAGCATTGTTTCACTCACTAATACCTGACCTTTTTTTGCCACATTACCTGATCATCATTTCTAATTGTTTCTTCCTCTAATGCTATGTAAAGTTTGTCCTCCACATTGTCATTGATTGGGGAATCACTCTGGCCCTGAATTTCGTACCGTGGCATGACATGGCTATACTGGCCAGGTCACTGATAACAGGTGAATTGCTGAGACAATGGCATGCAGGGGGGGGGAGGAGGTCATGCTGGGTAAGGCATTGTCTCTGCCTGGCATCTTGTTGAGGAAAGTGTCACGTGTATACGTACCAAAAATGACTCGCGAAAATTGAAAATTGTGGAAATTATGAACCTTGCAATTGCAGGACGTTGAAGTACGTCCCCGGGATTAGCTGTGACAAAACGTGAGGACGTGGAAGTACGTCCCCGGGACGCCGCGGGTTAAAAGACAGAAAACCCGGAGATGTCTGATATGTTAGTAAATTTCAGAAGGCCAGGGGTAAAGCTTCATAGCACAAAATTGTTGCGTGAGAGTTAGTGAGAACGGGACATGCTATTAACCAGTTTTTGACGTAACCAAGGGGCCAGAGAACCTAACCCAGGACAAGTGTTGGGGATATACCACGTTGTTGACGAGTCGAGTATTGCTTATCTTAGCCCCAAGGAACAAGACAGAAGTCCACCTGAAATAATGCAACCAGTAGGCGAGGCAGAAGGTGACCTTGTGGCAAAAGTAGTTTGGGTCGATAATGCTGTTACCCCACATGGATCAAGGACAGGATGGGAGTGACCAACGTGCTTCACTTAATTCTCAGACGGCTGAAGTGCACACATTTGTCTCAGTCACAGAGGGACAAAATGAGGAAGTTGATATTGGATAACCATACACTGTTTATTCTTGGTCTGAAGGAAATTGGCACCCTTAAAATACCTGAAGCCCACATTGATACTATCGACTCTGAACCCGTGCATATGCCCTTGTATCGGCATCCTGAGCAAGCAAGGAAGATGATTTCTGAGATGATTGATAAGGATGTGATTGAGGAATCGACCGCTGCATATTTAGTCCCCATAGTCTTAGTCAGCAAACCGGACGGCAGTAAAAGGATGTGTATTGATTATCGGGCTCTTAATAAAAAGGTCAAGATAGATATCCAACCCCTACCCCGATTAGACGAATTAGTACAGGAAAGTGCTGGGAAAAAGTTTTACTGCACCCTTGATATGAAAGACGCCTACTTCCAAGTTCGGTTGGATGAGAGCTCTTGAGACTTGACAACTTTTCCTGATGGGGTTAATTTGTTTAGGTACAAGCACTTACCTTTCGGATTGGCTGTGAATCCAGCTATTTTCATGAGGAAAATGCAGCAAGTGTTAGCCCCTTAAGTTAGAGAAGGTCGGTGCCGTAACCACCTAGACGATGTTGTGATTTGGGCCGACTCTTTCGATCAGATGTTAGACCAACTGAATTTTACCTTGGAAGATTAACTGAGTTTGAAATGAAGCTGAATGTTAGTAAATGCTCTTTCTTAGAGCGAGAAATTAAGATCTTGGGACATGTAGTGTTGGAGAAAGGATTACGCCCTGACAGTAAGAATCTTGAAGCCATTGAACAGATGTTATGACCAACGAAGCCCAAGGAAGTGAGACGCTTTGTGAGCATGTTTAACTTTTATTGCAAACACATTCCTGACTTTGCTGCCATTGCCAGTCCTCTCACTAAATTGCTTAGCAAGGACGCAAAATATGAATGGTCAGAGGAGTGTGAAAAAGCATTCTTAATTCTTAAACAGAAGTTAGTGTCGGTTTCAGTACTAATAAAGGCAGATTTAACTAAACCGTTCGAGTTACAAACAGATGCTAGCGAATCGCACATTGGCGGAGCTCTTATGCAGCTGGAGGGTGAGAAAGATTTGAGGCCTATTGGATACTTTTCAAAGAAGCTTACCCCCGACAGAAAAAAGATACATAGTAACCGACAAGGAAGCCATGGCAGTAGTGAGTGCGCGTAGATTTTTCAGCCACTATTTATGGTGCAAACCCTTTTTCATCGTTACTGACCATAGACCATTAACCACCATCTTTAAGAAAAAGACTAAACGTCCACGTATGTCGCGTTATTTGTTGGAGGTGAGAGACTGTGATTTTGTTATACAATATAATAAGGGTACAAATCATTATGTTCCAGATGTTTTGAGTTGACCAGTAGGAGCAATCGAGAAGGCTCAGCTATAACACAATCTAATGCAGAATTTCGGTGGTGTGGCCTTACGGTGGACAAGGTCCGGGAAGCCCAGACAGTAGACCCAAGGTGGAGGCAGGTAATTCATTATTTAGAAGGAGGTCAGTTACCCAGGAAGTTGAATGGTAATCGTCCCATTTACGCTTTCAAAATGAATGAGGAGATTCTGTATGTCTGAAGAGAAGAAATGGGAAAGTCGAAATTGTGCCTGAGAGTACCCAAGTATTTAGTGGATATTGCTTGTCCAGTTGTTCATAACCCTTCACACCTAGGGGAACGCAAGACAGTAGCCAAGGAAAGACAGTTTTTCTATTGGCCGTCCCTTCTGACCGATGTGCGGCATTTTGTTAAATCATGGACAACGGAGGAGAATTTATCAGTGCAGAGTTTAGAGATTTTTGTAGGAGAGCTGGGATTAAGCAAGGATTCTGTCTACCCTACCATCCCCGAGGAAATTCAGTTATTAAGAGAGCGCATAGGACCACAAAGACAGTACTGGCAATCTTGAGCCAAGAACACCCGAATACGTGGCCCATGCACCTGTGCGACACTGAGAAAGCGTTGAACGAAGCAGTGCTTATATCCCTAGGTACATCACTATTCTTTGCTTTTTACGGACGTCATCCAAATCGCGAGGTAGGTGATTTCCAGTTGCCCACTGATGAAGATTGTGTAGAAAAAATACATGTCAAACGGATGCTCAAGGAGACACAACGTCGGATGACAGCAGGATACCTTAACAGGCCAAATGAGGTACGTAGGAATGACTCTAAAAGTAGGTGAATTAGTTTGGATCTATGTCGAGGAGTGCTTGCCTGGTACGGCATCAAAGCTAAACAGAAAGCAACAGGGTCCTTACAAGATTGTCAAAGTTATCGATCAGGGTAGAGCCTATGAGTTAGAAAATGTGTTTGGTGGCACCATCTTGAGTAGGACAGCTTAAAAAGTGAAACGATTATGTTGAATGAGGTGCCCTATTAGTAGAGTGGATCACAAGTTTTTGACCAGTGAGGAAGAGGAGGAGATACTGCCCAGTGTAAGATCTCGGAGACCGTCTGAGAGGTAGCAGTACACATAGATGATGGTTGTATGGTGTATATATTGTATATGCTCATTTATTTTTTTCTCTGAGCACGTCTTGTCCTTGCATTAACTGGCTGGGAACATGGAGTCAGGTATGCCTTTCCAGGTCTCTCCAGACTGTACCTGTGTATTTATCTTCTTTACCAGGACCTATGAGTTGTAATTTCGGGTTGATTAATGGGGTTGAATAGTTGTTTAGGGTATGTCGAGCTTTTGGAGAGATGAGGCGTGGAAGCTGCGTGTTGTCAAATGGAGTGCACCACGGTGAATTGACCGTCGTTCTTGCCTTACCTCGATTTTTTTTTTCTTTAGAGAATAGACCGTCGTTCTTGCCTTACCTCGATTTTTTTTTTCTTTAGAGAATTGACCGTCGTTCATGCCTTACCTCGATTTTTTTTTTCTTTAGGTTAGATTGTTAGGCTTAGTTAGGGAAAACGAGCTCTCACAGTTAGGACTTTTTTTTTTTCCTAGATTTTTTGAATTGTAAGTGTGAGGGGCAGTTCTATATGAAGGTCTCAACCTGGAGGTTTCCTACTTGCTTTGAGAACCCCGAGTGCCGAGTGTGTGTAATACCCAAACTGCAGTATAGGATTGCTCGGAGAGAGAGGGGAAGTTTCCAGTTTCTCTATAGGACTTCGAGAAGTTGAACTATGGGGTTCTCGTATGTTAGGAGAGGTAGGTAGGTTTCGCTTGGATTCTCTGGACAGAACGAAGTGGAGCGGCTCGTGTTACTCTCAGCTAAGCACAAAGTTTCTCCTTGTAGCAGGGCATTTTCCATGTGGGTAATATACCTGCCAGTGGCATACGTCATCGGTTACATATTGTGAGTAGTAAGAGAAAATTTACTCGTGGTTGAGGAATTTTGTTTTGTTTTTGTTTTTGCGGACAGGATAGCGGCCGACTGTTCTCGAGCGTGGAGCTTATGAAATATCCCACAGTCGCAGTATAGGGCAATCTGACTGGTGTCTTTGGAGGCGTGTAGATTCGTTTCCCCACACAAACAAGGAGCTTGTGGAACACCCCACAGTAGCATTATTGAGGGAGACTTGTCAAGTAGGTGAATATACGTACAGTGTTTGTAAAGTATGGGTACTGGGTATTTCCGAGGGGATCAGGTCCAGTCGCCCCAAAGTTTGGTCTTCCCTAACCGTGGGCGGATGTGGTGCCTGGAAGTGATAATGAGTTGTATTTAGTTCATTTTATATGACCAAAAGTTCGGTTAAATGAGAGAGTATGGGCAGGGTATGGCTGTTTGCATGCGAACGTGATCAGAATGTAGATTAAGTTACCTAGTTGCTAAGTCATTTTTTTCCTACTGTAATTTATTAGTATTAAGTCTCTTTATAATATAAAATTCGAGCTGGTAGGAATCTGTGCCTATGGTCACGTAATCCAGCATAATGTACGCAAGCCAAAGAGTGTGAAGCACGATGATTTTTAGTGTTTTTTTTCGATGCAAGTGTATTGAGAGAGATTTTTGTGTAGTAATTATTATAAATATGGAATGTCATTTTGAGGGGATAATCGATTGTAAGGGGAAAGACATCACAATCATTGAGTCTATCACGAGTCGAGTCTATACTAATGAAAATTTTAAATTGTACAAGCCGTCATCATACCCCCCCCCCCCACCTTGTTACTAGCCCACCGGCCGTGATATATGACGGATGGTTGGTGCGGTCGTCATCCTCTTTCCTCCGCCTCCAGGAATTCTGTAAGTAATTTGATGATATTGTTTTTTTTATGCTAGGAAAAAGGAACCAAAGGCAAAACCGTCTCTTCCAAGAGAAAAACAAAATACAAGAGAGAGCCAAATTCAAGATCCGATCATTTCGAGATGCCTGGACACACTGCGTTTGAAAGACTGGAGATCATAGGAAGCAGGAAATATAGACAGAGGGAGACAGAACCAGAGTTGACCTGTTGCATAAATAAAGGACTGGGAGTAATGGTTAACTCTTGCATTAGAGAGTTGGACAGAAAAGGGATCAGAGTTTGCTGCTCAACGAGTGCTACGCATCCGTCGTAGAGGTGGAGGAATGCATGCAGACAGTTCAGAGGAGCAGCGACCATTGAAGTACCGAGAGAAAAGAGATAAAGATGCAACAGCGCAAGGAAGAGACAGAGGTTGAATGGAGCCAGTAAGAGGAGGAGAGTTAATGAGATGAAAAGCCTTTGACTCAACCCTATTGAGAAGAGCTGTATGTGGAGAACCTCCCCACATATGTGAGTTGTACTCCACACAGGGGCGAATAAAACCCGTGTATAGAGTCAACAATTGTGCAGCGGTAAAAAAGGTATGGAGTCGGCTTAGCACACCTAATCTGTTGGAAGCAAATTTTACCAGATGTAATATGATCTTTCCAAGACAAGTCCAGAGTGATTGAAACCCCAAGCATGTTCAAGGATGATGCAGGACTAAGCTGAGTATTATTAAACATTAGTGGGTACACCTGTAGAAGATTTTGTTGGGATGATAGGTGAAAGAACTGAGTCTTTGATACATTAAAAACAACAAGATTATTTATACCCCAGTCAAAGATACGAGGCAAGTCAGACATTAGGTGTGCCATAGCCTCATCCCTTATTTGTTTAAGTAACTGATGATGGACGATGCAGGAACCGAATGGAAAGGTGAAGGGTGGAGTCATCAGCGTATGAGTGGATAGGGTTAGATGTACAGCTTTGAAGGTCACTGATGAATACAAGTAAGAGTTGATGATAGGACAGAGCCCTGAGGAACACCACTGTTGATGGATATAGGAGAAGAGCGATATTCATCTACAACAGTGGCTATAGAACGACCAGAAAGGAAGCTAGAGATGAAGGCACAGATAGAAGGATAGAAACCGTGAGAGGGCTGTTTGGAAATTAAAGATTTATGCCAGACTCGATCGAAAGCCTTTGAGATGTCAAGTGCAATGGCAAAGCTTTCACCGAAGTCCCGAAAGGTGGATGACCAGAAGTCTGAAAGGCAGGTGAGAAGATCGCCAGTGGAGCGTCCCTGACGGAACCCATACTGACAATCTGAAAGAAGGTTGGGATAGGAAAGATGCTTTAAAATTTTTCTATTAAGAATTGACTCGAAAACTTTTGAGATACAGGATGTTAAAGCAATTGGTCGATAGTTAGAGGGTTGGGAATGGTCACTCTTCTTTGGGACTGGCTGAATGAGAGTTGAGAGCATTTAGCACGGATGAAATTATATTTAGCGAGCGAAGAACAGACTTAGCATGATTTCGGGCAGAAACATAAGCAAGATGTGATTCGGGGTAGGTTGGCTCTGGTATCTTTTATAGGCCCTCTCCTTGTTGCGGACAGCATTAGAACAAGCGTGATTAAACCAAGGCTTTCTTGCGTTAGTCAAAGGATATGAGAAAGGAATGTATGCTTCCATGCCTGAGAGAATAACCTCAGTAATGCGCGAGGCAAACTCAGATGGTTCCCGGCCATGGAAGCAATAATCATTCCAGGGAAAATCAAAGAAGTACTGCCTGAGCACCTCCCAAACTTCAGCTCCAAAGTGCCACAGACGACGTTTCTTTGGAGGGTCCACAGGCCTTACCGGAGTGATAGGACAGGTTAAGGTGATAAGGTTGTGATCGGAGGAGCACAACGGAGAGAAAAGATTAACAGTGTAAGTAGAAGGATTAGTTGTAAGGAAAAGGTCAAGTATGTTGAAGCTCTCTCCAAGGCAGTCATGGATAAGGGTAGGGTGCTGTACAAGCTCCTCTAGGTCATTAAGGATAGAAAAGATGTAGGCTTGATCACCAGGTGGATCAGTGAAAGGAGAGGAGAGCCAAAGGTGGTGGTTAACATTGAAATTTCCTAAAATGGAGAATTCAGAGAAAGGAGAAATGGACAGAATGTGTTCCATTGTAGAAGTAAGATAGTCGAAGAATTTTTGATAGAAGAATTAGGAGATAAGTAAACAGCACAGATATATTTATTCAGCGAATGACAGGATAGCCGAAGCCAGAGTGTGGAGAATTCAGAAGAATCAAGTTCCGGAACACAAGAGCAAGATAAGTCATTGCGTATATATACACAACAGCCACTTTTGGCTTTGAAATGAGTATAGAGAAAGTAGGAGGGTACAGACAAGGGTTTGCTGTCAATTGTCTCAGACAGCTAAGTCTCAGTTAGAAAGAGAAGGTGAGATTTAGAGGAGGAGAGGTGGTGGTCAATAAAGCGAAAGTTAGAGGAAAGGCCATGAATGTACAGAAATGAGGAAGAAATGATACCCCACAAGTGATTTTTGTGACGAAAATAGAGAAATAGACTAGGGTTAGTATCAAGTGTTGTCGTTCCTCAGGAAGTGTTTGATCACGCGAGGGGACACCATTAGGAGAGCGAGTCCTGAATTCCCGTTCACCTCCATTGTATTCTGTGAGCTGGATGGTGAGGTATTTCCCATATATTTGTGTACTGTACTTTATATTGTTATTATTTAGTGTGTAACTGGAATACAAGAATGCTAGCTACAGAGTTCTGTCTGAGCCTCAGATAAATGTGGAATTTTTGTGGGCCAAATATCAGGTGCCTTGGGACTGTAAATTGTTTATTAATGTGTTGGGATGACTTTGCAATTCAGTATTTATTAGGGCTGTGTTAGTTGTGAGTTAATGTTCACGTAGTTACTTTGTGAGGCACAATGATATCGACTCAGTGATGTTTTTCATGTTTAGGTTAGAGTAGAATTATTCATGCTTATTTGTTATAGTACTTTTCTTCTATGTTATCCCTACAATATGTATTATTTTGATCAGACCTGTCTGTAGTGTCATGTGTTTTTCTGTTTCTGTTTTTTTTTTCTGTGTCCGACTCTGGGCATAGGCTTCACAGCCTGCTTTCAAGGCCCAGTAGTCCTCCCACATACCGCACACCTCTACATGTCACCACTTCGGCGCTGACAACCGCCGTCCTTATTTAATACATGCTAGAGCTGTCTCATACAGGACTGGTGTATTGGTATTAGCGGGGGTATTTTTACGACATGTCGGCGGGTCTTCTGGTAGATCAGTAAAATCTGACTTTTATGAAATTCAAATCCTTGAACTATTCCCTGCCCTAGAGGGATTTGAACCCAGGTCCGTTAGGATTGCAGGCCACCTCTCTACCGATTAAGCCACCGAATTAAAATGCCGAATGTTGTAACTCATGTTTCTTTATTATGAGACTCTGATCATGTGAAGGGATTACTTGTATTAGGTAGAATATTCATTTTACATGTCAACTTCTAGCACGTCAAAGTGTGGAGGCCAAGGTCCCAGTGAGTGAGTCAAGGTCCCAGTGTGGAGGTCAAGGTCCCAGGGTGGAAGTCAAGAATATCAGAAGCCCGGACCGGTGAACTATGAGCTCCGAGGGTCGATTATGGAGAGCTACATTGGACTGAACCTGGAACAGAGGAGCTAAGTATTGTGGAATTTGATATTAGGGCCATATATTTGCTGAATCACGTGCCAACTGATTCAGGATTATTCTGTAAGGCTAGTTGATGGGAAGATTTCTGTTATTTTCTGGTCTTGTTCATACACATTTCCTCCCACTCGAACTTTATTGTTTGTATAACCCTTGAGAACTGGTGGTATAGAGTTTACCTAGTAGCTTGTTAATGTGTAACCCAGGAGCATTTTGGCAAATTGCGAAGATCGGGCTTGGGTTGGCCGAGTTGGAGACTGAACCGGTCGTTTTGGCATGCTGCCAATCTTAACTTGACCACTTGAAAAGTAATAAACGCAACCGAAGAGGCCACTGTTGGGAGAGAGTCTCCGTCAATCTGAGTTCCCGACCGTTCCAGCACACAGTGGTCACCACTAGCGACTTGATTTCTGCCCCTTTTGATCACGTAAAAGTCCGGATCGCAGAGCGTACTTGTACAAGTGGCGTTGCAGCATTGGGATGATCTATTAATGTGAGGGTAATGAAACTGGCAAGCAATAATTGAGGGTCATCTAGAGGATTGTCATTAAATCCAATTTTGGTAATAGCTCATACTCCGGTTCTCAAAGGTATATGTACCTGGCATTATATGTGGAATTATAGGGTATGAGTATTTGTAATGTGTACTTTTTTGGTGTTGCAGATGGGCATTTTAATAGTTGAGCTTCACCTCCTGGGGTTGCTCACGTTTGTATAATTCATGATAGAGTCCCGTGTTGAAAAATTAATTGACCTTGAGACTGAATTGCCTGAGGGAGTAGGGATAAAGCAGGAACCATCCGCAACTGATGAGTGTTTGGAGCGTATTAGAGCTTTGGAGATGTTAAGCCCACCCGGACTCACCCCGATCAAGATTGGAGGCCCATCACAGTATACCCCAATAAAGTCTGGAAACCCATTTAGGCATTCAACGCCACAGTGGTCAAATTTTCCTGTAGGAGATACGCAGAACTGTCAGAGAAATTCGGTAGTATTAGAGTACAAGGATGTTGACGTTCTAAGGATGAGTGAAATGTATGGTCTACATATTAGGACCCTGGTGGATCACTTTTTAATGCTGGTGGAGTCAGTGACTGCTAACTTAGAACAGCAGAAGGTGGTAGCGCTCACCCGCATGGACACAGAGTTGTGTACATATGGAGAGTTAAGCTTATGAGAGGCAGGTGATACGTATGGGGACAACAAGACATTGCTGCAACAAGAGTTTAGAGGTCCCACAGGGATCGCTGATGCAATCCATGAGCTTACCCAAGTGAAGTATAACTTTGAGGATCCACGTTAGAGGTTTGTTAGACAGTTCAAGTGTAACTTTCAGGCAATTTGTAAAGAACATCCCCATATTAACCCTCTCAATGTGGAGCAGATGTGGAAGAAAGCTGTGCTACGTAATGTACCCCCAGAAGTTAGGGAACGATTAGAGTTATTTAAAGGTCTGGGAATGGAGAAGACCTTTATTTCAGAATTAGAGAGAGAACGGGGTTATAGACAGTGGTGTAGAATGAAGAAAGTTGTGGATGAACAAGGGTCTGGTGTTATGTTCCAACCCCTACTAGAATCACACATCCAGTTGTTAATGACAATGCTCGTCCAGTGAGTCGAGTACCTGTATGTCAGGTATCCTTTAAACCTAGACCTATGATGTGGCCTTGTGGGTGGTGTTCAAATGGCAGTAAACATGACCGGGCAAGTTACCCAAGGAAACCAGAATGGAGAAGTTCTTTTGATTGCCTGAAAGCTAAATGTAGAAGGGGACATGAGGGATGTCCTGGTAGACCTAACCTTAATAGTAACCCCGAGAGATGCGTGCCAAGTATATCTCCCGCAACAACTAATCCCCTTCCACAGCAGGATTCTCAATTACATCCAGACTCCCAACTGCCCAGGGAATGACTGGAGGCCCCTGAGGTAATGCAGGCTGCCAGTCATGTTGTGTGTGGCGTACAGGATGTAGAACTGAATAAGAGTTGTCAGAACCTTTCAGATGCTGAGGTGGAGGAAGTCCGAAAAGTTCAAGGCGAAGTAGACGCTCCTGTGATACGCCTGATTTTGGGACGGTATCAGGTTTCAGCTTTTGTAGATACCGCTAGTGTAACAACATTGATGAAAGAGAGTATAGGAAATAGATTAGGATTAAAGATTAGCAAGTGCCAATATTTATTGCATTCAGTATCCAACCATGAGTTAATTGTTGTTGGCCAGGTTTCGTCGGTAGTGCATATCGCTCCCGAGACAAGCATAATGCAGCAGTTTGTAGTGGTCCCAGACTATTATTGGTCAGCAGAAGTGCTCATGGGTGCAGACTTAATTGCTAGGGCAATTTTCACTTGGGATAGAGAAGGTCAGGTGATGCATTGGGGTGGTCAGCAGTACGATGTCCGAAATAAGCTTTGCCAGACAGTGAACAGAATAAGATTCGGTCTAACCATATGAGAAAGAGAGAAGGAAAGCTAGTACAAGTGAAATGTAGGACTGTGGTACCTGCACAGACATTTATATCAATACCCATTGCGTTAAAAGACAGAAAACCCGGACATGTCTTATATGTTAGTAAATTTCAGAAGGCCAGGGGTAAAGCTTCATAGCACCAAATTGTTGCGTGAGAGTTAGTGAGAACGGGACGTGCTATTTACCAATTACGAACGCAACCAAGGGGCCAGTGAAGCTAAACCCAGGACAAGTGTTGGGGACGTACCATGTTGTTGACGAATCGAGTATTGCTTATCTTAGCCCCAAGGAACAGGACAGAAGTCCACCTGAATTAATGCAACCAGTAGGCAAGGCAGAAGATGACCTTGTGGCACCAGTAGTTTGGGTCGATAATGCTTTGTTGCCCCACATGGATCAAGGACAGGATGGGTGACCGACGTGCTGCACTTCATTCAATTCTCAGACGGCTGAAGCGCACACATTTGTCTGTCACAGAGGGACAAATTGAGGGAGTTGATATTGGATAATCACACACTGTTTATTCTTGGTCCGATGGAAATTGGCACCCTTAAACTACCTGAAGCCCTCATTGATACTATCGACTCTGAACCCGTGCATATGTCCTTGTATCGGCATCCTGAGCAAGCTAGAAAGATAATTTCCGAGTTGATCGACGAGATGATTGATAAGGATGTGATTGAGGAATCGACCGCTGCATATTTAGCCCCCATAGTCTTCGTCAGCAAGCTGAACAGCAGTAAAAGAATGTGTATTGATTATCGGGCTCTTAATAAAAAGATCAAGATAGATATCCAACCCCTACTCCGATTAGACGAATTAGTACAGGAAAGTGCTGGGAAAAAGTTTTACTGCACCCTTGATATGAAAGATGCCTACCTCCAAGTTCGGTTGGATCAGAGCTCTTGAGACTTGACAACTTTTCCTGATGGGGATAATTTGTTTAGGTACAAGCGCTTACCTGTCGGATTGTCTGTGAGTCCAGCTATTTTTACGAGGAGAATGCAGCAAGTGCTAGCCCCTTTAGTTAGAGAAGGTTGGTGCCGTAACTACCTAGACGATGTTGTGATTTGGGCAGACTCTTTCGATCAGATGCTAGACCAACTGAAGATTATCTTTGGAAGATTAACCGAGTTTGAAATGAAGCTGAATGTTAGTAAATGCTCTTTCTTAGAGCGAGAAATTAAGTTCTTGGGACATGTAGTGTTGGAGAAAGGAGTACACCCTGACAGTATGAATCTTGAAGCCACTGAACAGATGTCACGACCAACGAAGCCCAAGCAAGTGAGACGCTTTGTGGGCATGTTTAACTTCTATCGCAAACACATTTCTGACTTTGCTGCCATTGCCAGTCCTCTCACTAACTTGCTTAGCAAGGACGCAAAATTTAAATGGTCAGAGAAGTGTGAAAATGCATTCTTAGTTCTTAAACAAAAGTTAGTGTCAGCTCCAGTACTAATACAGGCAGAGTTCACTAAACCGTTCGAGTTACACACAGATGCTAGCGACTCGCACATTGACGCAGCTCTTATGCAGCTGGAGGGTGAGAAAGATCTGAGAGCTATTGGATACTTTTCAAAGAAGCTTACCCCGACAGAAAAAAGATACCTAGTAACCGACAAGGAAGCCATGGCAGTAGTGAGTGCGTGTAGATTTTTCAGCCACTATTTATGGTGCAAACCCTTTTCCATTGTTACTGACCACAGACCGTTAACCACTATATTTAAGAAAAAGACTAAATGCCCACGTATGTCGCGTTATTTGTTGGAGATGAGAAACTACGATTTTGTGATAAAATATAATAAGGGTGCAAAGCATTATGTCCCAGATAGTCCAGGGGCATGTGTAACAAAATCGCACTCCTTGGGATTTTAAATGAAGGGAAGGAATGACTACCTGGAATACATTGCTAATATGGTCTACTACCTCGCAGTACCAGGTGTTTTGGCTGAATTTGTGGCAGAAGGTCTGTGTGACGTCATTAGTCTAAGACGGCTGCCGCTAAGGATATGCACTCAGATTTTCATCAATAACTCGTTTCAGAGTGGTTCTATGAAAATTTTTCATTAGTAGAAATTTTTTCAGAATAAAAAAAAAATGAACAAAAAAGCACAGAAGCTATATTTTCGTATATCTCATACTTTACAAGATATAAGCAATTATTTTGGTTTTCCACAATGCATATTTCATCTGTTGTTGCATTTCCATCAATAGCTAAGTCCAGAGTTATCATATGAAAAAATTGAATAGAAAATAGTTTGCTCAGCATAAAAAAAAAAAAGGAACAAAACATATTATGATCAAATTTTTCATATCCTACCTTAGACAAGATATAAACATTTATATTATAAACTGCATAGCACACACTCTCAATTGTTGAAATATTAAACATAAGGATTTCCCATGCACAGTGGGATATACTGAGTATTAAACTGAAACAAAATCATGGAATGTAAAGAAAACCTTAATGTTTTAAAACTCATCATCAGAGTCACATAGGTGAGTTTCATCTTTATCTTCACTTTCACTGTTGTTACATAATTCTTTATCACTACCACACCTACACAGTTCTGTACATCTCAGTGACTGGTTTCGACATTTGCAATGCACAGTACATTGCCCCTTTAGACATGAACATCTCACTAGCAGAAGAACTGATTCTGGTGCACAAGGAAGGAGACATCTAACAGGGGTGTAATTGTGCTTCATCATCTCCCATCCAAAATGTGATGGGTCTGGCAAATTTGGGTGAGGTTGATCACCTGGTAATGGGCTCTTAAAATGTATGGTGTTAAAGCTGCTCTTGTTGAGGGAAGGTTTGCACTCTATGCGTCTTTTCTGGTGAACATATACCATCGGAGTTCACCGATGTTTGCAATCTTTGTTCCTGGTATGTAGACTTGACAAATGAACTTCTCAGTCAACTGTTCATTATCCTTCGTAAATTTTTCTTGGCACCCAAGTCTTGCCAAAGAAGCTAGGACATCTGCATCTGAAGTCTGGAAGGCTTTCCAGAAAGATGCTTTTCCTTTTCTTGCCAAACACCCAGTAACATCACAGCCTGACAGAGCATGAAGACCTAATAATGCCTTCACCTTTTCTGAACCCAAGCAGGAACGCATACCGTTGACATTTATCATTCTTCTATTTGGTCCAACACCTGTCACAAACATCGTGGCAGATGGGGAAAATTCTGACCATCTGAGTGAAAGTACAAACACATCGGTGTCGGGTGAAAAAATGCGAAGGGTAGTAGCATCATGATGTGAGGGATAAAGGCAGTGAAGAATTAATTTTGTATCAGCCTCCTCATGGGTACTCTGCAGATCTGTCACATCCTTTCCATCTGCTGATTTGCTTCATTTCTCCAACTTGCCACCAGACTTCTTTCCATCGTCTTTGCAAAAATTATTGCTTTATCTGAGAGATATTCTGTTAACTCATCTTTTGTTTTAGAATGAGATAGAAGGGTTTTCATGCTAATGTTTGGGATATTAATGCTGTCAGTTATTCTGAACTCAATAGGTGTTGTTTTTCCAGCTCTTTTCCTTCGCATGGAGTTCTTGAGTGAATTTTCAAGGTAGGTATCAAAGACTAAGTGAGTTTCATCATATTTCAACAAAGTGGATTTCAGCTTGTTGCAAAATTCAATTGCTAAGTCATGGCATGTCTTCACATCTGATGTTTTTTTCAGTTTTTATAACTCTGCCATTCCATCAAGGACACCGACAGTACATGATCTAGAACTGGTCTGCTCTGGCATACATGGTTCATCCACAGTACCAACTGAGGAAGTCTCTGTCAGATCTTTAGGGTACACTAAGTGTTGCTCTTCCAGAATCTTCATTAAATTGCTCTTGTTTGTAGGTAAAATCATTGTTCCATCTAAGTTAAACATTGACAGAGGCACTGCAGTGAACTCATACTTACTAAGGAATTCATTTAGATCTATGTCAGTGCTACTTCTCGATGCAATTAGCAGGTGTGTGAAAAGTTCACGATCTGCCTTCAGCTGGACAATGGTGTCTGACACTTTTGTCTTCACAGTCTTGCGTGCATTTTTACAGAGATGAAGTCCTTCTATTTTCATGGGTGCCCACAAGCTGCAGCTGTCTGATTCGATCCGATTTCTCTTGAAGTTGTTGTACAGTTCACATCCTTTTTTTGTCATTTCTGATGTGTCTCTTTCAATTACCAAAAACATACTTTGTATGAATATTAATGAGTTCATTTCCATCATATGTCACTGGATTAGTAGATGTGGTGAGACTAGTGTACAAGCGGGCTACATCTTGCTGTTGGCGTTTCGCTTTGATTCCTGTTAGGTCATGATGTTTTGACCGTTCATAATCTGTGATGCCAAACATATTCTTTGCTTCTGAAGCAAGCCTTGCCAACTCAGGAGAGGTCAGAAAGAATTGCATCAGAGCCTGTTTCTTTTGTGTTATATTCACCAACCCACCAAGTACTTTCATTGCCCTGTTTTCCTGTTCAAGAGCTTCATCTGAACCTAAAGTACAAAAAGGCACTCTCGTTTTGTGAACTACCCAGTTTCCTTTCTTGAACTCATTCCACAGGTCTGGCTGTTTGCTTTCTAGCTGTTTCATATCTGATATGTACCAAGCTATCATACTTGAGTAGTTCGTCAAATCAAGGGGAAAAAAATACTTCACAAACTCTTCCAATGCTGCCAGATGTAACTCCAAGTTTGCAGTCCGAACAGATCTAATGAACATAAGCACTGTATCCACCATATGCACATACTGGAGAGTCACTCTGAATGTTGGTTTTTCCCCTGATTCTTTAGTCTCAAATGCTTCCATTTTTGCCAGCACATTCAAATCTGTCAGGATCTTTACAGTATCATTGTGGGTAGATTTCACTTCCTTGGAGTCATTTCCTTGCAAAATATGAACTATCTTCTCAAGCTCAGGTTCCAACCTTTCTTTGATTTCAGGATGCAGTTTGTAAAACTCATCAATGTAGCATTTGAAAAGGGCAAGTCTCAGTGTTATATGTGATAAACTTATGGAATTTGAATTTCATAAACAATAGGAAAAAATAATGGAAAATTGTTCTTTATGGGTTACGTTCCTTTTTTTTATGCTGAGCAAACTATTTTCTATCCACATTTTTCATATGATAACTCTGGACTTAGCTATTGATGGAAATGCAACAACAGATGAAATATGTTTTGTGGAAAACCAAAATAATTGCTTATATCTTGTAAAGTATGAGAGATACGAAAATATAGCTTCTGTGCTTTTTTGTTCATTTTTTTACAATGAAAAAATTTCATAGGACTACTCTGAAAAGAGATATTGATGAAAATCTGAGTGGATCTCCTTAGCGGCAGCCATCTTGGACTAATGACGTCACACAGGCCTTCTGCCACAAATTCAGCCAAAACGCTTGGTAGTGCGAGGTAGCAGACCATATTAGAAATGTATTCCAGGTAGTCATTCCTTCCCTTCATTTAAAATCCCACGGGATTACAATTAAGCCCCTGGACTAAGATGCTTTGAGCTGACTAGTAGGAGCAATCGAGGAGGCCTCATATATAACACAATCTAATGCAGAATTCTGGTGGCTGGGCCTTACGGTGGACAAGGTCCGGGAAGCCCAGACAGCAGACCCGAGGCAGAGGCAGGTAATTCATTATTTAGAAGGAGGTCAGTTACCCAGGAAGTTGTCAAGTAATCGTCCCATTTACGCTTTCAAAATGAACAAGGAGATTCTGTATGTCTGAGGAGAAGAAATGGGAAAGTCGAAATTTGCCTTATAGTACCCAAGTCTTTAGTGGCTATTGCTTGTTCAATTGTTCATAACCCTTCACACCTAGGGGAACGCAAGACGGTAGCCAAGGAAAACAGTTTTTCTATTGGCCGTCCCTTCTGACCGATGTGCAGCATTTTATTAAATAATGCAAGTCATGTCAGCAGTTCAATGGTTACGGAAAAATTGTGCACCATTATAAGGAATTGCCACCAGTAGATGATAATGGCCAGAGGGCTGCGACAGATCTCACAGATTTGCATTATAGTAAGAGTGGTCACAGGTATTGTCTCACAGCGATAGACCACTTTTCAAGGTATCTACTATCTACCCCCTTCATACAAAATCCACCAAAGCCGTAGCTGGAGAATTGAAGAAGGACATCTGTAGGTATGGCAAGCCACAGGTAGTTATCATGGACAACAGAGGAGAATCCACCAGTGCAGAGTATAGAGATTTTTGTAGGAGAGCTGGGATTAAGCAAGGATTCTGTCTACCCTACCATCCCCGAGGAAATTCAGTTATTAAGAGAGCACATAGGACCACAAAGACAGTACTGGCAATCTTGAGCCAAAAACACCCGAATACGTGGCCCATGCACTTGTGCGACACTGAGAAAGCGTTGAACGAAGCAGTGCATATATCCCTAGGTACATCACTATTCTTTGCTTTTTACGGACGTCATCCAAATCGCGAGGTAGGAGATTTGCAGTTGCTCACTGATGAAGATTGTGTAGAAAAAATACATGTCAAACGGATGCTCAAGGAGACACAACATCGGATGACAGCAGGATACCTTAACAGGCCAAATGAGGTACATAGGAATGACTCTCTAAAAGTAGGTGAATTAGTTTGGATCTATGTCGAGGAGTGCTTGCCTGGTACGGCATCAAAGCTAAACAGAAAGTGGCAGGGTCCTTACAAGACTGTCAAAGTTATCTATCAGGGTAGAGCCTATGAGTTAGAAAATGTGTTTGATGGCACCATCTTGAGTAGGGCAGTTGAAAAAGTCAAATGATATGTTGAAAGAAATGCCTTATTGAGTACGGTGGATCACAAGTTCTTGACCAGTGAGAAAGAGGAGGAGATACTGCCTAGTGTAAGATCTCGGAGACTGCCTGAGAGGTTGCAGTACACGTAGATGATGGTTGTATGGTGTATATATTGTACATACTCATTTTTTTTTCTCTGAGCACGTCTTGTCCTTGCCTTAATTGGCTGGGAACATGGAGTCAGGTATGCCTTTCCAGGTCTCTCCAGACTGTACCTGTGTATTTATCTTCTTTACCAGGACCTATGAGTTGTACTTTCGGGTTGATTAATAGGGTTGAATAGTTTTTTAGGGTATGTCGAGCTTTTGGAGAGATGAGGCGTGGAAGCTGCGTGTTGTCAAATGGAGTGCACCACGGTGAATTGACCGTCGTTCTTGCCTTACCTCGTTTTTTTTTTCTTTAGGTTAGACTGTTAGGCTTAGGAAGAACGAGCTCTCACAGTTACGACTTTTTTTTTTTTTTTTTCCAGATTTAGGGAATTGTACGTTTGAGGGGCAGTTCTACCTGAAGGTCTGAACCTGGAGGTTACCTACTTGCTTTGAGAACCCCGAGTGCTGAGTGTATGTAATACCCAAACTGCAGTATAGGATTGCTCGGAGAGAGAGGGGAAGTTTCCAGTTTCTCTATAGGGCTTCGAGAAGTTGAACTATGGGGTTCTCGTATGTTAGGAGAGGTAGGTAGGTTTCACTTGGACTCTCTGGACAGAACGCAGTGGAGCGTCTCGTGTTACTCTCAGCTGAGCACAAAGTTTCTCCTTGTAGCAGGGCATTCTCGTTGTGAGAAATATACCTGGCGAGTGGTATACGTCATCGGTTATATATTGTGAGTAGCATGAGATAATTTACTTCTGGTTGAAGAATTTTGTTTTGTTTTTGTTTTTGCGGACAGGATAGCCGCTGACTGTTCTCGAGCGTGGAGGTTATGTAATAATCCCACAGTCGCAGTATAGGGCAATCTGACTGGTGTCTTTGGAGGCGTGTAGAGTGGTTTCCCCTCACGAACAAGGAGCTTGTGGAACACCGCACAGTAGCATTATTGAGCGAGACTTGTCAAGTCGGTGAATTTATGTACAGTGTTTGTAAAGTATGGGTACTGGGTATTTCCAAGGGGTTCAGGTCCAGTCGCCCCAACCGTGGGTGGGTGTGGTGCCTGGAAGTGATAAAGAGTTGTATTTAATTCATTTTATATGACCAAAAGTTCGGTTAAGTGAGAGAATATGGCCAGTGTATGGCTGTTTGCATGCGAACGTGATCAGAATGTAGATTAAGTTACCTAGTTGCTAAGTCATTTTTTTTCCTACTGTAATTTATTAATATTAAATCTCTTTATTATATAAAATTCGAGCTGGTAGGAATCTGTGCCAATGGTCACGTAATCCAGCATAATGTACACAGGCGCAAAGTGATGTGAAGCACGATGACTTTTACTGTTTTTTTTTTTTTTATGCAAATGCATTGAGAGGGATTTTTTTGTAGTAATTATTGTAACTACGGAATGTCATTCTTTGGGGGTAATCGATTGACATCATATTGAGTCTATCACGAGTCGAGTCTATAGTAATGAAAATTTTAAATTGTGTAAGCCGTCATCCTCCCCCCCCCCCGCCCTTTCCACCATGCAAGACTGGCGTCCTACTTGCTCACCGGCCCTGATATGTGCAGGATGGTTGGTGCTGTCGTCATCCTCATTCCCCCCCCCCCCAAGGAATTCTGTAAGTAATTTGATAATATTGTTGTTTGATATGTTGAAGCGCGAATAAGTGATACCCCACGAGTGATATTAGTGATGAAAATAGAGAAATAGAATCGGGGTAGTAGCAAGTGTTGTCGTTCCTCATCCTCAGGAAGTGTTTGATCACGCGAGGGGACACCATTAGGAGAGCGAGTCCTGAATTCCCGTTCACCTCCATTGTATTCTGTGAGCTGGATGGTGAGGTATTTCCCACATATTTGTGTACTGTACTTTATATTGTTATTATTTAGTGTGTAACTGGAATACAAGAATGCTAGCTACAGAGTTCTGTCTGAGCCTCAGATAAATGTGTAATTTTTGTGGGCCAAATATCAGGTGCCTTGGAACTGTAATTTTTTTATTAATGTGTTGGGATGACTTTGCAATTCAGTACTTATTAGGGTTGTGTTAGTTGTGAGTTAATGTTCACGTAGTTACTTTGTGAGGCATAATGATATCGACTCAGTGATGTTTTTCATGTTTAGGTTAGAGTTATTCATGCCTGTTAAAGTACTTTTCTTCTATGTTATCCCTACAATATATATTATTTTGAGCAGACCTATGTTTCTGTAGTGCCATGTGTTGTTCTGTTTCTAAATGAAATGCCGAATGTTGTAACTCATGTTTCTTTATTATGAGACTTTCTGATCATGTGAAAGGATTACTTGTATTAGGGAGAATAGATATTCATTGTAAATATCAACTTCTAGCGGGTCCCAGTGTGGAGGCCAAGGTCCCAGTGAGTGAGTCAAGGTCCCAGTGCGTGAGTCAAGGTCCCAGTGTGGAGGTCAAGGTCCCAGGGTGGAAGTCAAGAATATAAGAAGACCGGACCGGTGAACTATGAGCTCCGAGGGTCGTTTATGGAGAGCTACATTGGACTGAGCCTGGAACAGAGGAGCTAAGTATTGTGGAATTTGATATTAGGGCCATATATTTGCTGAATCACGTGCCAACTGATTCAGGCTTATTCTGTAAGGATAGTTGATGGGAAGATTTCTATTATTTTCTGGTCTTGTTCATACACATTTCCTCCCACTCGAACTTTATTGTTTGTATAACCCTTGAGAACTGGTGGTATAGAGTTTACCTAGTAGCTTGTTAATGTGTAACCCAGGAGCATTTTGGCAAATTGCGAAGGTCGGGCTTGGGTTGGCCGAGTTGGAGACTGAACCCGACATTTTGGCATGCTGCCAATCTTAACTTGACCACTTGAAAAGTAATAAACGCAACCGAAGAGGCCACTGTTGGGAGAGAGTCTCCGTCAATCTGAGTTCCCGACCGTTCCAGCACACAGTGGTCACCACTAGCGACTTGATTCCTGCCCCTTTTGACCTTGTAAAAGTCCGGATCGCAGAGCGTACTAGAACACAACATTCAAGCCTCTGTTTCTTATCAAGGCCTTCATTACACCATCATCTTTTCTTCCTTTAGTCACTCTAATCTCCACTTCTCTTGCTCATTTTCCTCTCTTTTCTATCACTGTACCCAGGTTTTTGAGCTCTCTCACCAAGTCCAGTTTCTCTCCATTCACTGTAACATCCCCCTGGGAGTCACCTTCTCTCTCCATAACCATCACTTTACTCTTTTCTACATTTACTCTCAAGGCACGACGCTCACAGACCTCAGCAAAACTCTGCACTAGCCTACCAAGTTCTTGTCTGGTACTTGCATGGAGTACTGCATCATCAACATATAAAAAAAATTGAGATATTGCATTCATCACCATTCATTACTAACGCCATCCCTCTCTCCATTTCCCGTGTTTTTACTTCTCTCATCACCCCATCCATATATATGTTGAACAACTATGGGGATATCACACAACCTTGTCGCATGCCCACATCGATCGTGAACCATTCACTTAGGTGCCCATTAACTCTTACACATGCTTCTCTACCATCATAAAAATTCTTGACGGCACCTAGCGGCTGACCATCTACACCGTACATGCGCAAAACTTTCCACAATCCTTCTCTGTGCACTTTGTCGTATGGTTTTTCCGGATCCATGAATGCCACAAACACCTTATGGTCATTCTCACAAGCCTTCTCTGCTATCTGTCTCACTGTAAATATTTGATCCACACATTCTCTGCCACTCCTAAAGCCATCCTGTTCAGCACTCACTAGGACTTTTGATATCTCTCTTATTTTCTCTATAATAATTCTTCCATATACCTTCCTTACCACGCAATAAACTTATGCCACGATAATTATTGCCCTGACTTCGCTCACCTTTATATTTGTACAGGGGTACAGTCACAGCCTTTTTTCCACTCTGCAGGCACAGTTTCACTCATCCATGCCTTCTTACATATCTCCAACAAGCACTTCATTCCACTCTTTCCACTACATTTAAGCGTCTCTGCATACACCTCATCAACCCCGGCAGCTTTCCCTTTTTTCAGCCACTTCACAGCACTCTTCACCTGTGCCAGTGTCACGTCTCCTGGTACTGCATTCCTTCTCTGCACACCCCTAAAACCAACCATGTTTACAGCTGCTCTGCTCTCTCTGTTCCCATTCATCAGGCTTTCGAAATATTCTTTCCATCTGGTCCTTACTTCATCCCGATGGGATAATAATCTTACACCTAAATCCTTCATACCATCACATTTCTTTCCGCTTTCACTTCTACATTTCCGCACCTTTTTCCAGAATAACATCCTATTTTCAGAGTAGTTCGCATTCAATTTTCCTCCTAGATCATCATTTACCTCCTTCTTTTTCCTCTGCACTAGTCTCTTTACGTGCTTCTGTAACCATTTTTGTCACTTACTCCTCTTTCCTCCACTGCTCTCTAAATTTCCTCATCCCACCATGCCGTACCTTTCTTATTTGTTGTTACTCTTGCCACACCACACACCATTTTAGCATTTCTATTTAAGTAATCCCTATATGCGTTCCACATGCTGTCCAGATCCATTTCATTCCAATTCACTGATTCTAACTCCTCTGCTTTGGTCTTGAAATCATTTGCCATTTCCTTGATCCTCAGCTTCTCAACTTTCAGTCTTTCTCCCCGACTGCTCCTCTCTCTCCTGATCTACCTCACTCCTCTCAGCTTGGTCTTGCATACCACAATCATATGATCTGACAGAACTCCACATCGTCCTCTCACGGCCCTAGTATCAGCAACTATTCCCATCATCGACCTCTGCTGGGCTTGATGAGGTGTATGCAGAGATGCTTAAATGTAGTGGAAAGAGTGGAATGAAGTGCTTATGGGAGATATGTAAGAAGGCATGGATGAGTGAAACTGTGCCTCCAGAGTGGAAAAAGGCTGTGACTGTACCCCTGTACAAAAATAAAGGTGAGCGAAGTCAGGGCAATAATTATCGTGGCATAAGTTTATTGCGTGGTAAGGAAGGTATATGGAAGAATTATTATAGAGAAAATAAGAGAAATATCAGAAGTCCTAGTGAATGATGAACAGGGTGGCTTTAGGAGTGGCAGAGAATGTGTGGAACAAATATTTACAGTGCGACAGATAGCAGAGAAGGCTTGTGAGAATGACCATAAGGTGTTTGTGGCATTCATGGATCCGGAAAAACCATACGACAAAGTGCACAGAGATGGATTGTGGAAAGTTTTGCGCATGTGCGGTGTAGATGGTAAGCCGCTAGGTGCCGTCAAGAATTTTTATGATGGTAGAGAAGCATGTGTAAGAGTTAATGGGCACCTAAGTGAATGGTTCACGATCGATGTGGGCGTGCGACAAGGTTGTGTGATATCCCCTTGGTTGTTCAACATATATATGGATGGGGTGATGAGAGAAGTAAAAACACGAGAAATGGAGAGAGGAATGGCTTTGGTAATGAATGGTGGTGAATGCAATATCTCAATTTTTTTTATATGTTGATGATGCAGTACTCCTTGCATGTAGCAGACAAGAACTTGGTAGGCTAGTGCAGAGTTTTGCTGAGGTCTGTGAGCGTCGTGCCTTGAGAGTAAATGTAGAAAAGAGTAAAGTGATGGTTATGGAGAGAGAAGGTGACTCCCAGGGGGATGTTACAGTGAATGGAGAGAAACTGGACTTGGTGAGAGAGCTCAAAAACCTGGGTACAGTGATAGAAAAGAGAGGAAAATGAGCAAGAGAAGTGGAGATTAGAGTGACTAAAGGAAGAAAAGATGATGGTGTAATGAAGGCCTTGATAAGAAACAGAGGCTTGAATGTTGTGTTCTAGTACGCTCTGCGATCCGGACTTTTACAAGGTCAAAAGGGGCAGGAATCAAGTCGCTAGTGGTGACCACTGTGTGCTGGAACGGTCGGGAACTCAGATTGACGGAGACTCTCTCCCAACAGTGGCCTCTTCGGTTGCGTTTATTACTTTTCAAGTGGTCAAGTTAAGATTGGCAGCATGCCAAAATGTCGGGTTCAGTCTCCAACCCAAGCCCGATCTTCGCAATTTGCCAAAATGCTCCTGGGTTACACATTAACAAGCTACTAGGTAAACTCTATACCACCAGTTCTCAAGGGTTATACAAACAATAAAGTTCGAGTGGGAGGAAATGTGTATTAACAAGACCAGAAAATAATAGAAATCTTCCCATCAACTAGCCTTACAGAATAATCCTGAATCAGTTGGCACGTGATTCAGCAAAATATATGGCCCTAATATCAAATTCCACAATACTTAGCTCCTCTGTTCCAGGTTCAGTCCAATGTAGCTCTCCATAATCGACCCTCGGAGCTCATAGTTCACCGGTCCGGTCTTCTTATATTCTTGACTTCCACCCTGGGACCTTGACCTCCACACTGGGACCTTGACTCACGCACTGGGACCTTGACTCACTCACTGGGACCTTGGCTTCCACACTGGGACCCGCTAGAAGTTGATATTTACAATGAATATCTATTCACCCTAATACAAGTAATCCTTTCACATGATCAGAAAGTCTCATAATAAAGAAACATGAGTTACAACATTCGGCATTTCATTTAGAAACAGAACAACACATGGCACTACAGAAACATAGGTCTGCTCAAAATAATATATATTGTAGGGATAACATAGAAGAAAAGTACTTTAACAGGCATGAATAACTCTAACCTAAACATGAAAAACATCACTGAGTCGATATCATTATGCCTCACAAAGTAACTACGTGAACATTAACTCACAACTAACACAACCCTAATAAGTACTGAATTGCAGTCATCCCAACACATTAATAAAAAAATTACAGTTCCAAGGCACCTGATATTTGGCCCACAAAAATTACACATTTATCTGAGGCTCAGACAGAACTCTGTAGCTAGCATTCTTGTATTCCAGTTACACACTAAATAATAACAATATAAAGTACAGTACACAAATATATGGGAAATACCTCACCATCCAGCTCACAGAATACAATGGAGGTGAACGGGAATTCAGGACTCGCTCTCCTAATGGTGTCCCCTCGCGTGATCAAACACTTCCTGAGGATGAGGAACGACAACACTTGCTACTACTCCGATTCTATTTCTCTATTTTCATCACTAATATCACTCGTGGGGTATCACTTATTCGCGCTTCAACATATCAAACAACAATATTATCAAATTACTTACAGAATTCCTTGGGGGGGGGGGAGGAATGAGGATGACGACAGCACCAACCATCCTGCACATATCAGGGCCGGTGAGCAAGTAGGACGCCAGTCTTGCATGGTGGAAAGGGCGGGGGGGGGGGGAGGATGACGGCTTACACAATTTAAAATTTTCATTACTATGGACTCGACTCGTGATAGACTCAATATGATGTCAATCGATTACCCCCAAAGAATGACATTCCGTAGTTACAATAATTACTACAAAAAAATCCCTCTCAATGCATTTGCATAAAAAAAAAAAAAACAGTAAAAGTCATCGTGCTTCACATCACTTTGCGCCTGTGTACATTATGCTGGATTACGTGACCATTGGCACAGATTCCTACCAGCTCGAATTTTATATAATAAAGAGATTTAATATTAATAAATTACAGTAGGAAAAAAAATGACTTAGCAACTAGGTAACTTAATCTACATTCTGATCACGTTCGCATGCAAACAGCCATACACTGGCCATATTCTCTCACTTAACCGAACTTTTGGTCAAATAAACTGAATTAAATACAACTCATTATCACTTCCAGGCACCACACCCACCCACGGTTGGGGCGACTGGACCTGAACCCCTTGGAAATACCCAGTACCCATACTTTACAAACACTGTACATAAATTCACCGACTTGACAAGTCTCGCTCAATAATGCTACTGTGCGGTGTTCCACAAGCTCCTTGTTCGTGAGGGGAAACCACTCTACACGCCTCCAAAGACACCAGTCAGATTGCCCTATACTGCGACTGTGGGATTATTACATAACCTCCACGCTCGAGAACAGTCAGCGGCTATCCTGTCCGCAAAAACAAAAACAAAACAAAATTCTTCAACCAGAAGTAAATTATCTCATGCTACTCACAATATATAACCGATGACGTATACCACTCGCCAGGTATATTTCTCACAACGAGAATGCCCTGCTACAAGGAGAAACTTTGTGCTCAGCTGAGAGTAACACGAGACGCTCCACTGCGTTCTGTCCAGAGAGTCCAAGTGAAACCTACCTACCTCTCCTAACATACAAGAACCCCATAGTTCAACTTCTCGAAGTCCTATAAAGAAACTGGAAACTTCCCCTCTCTCCCCGAGCAATCCTATACTGCAGTTTGGGTATTACATACACTCAGCACTCGGGGTTCTCAAAGCAAGTAGGTAACCTCCAGGTTCAGACCTTCAGGTAGAACTGCCCCTCAAACGTACAATTCCCTAAATCTGGAAAAAAAAAAAAAAGTAACTGTGAGAGCTCGTTCTTCCTAAGCCTAACAGTCTAACCTAAAGAAAAAAAAAACGAGGTAAGGCAAGAACGACGGTCAATTCACCGTGGTGCACTCCATTTGACAACACGCAGCTTCCACGCCTCATCTCTCCAAAAGCTCGACATACCCTAAACAACTATTCAACCCTATTAATCAACCCGAAATTACAACTCATAGGTCCTGGTAAAGAAGATTAATACACAGGTACAGTCTGGAGAGACCTGGAAAGGCATACCTGACTCCATGTTCCCAGCCAGTTAAGGCAAGGACAAGACGTGCTCAGAGAAAAAAAAATGAGTATATACAATATACACACCATACAACCATCATCTACGTGTACTGCAACCTCTCAGGCAGTCTCCGAGATCTTACACTAGGCAGTATCTCCTCCTCTTTCTCAATGGTCAAGAACTTGTGATCCACCGTACTCGATAAGGCATCTCTTTCAACATATCATTTGACTTTTTCAGCTGCCCTACTCAAGATGGTGCCATCAAACACATTTTCTAACTCATAGGCTCTACCCTGATAGATAACTTTGACAGTCTTGCAAGGACCCTGCCACTTTCTGTTTAGCTTTGATGCCGTACCAGGCAAGCACTCCTCGACATAGATCCAAACTAATTCACCTACTTTTAGAGAGTCATTCCTACGTGCCTCATTTGGCCTGTTAAGGTATCCTGCTGTCATCCGACGTTGTGTCTCCTTGAGCATCCGTTTGACATGTATTTTTTCTACACAATCTTCATCAGTGGGCAACTGCAAATCTCCTACCTCGTGATTTGGATGACGTCCGTAAAAAGCAAAGAATAGTGATGTACCTAGGGATACATGCACTGCTTCGTTCAACGCTTTCTCAGTGTCGCACAAGTGCATGGGCCACGTATTCGGGTGTTCTTGGCTCAAGATTGCCAGTACTGTCTTTGTGGTCCTATGTGCTCTCTCAATAACTGAATTTCCTCGGGGTTGGTAGGGTAGACAGAATCCTTGCTTAATCCCAGCTCTCCTACAAAAATCTCTAAACTCTGCACTGGTGGATTCTCTTCTGTTGTCCATTATAACTACCTGTGGCTTGCCATACCTACAGATGTCCTTCTTCAATTCTTCAGCTATGGCTTTGGTAGATTTTGTATGAAGGGGGTAGATAGTAGTACCTTGAAAAGTGGTCTATCGCTGTGAGACAATATCTGTGACCACTCTTAATATAATGCAAATCTGTGAGATCTGTCGCAGCCCTCTGGCCATTATCATCTACTGGTGGCAATTCCTTAAAATGGTGCACAATCTTCCCATAACCATTGAACTGCTGACATGACTTGCATGACTTAATAAAATGCTGCACATCGGTCAGAAGGGACGGCCAATAGAAAAACTGTTTTTCCTTGGCTACCGTCTTGCGTTCCCCTAGGTGTGAAGGGTTATGAACAATTGAACAAGCAATTGCCACTAAAGACTTGGGTACTATAAGGCACAATTTCGACTTTCCCATTTCTTCTCCTCAGACATACAGAATCTCCTTGTTCATTTTGAAAGCGTAAATGGGACGATTACTTGACTTCCTGGGTAACTGACCTCCTTCTAAATAATGAATTACCTGCCTCTCCCTCGGGTCGGCTGTCTGGGCTTCCCGGACCTTGTCCACTGTAAGACCCAGCCACCAAAATTCTGCATTAGATTTTGTTATATCTGAGGCCTCCTCGATTGCTCCTACTGGTCAACTCAAAGCATCTGGGACATAATGATTTGCAATCAATCAATCAATCATTTCCTGTGGCACCCTCGGGGATGCATAGGGCCTCGATGAACTCACGCCACCACATCCTATCTTGTGCTAACTCCTCAAGATCTCCCCAACACTCATCTCCAGCTTCCCGTCTCATTGTTCTCACCCACGTCTCTTTTGGCCTTCCTCTACCTCTCCTACCAAGTGCCATCCACCCTGGTGTACCTCGTACTATTCCCTGTCTCCTATACACATGTCCTAGCCACTTCCATCGTGAGAATCTAACATATTCATCGATCGGCTGCACTCCCGTTATTTCTCTAATTCTACTATTTGGTATCCTTTCCCACCACTTAACTCCTAATATTCTTCTAAGTGCTTTATTTTCAAACACCAAGAATTTATTTTCCATAGTCACTGTGCTGTACCAAGACTCGTGTCCATAAATTAAGATACTCCTAACCATTACCTTATAAAGTTTGATTTTTGTATGCACAGAAAAATTGTTATTATTCCAAATATTTTTAAGCATTCCCATTGCCTGATTAGCCTTCTTTAACCTTTCCTCGAATTCAAAGTTCAAAGAACCATCCTTGGCTAAATAAGTACCTAAATATTTAAACCTATCAACTTGCTTTACAACCATACCTCCAATTACACATTCCTGCGCATTTTCCATATTCATATTGATTATTTCAGTTTTTCCACAATTAATAACCAAACCCACCTTGCGACCTTTACTCACCAAACAGTCCAACACTCTCTGCATCTCTTCTGGCCCATCACAAATCAAAACTATATCATCTGCATAATCTAAATCCAAAAGTTTCCTGTTCTTTCCCCAAAGTATACCTGCACCGGTTTCTGTTCCAACGCGTTTCATAATGTAATCAATGATCAATAATCAATGTAATGATTTGCACCCTTATTATATTTTATCACAAAATCGTAGTTTCTCATCTCCAACAAATAACGCGACATACGTGGGTATTTAGTCTTTTTCTTAAAGATGGTGGTTAACGGTCTATGGTCAGTAACAATGGAATAGGGTTTGCACCATAAATAGTGGCTGAAAAATCTACACGCACTCACTACTGCCATGGCTTCCTTGTCGGTTACTAGGTATCTTTTTTCTGTCGGGTTAAGCTTCTTTGAAAAGTATCCAATAGGTCTCAGATCTTTCTCACCCTCCAGCTGCATAAGAGCTCCTGCAATGTGCGAGTCGCTAGCATCTGTGTGTAACTCGAACGGTTTAGTGAACTCTGCCATTATTAGTACTGGAGCTGACACTAACTTTTGTTTAAGAACTATCTATCTATCTATCTATATACCTAGGCTGCTTCCCCCAAGGAAAGGGAGGTAGCCGAGACAGGACGACACACTCCCCATTTACTCATCCATTCAAACACATTCATTCGTATCTTAGCTCCAAAGGGGAGAACGGACAGATCCTCGCCGCACCACACCGCACAAGGGTCAACTGCGCAATGCAATCAGTGACATCCGCGGCAGGGTCCGACAGCAGAACTGGTTTACCCCTGCCACATCATAACAGACCCATCCCCTTACCCACACCTGACCTGACTAGCTGATCAGATCAAATGCGGGAGAATATCCCCTCAGGGCTGCGTCATCACTTATTCATTCACAATTTCTCTCCATTTATTTCTGTCTCGCACAACCACTCTTCCATGCTCAACAGACATCCCTCTCGCATCCAGCGCTCTCTTCACGCTGTCCATCCATCCTATTCATGGTCTTCCTCTCACCCTTACACCTCTCACATCAAGAACTAAGAATGCATTATCACACTCCTCTGACCATTCAAATTTTGTGTCCATCCTAAGCAATTAGTTAGAGGACTAGCAATGGCAGCAAAGTCAGGAATGTGTTTGCGATAGAAATTAAACATGCCCACAAAGCGTCTCACTTGCTTGGGCTTCGTTGGTCGTGACATCTGTTCAGTGGCTTCAAGATTCTTACTGTCAGGGCGTATTCCTTTCTCCAACACTACATGTCCCAAGAACTTAATTTCTCGCTTTAAGAAAGAGCATTTACTAACATTCATCTTCATTTCAAACTCGGTTAATCTTCCAAAGGTAATATTCAGTTGGTCTAGCATCTGATCGAGTCTGCCCAAATCACAACATCGTCTAGGTAGTTACGGCACCAACCTTCTCTAACTAAAGGGGCTAGCACTTGCTGCATTCTCCTCGTAAATATAGCTGAATTCACAGACAATCCGAAAGGTATGCGCTTGTATCAAAACAAATTAACCCCATCAGGAAAAGTTGTCAAGTCTCAAGAGCTCTCATCCAACCGAACTTGGAGGTAGGCATCTTTCATATCAAGGGTGCAGTAAAACTTTTTCCCAGCACTTTCCTGTACTAATTCGTCTAATCGGGATACGGGTTGGATACCTATCTTGATCTTTTTATAAAGAGCCCGATAATCAATACACATTCTTTTACTGCTGTCCAGCTTGCTGACGAAGACTATGGGGGCTAAATATGCAGCAGTCGATTCCTCAATCACATCCTTATCAATCATCTCGTCGATCAACTCGGAAATTATCTTTCTAGCTTGCTCAGGATGCCGATACAAGGGCATATGCACGGGTTCAGAGTCGATAGTATCAATGAGGGCTTCAGGTAGTTTAAGGGTGCCAATTTCCATCGGACCAAGAATAAACAGTGTGTGATTATCCAATATCAACTCCCTCAATTTGTCCCTCTGTGACAGACAAATGTGTGCGCTTCAGCCGTCTGAGAATTGAATGAAGTGCAGCACGTCGGTCACCCATCCTGTCCTTGATCCATGTGGGGCAACAAAGCATTATCGACCCAAACTACTGGTGCCACAAGGTCATCTTCTGCCTTGCCTACTGGTTGCATTAATTCAGGTGGACTTCTGTCCTGTTCCTTGGGGCTAAGATAAGCAATACTCGATTCGTCAACAACATGGTACGTCCCCAACACTTGTCCTGGGTTTAGCTTCACTGGCCCCTTGGTTGCGTTCGTAATTGGTAAATAGCACGTCCCGTTCTCACTAACTCTCACGCAACAATTTGGTGCTATGAAGCTTTACCCCTGGCCTTCTGAAATTTACTAACATATAAGACATGTCCGGGTTTTCTGTCTTTTAACGCAATGGGTATTGATATAAATGTCTGTGCAGGTACCACAGTCCTACGTTTCAGTTGTACTAGCTCTCCTTCTCTCTTTCTCATATGGTTAGACCGAACCTTATTCCATTCACTGTCTGGCAAAGCTTATTTCGGACATCGTACTGCTGACCACCCCAATGCATCACCTGACCTTCTCTGTCCCAAGTGAAAATTGCCCTAGCAATTAAGTCTGCACCCATGAGCACTTCTGGTGACAAAGAATAGTCTGGGACCACTACAAACTGCTGCACTACGCTTGTCTCGGGGGCGATATGCACTACCAACGAAACCTGGCCAACAACAATTAACTTATGGTTGGATACTGAATGCAATAAACATTGGCACTTGCTAATCTTTAATCCTAATCTAACTGCTATACTCTCTTTCGTCAATGTTGTTACACTAGCAGTATCTACAAAAGCTGAAACCTGATACTGTCCCAAAATCAAGCGTATCACAGGAGCATCTACTTCGCCTCGAACTTTTCATACTTCCTCCACCTCAGCATCTGAAATGTTCTGACGACTCTTATTCGGTTCTACATCCTGTACGCCACACACGACATGACTGGCAGCCTGCATTACCTCAGGGGCCTCTAGTCATTCCCTAGGCAGTTGGGAGTCTGGATGTAATTGAGAATCCTGCTGTGGAAGGGGATTAGTTGTTGCGGGAGATATACTTGGTACGCATCTCTCGGGGTTACTATTAAGGTTAGGTCTACTAGGGCATCCCTCATGTCCCGTTCTAGATTTAGCTTTCAGGCAATCAAAACAACTTCCCCACTCTGGTTTCCTTGGGTAATTTGCCCGGTCATGTTTACTGCTATTTGAACACCACCCACAAGGCCACATCATAGGTCTAGGTTTAAAGGATACCTGACGTACAGGTACTCGAGTCACTGGACGAGCATTGTCACTAACAACTGGATGTGTGGTTCTAGTAGGGATTAGAACATAATTAACACCAGACCATTGTTCATCCACAACTTTCGCCACTCTATGCCACTGTCTATAACCCTTTTCTCTCTCTAATTCTGAAATAAAGGTCTCCTCCATTCCCAGACCTTTAAACAACTCTAATCGTTCCCTAACTTCCTGGGGGTACATTACGTAGCACAGCTTTCTTCCACATCTGCTCCACATTGGGAGGGTTAATATGGGGATGTTCTTTACAAATTGCCTGAAAGTTACTCTTGAATTGTCTAACAAACCTCTTACGTGGATCCTCAAAGTTATACTCCTTTTGGGCAAGCTCGCGGAATGCATCAGCGAACCCTGCGGGACCTCTAAACTCTTGTTGCAGCAATGTTTCGATGTCCTCATAAGGACCACCTGCCTCTCATAAGCTTAACTCTCCAAGAACATATGTATGGAACTCTGTGTCCATGCGGGTGAGCGCTACCTCCTTCCGTTGTTCTAAGTTAGCGGTGTCTGACTCCACCAGCACTAAAAAGTGATCTGCCAGGGTCCTAATATGTAGACCATACATTTCACTCATCCTTAGAATGTCAACATCCTTGTACTCTAGTACTACCGAATTTCCCTGACAGCTTTGCATATCTCCTACAGGAAAATTTGACCACTGTGGCATTGAATGCCTAAATGGATTTCCAGACTTTATTGGAGTATACTGTGATGGGCCTCCAATCTTGATCGGGGTGAGTCCGGGTGGGCTTAACATCTCCAAAGCTCTAATACGCTCCAAACACTCATCAGTTGCGGATGGTTCCTGCTTTACCCCTACTCCCTCAGGCGATTCAGTATCAAGGTCAATTAATTTTTCAACATGGGACTCTATCATGAATTATACAAACGTGAGCAACCCCAGGAGGTGAAGCTCAACTATTAAAATGCCCATCTGCAACACCAAAAAAGTACACATTACAAATACTCATACCCTATAATTCCACATATAATGCCAGGTACATATACCTTTGAGAACCGGAGTATGAGCTATTACCATAATTAGATTAAATGACAATCCTCTAGATGACCCTCAATTATTGCTTGCCAGTTTCATTACCCTCACATTAATAGGCCATCCCAATGCTGCAACACCACTTGTACTAGTACGCTTTGCGATCCGGACTTTTACGTGGTCAAAAGGGGCAGAAATCAAGTCGCTAGTGGTGACCACTGTGTGCTGGAACGGTTGGGAACTCAGATTGACGGAGACTCTCTCCCAACAGTGGCCACTTCGGTTGCGTTCATTACTTTTCAAGTGGTCAAGTTAAGATTGGCAGCATGCCAAAATGACGGGTTCAGTCTGCAACTCGGCAAACCCGAACCCAACTTTCGCAGTTTCCCAAAATGCTCCTGGGATACACATTAACAAGCTACTAGGTAAACTCTATACCACCAGTTCTCAAGGGTTATACAAACAATAAAGTTCGAGTGGGAGGAAGTGTGTATTAACAAGACCAGAAAATAACAGAAATCTTCCCTTCAACTAGCCTTACAGAATAATCCTGAATCAGTTGGCATGCTATTCAAAAATATATGGCCCTATTATCAAATTCCACAATACTTAGCTCCTCTGTCCCAGGTTCAGTCCAATATGGCTCTCCATAATCGACCCTCTGAGCTCATAGTTCACTGGTACGGTCTTCTGATATTCTTGACCTTGACCTCCACACTGGGACCTTGACCTCCACACTGGGACCTTGACTCACTCACTGGGACCTTGACTCACTCACTGGGGCTTTTACTCACTCACTGGGACCTTGGCCTCCACACTTGGACCCGCTAGAAGTTACTATGTATAATGAATGACTATTCTCTCTAATACAAGTACTCCCATTACATGATCAGAAAGTCTCATAATAAAGAAACATGAGTTACAACATTTGGCATTTCAATTAGAAACAGAATAACACATGGCACTACAGACACATTGGTCTGCTCAAAATAATACATACTGTAGGGATAACACAGAAAGTACTATAACAAATAAGCACGAAAAAATCAAACCTAAACATGAAAAACATCACTGAGTCGATATCATTGTTCCTCACAAAGTAATTACGTGAACATTAACTCGCAACTAACACAGCCCTAATAAGCACTGAATTGCAAAGTCATCGGAACACATGAATGAAAAATTTACAGTCCCAAGGCTCCCGATATTTGGCCCACATAAATTCCACATTTATCTGAGGCTCAGACAGAACTCTGTAGCTAGCATTCTCGTATTCCAGTTACACACTAAATAATAACAATATAAAGTACAGTACACAAATATATGGGAAATACCTCACTATCCAGCTCACAGAATACAATGGAGGTGAACGGGCACTCAGGGGGGGGGGGGGAAAGAGAATGACGACCACACCGAGCATAAGCCGCATTTTCACGGGCCACTTTGGACCGGTTTAGACCGGTCTGGACTCATAAATGATGGCGAGAATGGGCTAATGTCAGTCCGATCCTGTCCGAGCCTGCTATTGGCTGCATGAGTGACTGGGCATGGCTTAGAAGAATGTAAACAAATGTCGGTGAGTAATGCTGATTACACAAAGTTCATGCTTCCCTTCGATTTTTATCTCGGTCATTAATGCTTTAATAATCTTATTTCGTGCGATCTGTAGTAATACAAAGCCTCTACTTCATGGTGATATTTACTTGGATCCCTTCTTGGATTATCACGGGCTTCTGCTAGCGTTAAAAATGTAATTTAATACAAACCTTATTACCAAGTCCACCATTGTTGACCATCGATGTTTACACCCTGCCACGGACTCTCCTCGCCTCCTCCTTGGCTGTTGCTGATGCGCATACGTTTGTGCGCAGACCGGTCTCGCCTAGCCTAACTTGTGGGGCAGGACTGCATTGGACCTGTCTGTACCGGTCTAATTGTCTTGCCAGAACAGCAATAAGACCGGTCTAAACCGGTCGGTACCGGTCTAAAAGCCTCGCGAAAATGCGGCATATGGAAAACTTACAGATTTAACCAAACCTAAACTAACCTAATCTAGCTTGGCCTAAGCTAACTGGGGGGCTGCACCTCCCGGACCCCCCATACTTTTAACCTAACCTAACCTAATCCATTCTAACCAAACCATACCAAACTCCCCCTGAAGTTGGGATCACGATGAAATATTACATTCAAGATCGAAAAACCCAACAGGGCAAAATTCAACTCAGTAAGAACCTGAACTGAGACAGAGAGAGAGAAAAAAAAAAAAAAAAAGGAAAAGGAAAATACATTAGAGATCCTGGATGCGCCATATGGAAATTGCACCAAAAGTAAAACGTGCTTTCGCAGCATTTGACATCGATTTAAAATATAAAAACGCATTAGGAACGTTTGATATAGTGATGTCGAAGGAATATTTACACATCCAAAATCCTAAATAACAGCCTTCAAAGGTAAGTTTTTAAAAATCTCCAGTAGTTATGGTAATCCAGGAGAGGTACCAATTAACCTGTGAAAGACTCATTTCAGCAGAAAATATGGAAAGGTCGAGCCCGTTTGGTAAAAATGAAAAGAAAAATATTTCAGTCTCTGTGACATCTTCCCTATGTATTACTGCCCAATTTCAGGGCTACATGTCCCTGGAGTCAGGACCTAGCAATACTTATACTGATTTAGTTCATAAATCACTTCATTACGACTTTATCAAATCTAATCTTTGTGCTACCGAATTGTCTACAGGTACCATACCTGGTTGTGGCAAGGTTCACCGTCATTACTCTCTCACTAAAACCAACAAAACTCTTCGCTAAACAACAAACATTTGCATACTTCACCTTTATGAGAGCTATCACACGTCTTACATACCTAGCATGATAACTAAAATGCCAAGTATAGTTACTGAGGGCATCACAACACCCCCAGGAGGAGCCTAGGGAGGGGCAGACAGAGCGCGACCCGACCCTGGGCAACAGGGACATAAGTCCGCCCGGGCTGCGCATCCCTATGACCGGAACTTGCCTGCTGCCACCATAGCGGGAAACAGAGACTACCTTGTGGGCAAACTGGCCCTCAACAGGATCGGGGTGGAGCTTCTCCTACAGCTCCAAGCAGCACCCCAGCAACGGCCAGCAGCTGCACCCTGAGACAGCCAGTAGCCACTCGGACCTTCAGGAGATGGCTGGTAGCCACTCAGAAGGCTTACAAGAGACGGCCTGCAGCTGCTCTGCCCTTCAGGAGACGGCTGGTAGCCGTGCCCATCAGCAGGAGATGGGCAGTAGCCACTCCTCATCGGCACGTCGTTCTCTATACAAGGATAAGGCGATGGCTGGTAGCCGCGCCGACAGGCAAGTGACGGCCGGTAGCCGCACTTCGCCTTCTTGCCCGTCGGGGAGTGGGGCCCGGGCGACAGCTGGTAGCCACACCTATGAAGGGTCGGCCAGTAGCGGCCCTCATTTCATTGCCCACGGGAACCCAGCGACAGCCAGTAGCCATGCTGGGGAGGAGCACCAAAGCCCCTCATCCCCTGTGACTCCACTATGAGAAGGTCCTCTGCCATCAGACCTACTGACAGGCAGGGGCGCAGATGACCCTATTGTCCACCACCAGAGGCAACCCACAGGAGGAAAGCCTCGACCCCGAGGACCTGTGGAGAGGCCCTGTGCTATCCCCAGGGTTGTTCTCCACCCAGCCGGCTCCAGAGGGATCCTACCTGATGGACTCCGATGAAGGCCGATGCTGCAGCCCACCCCTGACGGCATTTCTGACAGCACAAGACTGCAGCCGCCGGGCCCCTGAGGCCGCCCCCAGAACCCCCAGGCGAGGCCTCTCCCTACCCTGAAGTAGACGACCCTCGTCCTCTGTCAGGCGCCTAAGCGAGCGCTTCAGGAGGCTCTTTAGCCCCAGCCCTGAGGGCCGCACCCCAGTTCTCAGCCCTGACACTGCAGGGCACTTTGCCGCCCACAGCCCTGGACGAGAGAAGATGCCCCTATGAGTGATCCCGTGGCCGCTGGATTCAGAGGCCACAGGCGGGACTCAGCCCTCATCAGGAGTTGGGCTGTGAGCTCTCCCGCCGCCCTCCAACCACGCCGCCACCCTACTGACAGTGAGTGACAGTGAAAGTGCAACAGTGACCTGAATATTGGGCAGTGCATTACATTATCAGGGAGAAACTAAGTCCGAGATCTATTAGTGTTGTGATAGTTTGGGCTGATAGTAAAATAGTAAAGAAATACGGACAACCCAACAAGAGTTACAGTGACTTCAGTGAACATTGGTCTCAGCCCTAATAGTGTAATTCCTCTTTACTGCAAGACCTGTGAGTAAGCTGCCTATCCTAAGCACAGTGTAAATTTCCCTCAAAGTGACAGTGACCGATTCCCCTGCCCAAAAGACTTTAAGTGCTGCTTATTGTGCTATTCACATTTTGTCCGGAATTATTGTCCAAAGAGTATCCTGCACGATACTACTAAACATGATCTCTGCATGTCTTGTAATTGCCCAGATTCTTGTTTTGTGACATCTACCTGTTCCACATCTAGAATTTGTCAATACACGTGTAAGGTTGTTGCCTTGAGTTTTTGTGTCCTGCCTCTCTCTTATTTGTCTAATGCCGCATTTTCATGAGGCTTTTAGACTGGTATCGACTGGTTTAGACTGGTCTTATTGCTGCTTGGCGAGACAATTAGACTGGTACAGACAGGTCCAAAGCAGTCCTGCCCCACAAGCTAGCCTAGGCGAGACCGGTCTGGCACAAACGTATGCGCATCAGCAACAGCCAAGAAGGAGGTGAGGAGCGTCCGTGGCAGGGTGAAAACTTCAATTGGCAACAATGGTGGACTTGGTAATAATGTTTGTTTTAAATTACATTTTTAACACTAGCAGAAGCCCGTGATCATCCAAGAAGGGAACCAAATAAATCTCACCATGAAGTAGAGGCTTTGTATTACTACAGATCGCACGAAATATGATTATTAAAGCATTAATGACCGAGATAAAAATCAAAGGGAAGCATGAAATTTGTGTAATCAGCACTACACCCCGACATTTGTTTACATTCTTCTAGGCCACGCCCAGTCACTCATGCAGGCAATAGCAGACTCGGACAGGATCGGACTGACATTAGCCCGTTCTCGCGATCATTTATGAGTCCAGACCGGTCTAAACCGGTCCAAAGTGGCCCGCGAAAATGCGGCTATAGATATAAATATACCTAGATGCCGCATGACACTACTTTAGATACGTCTATGCGGCCGCCATCTTGGAGTGGTCGAGGTAGGCGATGTGTTCCAGACATTGGGCAAAGTTCACCACTGTTTACCTAGAAATGCCGGAACACTGTGCTGCTTTTGGGTGTAAAAATCGTCGAAATATAGAAACAAGACAACAGGGAATAACTTTCCACAAGTAAGTTGATTTAAAGACTAGTTTTTGTGTGATAATTTGACTTCAGCTTGCAATGCATCTCGGATGACAATGTCAGTAATGTCCATGTGTCTGCTGTACCAGGGCCAGTGGCATGTAAAATTATTACTTTACAATCTTAAACCTGATGCAAATTATTTGCTTTCTTGATTTTCGCCTGTATAAAGTATCATGGAAGACTGGGGGAAAAAAGCTGCATAAGCATTTGAAAGTCAAGAGTTTGGAGGCTGTCCACTCTAAGAAATGACCGGATATATTGTCAAAATATTTTTTTGTGCAGCTGTCACAGTGCCCGTATTAATATTATAATATGTATTCAAGGCCAAGCACAATTATTCTTTTCATTTATCCCCATGAAGGTATTATTTTACAAGTGTCCAATATATGGTTCAGGGATATTACCACCATAGCCTCGTAGTATGATACCTTGTAAAGCTATGAATGTTGTCCCACCGGTATTCACCAGTGTGATGCTAGTGGTAAGACCTTTTATGCCACTGGCTGACACCAGTGTAAAACCTGAAACTTTATCCCACCGCTGCCACCAGTGTAATAATAAGAATTTTTATTCCCACTGGCTAACACCAGTGTAATGATGATAAGGGGGTATATTTTCTTACCTGTTGTGGGTATTGATCAACTCACCCATGGATATACAAGTGGTACTCGACTTAATATAGTGGATGGTAAATATTTATGAAAAGAATGAATTGTGGTAGCGTTTGTAGTTTTTGGCCGAGTTTAGATTTTAGTCGGTACCTCAGGTGGTTGTCGTTCCCTCAACGAAGGAATCTTGAATTGGAAGGGGAGTGAATTTGGCTTGAGGACATAATTTCCTTGATTAGGTATACTAGTAAAGAAAAGAAAATGCTATATACTTTACTCTGCCTGCGGTTTGTAAAAAATAACTCGTGAGTGCTGTAAGTGTAAGTGTAAAAGTCTATGGGCAATACTTGGGAATAATGGTGTGCTCACACGGTCGTCGCCGCCGGTGTCTGGGGACTAAACGAACGTCTGTTACACACGATGTCTGGGCAGCAAGTCACTCTACGTTAAACTCTCAACAATATTACTTCTCATAGTTCATAATAAGTAAGGATTAAACAAAGAAAAAGAGGGGGAGGAAGAAGAAATGTGGACGACTCACCTAAACGAACGTCTGTTACACACGATGTCTGGGCAGCAAGTGGGGCATGTCGGGCACTAAAGGACGCCACTGCTCAAGTCAAATGAGGTGGTGTTTTTGAAATATGGGGGGTTTCAATTCTCTCTACAATTTATTTAGCAGTGTACCCATGATGCCAGGACTCCTGATTGAATTGGGGAAAATTTGAGATTTATCCTTTTTTAAATTAGATACTGATTCTATCACTATCTCAATTTGAATCTGAAAGCAGCTCATGCCATCTAGTGACGGCCAAGATAAATGGAACTTTAAATCCTCACAAATGACATTATTTAGGCCTTTTGGACTGCTAATCTTACATACTTGTGTTCTAGCAGCTTCATTAGCAAACATTTCACAACTAGGTTACAGAAAGAATTGTATATTCATCATTACTCTGTTTAAGGTTTAAACTCGGCGCCCAACAACGACAAGAAAAGGTGGCACATCTGTCTGTTATTCGTTACTCTACGAGACGGGGAATTCCCATAGCTCAACATCTACAATTACATCACCCACTGCATAGATACAGAGATACATACATATAAAAATAGTTAACCCTACAGTAATTATTAATATATGAATTACTACTTAGGGTAGGAACTTATAAACTAATATTCAGGTTACACCCTAACTTAAAATTACAGTACTACTAAATACATACATATCAAATGTGTGGCACTACACGGCTCCCACGTTCGGAAAACAAATTTTACCCAAGTCAATTTTCTATGACATGTGCATGGATGGAATGTTGTTACTCTTATAACTGCTATAAACACTTTGAATTGGAATACTTTTCCCCACAATTGGTGGCACCTGTCGGTCCAGATTAAACACCTGATGCGTACCTCGGAAGGTCGCTTACTCACTACATTAGGAGGTATGATCACTCCTTACTCGAGATGTTATGAGGGAATTTATGCCCCAGTCAGCCTCAGGTTTTGGAGGATAGCTTGTCGCTCACCTGAGCTCGACAGGGTCTCTCGAGATTGAGATCACCACGGGAAGCGCTTCCTTACACTCTTCCATTCGCAGTCACATTCACTCTGTCCTTTCGTTTCCAGCTTTCCACCCGCGAGAGGTGAGCGCTCATTCTGTCCTGAAGACTCCACTACCTCACAAACCGTGCTAACTGTAAGGTGAGGGGATTGATCACTCCCCTCGAAGTAAGGCACTTCCCGGTTCCAACAGGAACTCTTCACTCTTTTCCTTTTTACACCCTCTCCTCGGGGATGAGTCCACCCGGAACATAACTTTTTAAGCAGTTATGTTTCACAACATTCGTCACATGCACTTATCTACTTTTCTAACACTCCTCTGAGTCTCCGAGGGGCATTCCTCACTCGCGGTGGTAATCGCTCATCTTCGGGCTCCGGGGCGAGCTCTTGTTGCAGCGGTTCTAAGAGCCATTCCTCGGTACCGTAATATGGTTTTACCTTTTCAGCAGCCCTTTGTATTTTTTTTCCACTAAATACATTTTCAATGATATAAACACTTCCATCTAGCAGTACTTCAATCACATTATACGGGCCGTCCCATTTGGCATTCAATTTTCTACAGGTACCCGGCTGTATGGTCTCTTTTTTTGCCCACACCAAACTATTGACTTCTAACCTTCTGTGCTCTCCTCCGCTGTCCAGGACGATACCTCGTGACGTCCCAAAGTCGATGAAGTATTGCCCAAGACAGTGTATGATGTTTTGTGTATGTTTGTCTCTGGGTAACATTTGTTTACAGAACATGTAATTACCTAACCCTTAACTCTAATCTGGAAAGAAGGAAAAGTGAAAAATTAGCACTAAGCTTGAAAAACATGGAAATATCAAGACGAGAGGTAGGACAGAAAAGCAGGAGAGGACAGTAAGGAGACAGATTGGAGATAAAAGGCCCCCTTTAGTCGCCTCTTACGACAAGCAGGGATACTGGGGAAGTATTCTTTCCCCCCTTCCCCAGGGGTAACCGTATCTAGTACACTATTTGAACCTCATTGCTACCAGGATGTTCTGAATACAGCGTTGTGGAGATATTTGGAAATGATCAACCAATGCTACCCTTTGCATTCTCGCTTTTTTTTTTTTTTTTTTTTTGCGCTTCGCTACCCTTCACTTTCTCACCAACGCTACTAATTTGGGAACGATGAGTATCCCACCGCTATTGCCACCAGTGTAAAGCTATGAATGTTGTCCCACCGGTATTCACCAGTGTGATGCTAGTGGTAAGACCTTTTATGCCACTGGCTGACACCAGTGTAAAACCTGAAACTTTATCCCACCGCTGCCACCAGTGTAATAATAAGAATTTTTATTCCCACTGGCTAACACCAGTGTAATGATGATAAGGGGGTATATTTTCTTACCTGTTGTGGGTATTGATCAACTCACCCATGGATATACAAGTGGTACTCGACTTAATATAGTGGATGGTAAATATTTATGAAAAGAATGAATTGTGGTAGCGTTTGTAGTTTTTGGCCGAGTTTAGATTTTAGTCGGTACCTCAGGTGGTTGTCGTTCCCTCAACGAAGGAATCTTGAATTGGAAGGGGAGTGAATTTGGCTTGAGGACATAATTTCCTTGATTAGGTATACTAGTAAAGAAAAGAAAATGCTATATACTTTACTCTGCCTGCGGTTTGTAAAAAATAACTCGTGAGTGCTGTAAGTGTAAGTGTAAAAGTCTATGGGCAATACTTGGGAATAATGGTGTGCTCACACGGTCGTCGCCGCCGGTGTCTGGGGACTAAACGAACGTCTGTTACACACGATGTCTGGGCAGCAAGTCACTCTACGTTAAACTCTCAACAATATTACTTCTCATAGTTCATAATAAGTAAGGATTAAACAAAGAAAAAGAGGGGGAGGAAGAAGAAATGTGGACGACTCACCTAAACGAACGTCTGTTACACACGATGTCTGGGCAGCAAGTGGGGCATGTCGGGCACTAAAGGACGCCACTGCTCAAGTCAAATGAGGTGGTGTTTTTGAAATATGGGGGGTTTCAATTCTCTCTACAATTTATTTAGCAGTGTACCCATGACGCCAGGACTCCTGATTGAATTGGGGAAAATTTGAGATTTATCCTTTTTTAAATTAGATACTGATTCTATCACTATCTCAATTTGAATCTGAAAGCAGCTCATACCATCTAGTGACGGCCAAGATAAATGGAACTTTAAATCCTCACAAATGACATTATTTAGGCCTTTTGGACTGCTAATCTTACATACTTGTGTTCTAGCAGCTTCATTAGCAAACATTTCACAACTAGGTTACAGAAAGAATTGTATATTCATCATTACTCTGTTTAAGGTTTAAACTCGGCGCCCAACAACGACAAGAAAAGTTGGCACATCTGTCTGTTATTCGTTACTCTACGAGACGGGGAATTCCCATAGCTCAACATCTACAATTACATCACCCACTGCATAGATACAGAGATACATACATATAAAAATAGTTAACCCTACAGTAATTATTAATATATGAATTACTACTTAGGGTAGGAACTTATAAACTAATATTCAGGTTACACCCTAACTTAAAATTACAGTACTACTAAATACATACATATCAAATGTGTGGCACTACAACCTGACTCTAAGGTAAGCATTCCGCTGCAGCAGGTTAGGTTAGGTTAGGTTACTAAGTCCAGAAAACTATACTGCACAACCTTGGAGGTGTACTGGCAATTAGTAAAAATTTACCCCCATGAATTTGATTAGAACAGAATAATACTTTTACCACAAAAAACAACTGTAGAAAATAAAATGTATGCAGTTAAACTTAATGCAAATTTTTCTTGCCTTTTATCTAAATAGGTTTCCTAGAGATCCTGAGCTGATAAAAGTTTGGGAAACAGCATTGTATTTTCTATGCATGTGTAGTTCTATGTGTAATTTTTTTGCCTTATGCATTGTATTTTCTATGCATGTGTAGTTCTATGTGTATTTCTTTTGCCTTATGCATTTAATTTCTATGCATATGTAGTTCTATGTGTAATTTTTTTTGCCTTATGCATTGTATTTTCTATGCACGTGTAATTCTGTGCGTATCATTTTGCTTTATGCATTGTATTTTCTATTGCTGTGTAATCCTATGTGTAATTATTTTGCCTTATTCATTGTATTTTCTATTGATGTGTAATCCTATGTGTAATTATTTTGCCTTATGCATTGTATTTTCTGTTGATGTGTAATTATTTTGCCTTATGCATTGTATTTTCTGTTGATGTGTAATTATTTTGCCTTATGCATTGTATTTTCTGTTGATGTGTGATTCTATGTGTATTTTTTTTTTTTTTTTGCTTTGTGCATTGTATTTTCTGTTGATGTGTAAATGTGATTTTTTTTTTCCTTTACGTACTGTATTTTCTATTCATGTGGAATTATGTTTTTTTTTTTTCCCTTGTGCATTGTGACAGTGCAACAACTTAAAATGTATATTTCTTATAACCTGTGACTTGTAAACCCTCCTTCCATTTTTCCTTCCTTCCTCTTGTCTTTCTTTCCTCTTCCTTCTGTGTACGGGTGACTCTACACTGAGTGACAAGCCAAATGGTTTCTTGTATACTTGTGAGAGTTTACCTAAGTGATATAAGGTAAGCTCAACATGTGTGAAAATTATTTTTTATCAGCTACCAGCTAGGTCCTGATGGTTTTAAGTTTTAAAAATAGTAAATTGTAGAATACACACATGGTCAAGTGCAGAACATAATTATTCAGTTATTCTTTTATGATAGAAATAATAGCCCTGTAGAAGCTTAGATCTATTTGGTAGTCTACACACTAGCTGTACGGCTAAAATATATTCTTTATTATGAACATCCGATTATGTACAATCTTTATTTAATTTTCTCTTCTTTAAGCCTAAGTTTAACAAAATCGGACAACAAATGGCAGTTACATTCATTTTCACAGTCTGAATTACTCTAAAACAAGCGCCACTATTACACGCTGGACCGTTCCAAGATGGCTGCCATGCAACGCATCGGCGCTGTACTGAAGAATGGGCGATGCGGCATCTAGGTATATTTATATCTATGGCACCGATCACCCGTCATATTTCACGGCCGGTGAGAGATTAACACGCCAGTCTTGCGTCGTGGAAAGGGGGGGGGGGGGAGATGACTGCTTGTACAATTTAAAATTTTCATTATTACAGACTCGTGATAGACTCAGTGTGATGTCTTTCCCCTTACAATCGATTACGCCCCAAAAATGACATTTCGTAGTGACAATAATTGCTACACAACAATCTCAATACGCTTGCATTGAAAAAAAAAAAAAAAAAAAAAAATCATCGTGCTTCACACCACTTTGCGCCTGCGTACATTATGCTGGATTACGTGACCACAGGCACATATTCCTGCCAGCTCGAATTTCATATTATAAAGAGACTTAATACTAATAAATTACAGTAGGAAATAAAAGACCTAGCAACTAGGTAACTAAATCTACATTTTGATCACATTCGCATTGAAACAGCCATACCCTGGCCATACTCTCTCACTTAAACGAACTTTCATATCAAATGAACTAAATACAACTCATTATCACTTCCACGCACTACAGTTGCAGCTGCACGAGGCTTACCTGAAAGAGTGCTAGTGCCAACTTAAACATATGGATGTGAGACTGGTGTGGCGTGAAAATGAAAAGTCAAGAGTAACAGCAGTGGAGATTGGACTGCTGAGGAATGTATGTGGAGTACAGAGGGTAGATAGGATACGATATGATGTGATTCGTGAAAGATGTGCAGTGAGGAAGTCGGTGGACACCAGAATGGAAGAGAGTGTACTGAGATGGTATGGTCATGTGGAGAGAATGGATAACAATAGAGTCGTGAAAAAGGTATATGTGAGCGAATTTGAAGGAGGGAGGAGGCGAGTTAGGCCAAGGAGAAGGTGGAGAGATATGGTGGATGAGTGTGCGAGGAAGAGAGGTTTGACAGTCGATGAGGCTAGGGAACTGACGAGAGATCGAGCTGGCTGGATGAATGTTGTGAGAAGTGCTTGATTAGGGATCTGGCACCCTTTTTTAACGTGGCAGCGTCCGGATTGACTCAGTCGGATACGTTTATGTGAAGCTACAGAACGTGGTGAATGTTTTTGGTGTGTCCGATAGAGCCAGGATTCCGGGGGCTTGGATGATGAGTGAATGGAGGTGTGGCCCATTGTATTGGGCAAATCTGGGCCCTTTGGACATTGCTACTCCTAATCCTGTCCTAGGGAGGGAAAGGAGGTCCGAATGATGATGATGATGATATATATATATATATATATATATATATATATATATATATATATATATATATATATATATATAGGGAGCCTCAGTGGTAGAGTGTGCGTTTCGTACGCGAGTGAGCCAGGGTTCGCGCCCCGCCAGGGTAATAAACTTTGGGAGTGTTCACCTAGCCACGCACTAATTCCGCGGACACAAGGGGTGCTGTGGTTGAACCAGTGTCGCTTACTGTAAAATATGCTTGCACCCAGTCGGCTTGCGCGGGCCGGCTACGCCTGGTTCACAGACTACACACACATCCAAAGCCACTACAACACTACCAGTACACTTACAAGCACTTCTCACCCTACATACAATCTCTACCAGACAGTCCAAGCCACTTTGTAGAGAGACATTGGCTGTATCGTCCCGACTTCGGTCGGGATAGGCTGGTCCTGCGGTGGATACTCAAAGGGATGATATCTATCTATCTATCTATCTATCTATCTATCTATATATATATATATATATATATATATATATAGGTATGTTACAGGCAGATTGTGAAATCAGTTATTTCGTGAAATAAGATTAGTTTATTTATGTTAGGTTGTTTTAGGATAAGGTTAGGTTAGATTAGGTTAAGGTTAGTTTACGTTAGGTAAATTTAGGCTGAAAGGAGAAGGAAATGGTAACTTCCAGCATAAGTCACTCAGTGTATATGACACCAGCAAAAGCTGTCGCATGTTGCTACTACAGACCATCTACACTCGGCAGCATGGACAACTAATTTGTTTAGGAAATTTTTTGCATAAAGTGAGCTTATTCAGGCTTCAATAAAATAAGGTTACACTTGGTAAGGTTTATCTATCGCATATTTTTTTTAAATAAATATATTACAACAATAGGCAGCATAAACATACATTATTACTGTACATACCTAATATATTGACAGGTGTCTCCAAACTGACCAGCCTCGAAACGTTCTCTCAGTGGGCAGTTTTTCCAAATGAATCATGGGTGCTACCTGGATACTTTGCCGTGTAGCTAGTGATAAAGTTGCTGCTGTTGCACACCACTTGCACATTAAGGGAATGATACTGCTTGCAGTTAATAAAAATTTCTTCATCTTCATCTGGAGCTTTGATTGGGATATGAGTGCAATCAGTGGCTCCAACAATTCTGGGGAAGCCACTGATTCTACTAAAGTTTTGTATAGTTCTGTTAATTTCGCTAGCACCACTGGGCATTCTTATCTCTAGTCTAGCCTTCATGTTAAGCACCTTAATAACTCTATTTATGACTCTGCTGACATTGGCCTGAGTTACTGTAAGTCAACAGAGTCTCCAGTGACATTTTGGAAACTGCCACCAGCAAAAATTCTTAGGGCAGTCATCACGTGTGTGCACTGGAATTGCATGCGACCTCAGAGTTCGACGTTCCAAAAAATGTCTAAGTTCATCACACAACCGTATCAGTTCTTGCCAAGGAAACCTGTACACCCGAAGGAGGTGTTCATCGCTAATTTGCAGTGGGTCGAGAGGGTCTCTGTACCTTCTTTCACGGCGCAACTGGCGATCGTGAACATATGCTATTACTAACTCCATCACTTGCGCCACGTCACCTGTCGAAGGCTGGAAGTTCAGAGCTCCCGTATGTAACTTTATGTCACAAATATTCCACGTACAGTATTCACGAGTATGGCGAGTGTGAAAGGACACTTGCTGCCAGAATATATTAAATGACACTATATTTCAATGTTATTAAAGACGCACTGAGGCACAAAGTGATGTTCATGGCGCAGAAAGGCCACTGCTACAGCGATGTATTTTCCGATCGGGTTATGCTTTGGATGTTTATCAAATCTATTTCCCGGTTATGTTCTCCTACGACACCCTCCTCGAGTGTCCTAATTTAAGACCATAGTTACACGTGACGTCACAAGACGGCGGCTGAGATGTTTTGAGTATCAATGGAGTGGGCATCTTGGGAGAGGTAGGACTGTCATTGCGAGATATGACAGTCCTAAGTGTTTTGAGTATCCGGCCCCTGGGATGTGTGAGGCTGGTCAATCTCATTAAATGCCAGGACCAGCTTGTCTTGCCCTGGCGCAGGTTTAGATGATGGGTGGATGAATGGATGGATGGATGGAGATTTTCGTTCTTTTGCAGCTTATATATACTGTATATATCCGCAGCTCAGTGGCATGAAGGCAGTGTTACGGATCAGTATCAATTTCATGGCACTTGTCCGTAGCTAGCAGCAGGATCTGCTGTTTTCACTCAAACTTAGCTAAAAATTGCCGGTTCTCCATTTTCAAAGCCGAGTTGTAACGGGAGGTTGGCACCAGAACAAGAAGGAACCATCTTCATCTACCTGTAGCGAAACTATGCATCAGCTGATGCAATGTAGTGCCCGGGAGTGATGATGAGTTGTATCTAGTTTATTTTATATGACCAAAAGTTCGGTTTAGTGAGAGATTGTGGCTGGGGTATGCTTGTTGCCATGCGGACGTTATCAGAACATAGATTAAGTTACCTAGTTGCTAAGTCATTTTTTTCCCTACTGTTATTTATTAGTATTAAGTCTCTTTATAATATGAAAACTCGAGTGAGATCGGAACATGTGCCTTTGGTCACGTAATCCAGCATAATGTACTCGTGTGCAAAGTGATGTAAAGCACGATGATTTTATTGTTTTTCGATGTAAGGGTATAAAGAGAGAGGTGTTGTAGAGTAATTATTGTAACTAGAGAATGTCATTTATTTCGGGTAATCGATTGTAAGGAGAAAGACATCACACTAAGTCTATCACGAGTCTGTAATAATAAAAATGTTAAATTATGTACGCCGTCATTCCCCCCCCCCCCCTTTGCATCACGCAGTTTTGGCTTGTCTCACTCGCTCACCGGCCGTGGTAGGTGGCAGTGGTCGGTACTGTCGTCATCCTCCCCCCCCCTCCAAGGAATTCTGTAAGTAATTTGATATTAATGATGTTTGGTATGCTGAAGCGCGAACAGTGATATCCCACGAGTGATAATACTGATGAAATTAAGAAACGGACTCGGTAACAATCAAGTGTTGTCATTCCTCAGGAAGTGTAACGGTGACGCCATTAGCCTTTGGAGAAGCGAGTCCTGTGTTCCTACTCACCTCTCCTACATTTTTTAGCTGAATAGTGAGGTATTTCCCATATTTTTGTGAACTGTACTGTTTAGTATTATTATTTAGTAACTGGAATATGAGAATGCTAGCTAGTTCTGTCTGAGCCTCAGAGAAATGTGTGATTTTTGTAGGCCAAGTATCAGGTGCCCAGGAACTGTGAATTATTTATTAATGTGTTGGAATGACTTTGCAATTCAGTACATATTAGGGCTATGTTGTGAGTAAATGTTTTTTTTTCTCCATTTGTTTTTCCTTCCTCCGTTCTGTTATTTAAAAAAAAAAAAAAAAAAAAAAAAAGCGTAGTTACTTTGTGAGGCACAATGATATTGATGCAGTGATGATTTTCATGGTTAGAGTTACAGTTATTCATGCTTACTGTATTTGTCATAGTACTTTTTTTCCCAACTTATCCCTACAATAAGTATTATTTTAAGCAGACCTATGTTCCTGTAGTGCCATGTGTTATTCTGTTATTACTTGAGATGCCGAGTGTTGTAGCTCGTGTTTCTTTATTATGAGACTTTCCTGATCATGTGAAGGGATTACCTGCATTGGGGAGAATAGTTATTCGTTATTCATACGAGTATTAATTTCTAGCGGGTCCAAGTGTGGAGGTCGAAGTACCAGTGAGTGAGTCAAAGTTCAAGTCTGGAGATCAAGGTCCCAGTGCGTGAGTCAAGGTCCCAGTGTGGAAGTTAAGGTCAGGAGTGGCAGAGGACTGGACCAGTGAAATTTGTGCTCAGAGGGACGATTATGAAGAAACACATTGGACCGGGACAGAGGAGCTAAGTTTTGTGGATTTGATATTAGGACCATATAGAGATATATTTTTCTAACAATGTGCCAACTGATTCAGGTTTAATCTGTAAAGCAAGTAGCTGGGGAAGATTATTACCTTTTGGTCTTGTTAATACACATTCCCTCCCACTCGAACTTTATTGTTTGTATAACCCTTGAGAACTGGTGGTATAGAGCTTACCTAGTAGTTTATTAAAGTGTAACTTAGAAGCATTCTGGGAAACTGCGAAGGTTGGGCTTGGGTTGGCCTAGTTGGAGACTGGCCCCGTCATTTTGGCATGCTACCACTCTTAACTTGGCCACTTGAAATGTAATAAACGCAACCGAAGAGGCCGCTAATGGGAGAGAGTCTCCATCAATCTGAGTTCCCGACCGTTCCAGCACACAGTGGTCATCAATAGTGACTTGTTTTCTGCCCCTTTTGACCATGTAAAAGTCTGGATCGCAGAGGTGACAGTACAAGTGGTGGCACAGCGTTGGTATGACCTAATAATGTGAGGGTAATTAAATTGGTAAGCAATAATTGATAGATCAGTTAGAAGATTGTCATTAAGTAAAATTAAGGTAATAGCACATCCCCCAGTTCTCAAAGGTATATGTATTTAGCATTATATGTAGAATTATAAGGTATGTGTATTTGAAGTGTGTACTATTTTGGTGTTGCAGTTGAGCATTCACCTCCTGGGCTTGCTCAAGTTGCAGTTGGGGCATTTTAGTAGTTGAGCATTCACCTCCTGGGGTTACTCACGTTTGTATAATTTATGATGGAATCCCGTGTAGAAGAGTTAATCGACCTTGAAACTGAAATGCCTGGGGAAGTAGAGGTGAAACAGGAACCATCCGCAATTGATGAGTGTTTTGAGCGTATTAGAATGTTGGAGGAGATATTAGGCTCACCCGGACTCATCCCGACCAAGGTTGGAGGCCCATCACAGTATACTCCTGTTAAGTCTGGAAATCCATTTAACTCCACAGTGGTCAAATTTGCTTGTAGGAGGTATGCAGAGCTATCAGGGAAATTCGGTAGTACTAGAGTGTAAGGATGTTGACGTTCTAAGGATGAGCGAAATGTATGGTCTCCATACTAGGACCCTGGTGGATCATTTTTTAATGCAGGTGGAGTCAGTGATTGCTAACTTAGAACAGCGGAAGGCGGTAGCACTCACTCGTATGGACACAGAGTTGCGTACATATGTTCTGGGAGAGTTAAGCTCGTGTGAGGCAGGTTGTACTTATGGGGGCATTAAGACGTTCTTGCAGTGTAAGTTCAGAGGTCCCAAAGGGATCGCTGGTGCATTCCGCGAGCTTTCGCAAATGGAGTATAACTTTGAAGATCCGCCTAAGAGATCTGTTAGACAGTTCAAAAGTAACTTTAGGGCAATTTGCAGAGAACATCCCCATATTAACCCTCCCAATGTGGAGCAGGTGTGGAAGAAAGCCGTGCTATGTAATATACCACAGGAAGTTAGGGAACGATTAGAGTTGTTTAAAGATCTGGGAATGGAGGAGATGTTTATTTCAGAATTAGAGAGAGAAAGGGGTTATAGACAGTGGTGTAGAGTGGCAAAAGTTATGGATGAACAAAGGCCTGTTGATAATTATGTTCCAACCCCTACTAGAATCACACCTCCAGTTTTTAGTGACAACGCTCATCCAGTGTCTCAAGTACCCGTACATGAGGTATCCTTTAAACCTAGACCTGCAATGTGGCCTTGTGGGTGGTGTTCAAATGGCAGTAAACATGACAGGGCGAATTGTCCAAGGAAACCAGAGCGAGGAAGTTGTTTTGATTGCTTGAAAGCGAACTCTAGAAGGGGACATGAGGGATGCCCTGGTAGACTTAACTTGAGTAGAAAACAGGAGAGGAGAGTGCCAAGTACGCCTCCCGCAACAGCTAGTTCCCTCCCACAGCAGGATTCTCAGTTACACCCAAACTCCCAACCGCCTAGGGAATGACTAGAGGCCCGTGAGGTAATGCAGGCTGCCAGTCATGTTGTGTGTAGTGTACAGGATGTAGAACAGAATGACGGCTGTCAGAATCTTTCAGATGGTGAGGTGGAGGAAGTCCGAAAAGTTCGAGATGAAGTAGACACTCCAGTGATACGCTTGATTTTGGGCCAGTATCAGGTTTCAGCTTTTGTAAATCAGGTAGTGTAGCAACATTGATGAAAGAAAGTACAGCAAATAGATTGGGATTAAAGATTAGCAAGTGCCAACGTTCATTGCATTCAGTATCCAACCATAAGTTAACTGTTGTTGGCCAGGTTTCGTCGGTAGTGCATATTGCCCCCGAGACAAGCATAGTGCAACGATTTGTAGTGGTCCCAGATTATTATTTGCCAACCGAAGTGCTCATGGGTGTGGACTTAATTGGCAGGGCGATTTTCACTTGGGATAGAGAAGGTCAGGTGATGCATTGGGGTGGTCAGCAGTACGAGGTCCGAAATAAGCTTTGCCAGACAGTGAACAGAATAAAGTTCCAGACTAACCATACGAGAAAGGCAGAAGGAGAGCTAGTACAAGTGAAGTGTAGGACCGTGGCATCTGCACAGACATTTATGTCAATACCCATTGCGTTAAAAGACAGAAAACCCGGAGATATCTTACATGTTAGTAAATTTCAGAAAGCCAGGGGTAAAGCTTCATTAACACCAAATTGTTGCGTGAGAGTTAGTGACAATGGGACATGCTATTTACCCATTGCCAATGTAACCAAGGGACCAGTGAAGCTAAACCCAGTGTTGGGGACGTACCATGTTGTTGATGAGTCGAATATTACTTATCTTAGCCCCAAAGAATAGGACAGAAGTCCACTTGAATTAGTGCGACCAGAAGGTGAGGCAGAAGGTGACCTTGTGGCACTAGTAGTTCGGGTCAATAATGCATTATTACCACACATGGATCAGGCACAGGATGGGAATGACCGTCGTGCTGCGCTTAATTCAATTCTCAGAGAGCTGAAGTGGACACATTTGTCTCAGTCACAGAGGGACAAATTGAGAGAGTTGATATTGGATAATAATGCATTGTTCATTCTTGGTCCGAAGGAAATTGGCACCCTTAAAGTACCTGAAGTCCACATTGATACTACTGACTCTGAACCCGTGCGTATGCCCTTGTATCGACATCCTGAGCAAGCAAGGAAGATAATTTCCGAGATGATTGACGAGTTGTTTGAAAAGGATGTGATTGAGGAATCGAACGCTGCATATTTAGCCCCCATAGTCTTAGTCAGCAAGCCAGACGGCAGTAAAAGGATGTGTATTGATTATTGGGCTCTTAATAAGAAGGTTAAGATAGATATCCAACCCCTACCCCGATTAGACGAATTAGTAGAGGATAGTGCGGGGAAAAAGTTTTACTGCACCCTTGACATGAAAGACGCCTACCTCCAAGTTCGGTTGGATGAGAGCTTTCGAGACTTGACAACTTTTTCTGATGGCGTTAATTTGTTCAGTTACAAGCGCTTACCTTTCGGATTGTCTGTGAGTCCAGCAATTTTCACGAGGAAAATTCAGCAAGTGTTAGCCCCTTTAGTTAGAGAAGGTTGGTGCCGTAACTACCTAGACGATGTTGTGATTTGGGCAGACTCTTTCGATCAGATGCTAGACCGACTGAAGATTACCTTTGGAAGATTAACCGTGTTTGGAATGAAGCTGAATGTTAGTAAATGCTCTTTCATAAAGCGAGAAATTAAGTTCTTGGGACATGTAGTGTCGGAGAAAGGAGTACGCCCTGACAGTAAGAATCTCGAAGCCATTGAACAGATGTCACGACCAACGAAGGCCAAGGAAGTGAGACGCTTTGTGGGCATGTGTAACTTCTATTGCAAACACATTCCTGACTTTGCTAACATCGCCTGTCCTCTCACTAATTTGCTTAGGAAGGACACAATATTTGAATGGTCAGAGGAGTGTGAGAATGCATTCTTAGTTCTTAAATGAAAGTTAGTGTCAGCTCCAGTACTAGTAAAGGTAGATGTAACTAAACCGCTCGAGTTACACACAGATGCTAGCGACTCGCACATTGGCGCAGCTGTTATGCAGCTGGAAGGTGACAGAGATTTGAGACCTATTGGATACTTTTCAAAGAAACTTACCCCAACAGAGAAAAGATACTCAGTAACAGACAAGGAAACTATGGCAGTAGTGAGTGCATGTAGATTTTTCAGTCACTCTTTATGGTGCAAGCCCTTTTCCATCGTCACTGACCATAGACCATTCACTACCATCTTTAAGAAAAAGACTAAATGCCCACGTATGTCGCGTTATGTGTTGGAGATGAGAGACTACGATTTTGTGATAAAGTATAAAAAGGGTGTGAATCATTATGTCCTAGATGCTTTGAGTAGACCAGTAGGAGCAATCGAGGAGACCTTAGATATAACCCAATCTAATGCAGAATTTCGGTGGCTGGGTCTTACGGTAGACAAGGTCCGGGAAACCCAGAGAGCAGACCCAAGGTGGAGGCAGGTAATTCAGTATTTTGGAGGAGGTCAGTTACCCAGGAAGTCGTCAAGTAATCGTCCCATTTACGCTTTCGAAATGAATGGAGATTCTGTATGTCCGAAGAGAAGAAATGGGAAAGTCGAAATTGTGCCTTCTAGTACCCAAGTCTTTAGTTGCTATTGCCTGTTCAATTGTTCATAACCCTTGACACCTAGGAGAACGCAAGACGGTAGCCAAGGCAAGACAGTTTTTCTATTGGCCGTCTCTAGTGATCGATGTGCAACATTTTGTTAAATCATGCAAGTCATGTCAGCAGTTCAAGGGTCACGGGAAGATTGTGCACCATTTTAAGGAATTGCCACCAGTAGATGATAATGATCAGAGAGTTGCGATAGATCTCATAGATTTGCATAATAGTAGGAGTGGTCACAGGTATTGTCTCACGGTGATAGACCATTTTTCTAGGTACCTACGTCTCTACCCCCTCGTACAAAATCCACCAAAGCTATAGCTGAAGAATTGAAGAAGGACATCTGTAGGTATGGCAAGCCACAGGTAGTTATCATGGACAATGGAGGAGAATTCACCAATGCAGAGTTTAGAGATTTTTGTAGGAGAGTCGGGATTAAGCAAAGATTTTGTCAACCCTACAATCCCCGAGGAAATTCAGTTATTGAGAGAGCACATAGGACCTTAAAGACAGTACTGGCAATCTTGAGCCAAGAACACCCAAATATATGGCCCATACACCTGTGCGACACTGAAAAAGTGTTGAACGAAGCAGTGCATACGTCCCTAGGTACATCACCATTCTTTGCTTTTTATGGTCTTCATCCAAATCGCGAGGTAGGAGATTTGCAGTTGCCTACTGATGAAGACTGTATAGAGAAAATAGATGTCAGACAGACGCTCAAGGAGACACAATGTCGGATGACAGCAGGATACCTTAACAGGGCAAATGAGGCACGTAGGAATGACTCTCTAGAAGCAGGTGAATTAGTTTGGATCTATGTCGAAGAGTGCATGCCTGGTACGGCATCAAAGCTAAATAGAAAATGGCAAGGTCCTTATAAGATTCTCAGAGTTATCGATCAGGGTAGAGCCTGAGTTAGAAAATGTGTTTGATGGCACCATCTTGAGTAGGTCATCTGAAAAGGTCAAAAGATATGTTGAAAGAGATGCCTTATTGAGTACGGTGGATCACACGTTTTTGATCAGTGAGGAAGAGGAAGAGATACTGCCTAGTGTAAGATCCCGGAGACTGCCTGAGAGGTTGCAGTATACGTAGATGATGGGTGTACGGTGTATATACTGTATATACTCATTTTTTTCTCACTCTCTGAGCACGTTTTGTCCTTGCCTTAACTGGCTGGGAATATGGAGTCAAGTATGCCCTTCCAGGTCTCTTCGGACTGTACCTGCGTGTTTATCTTTTCTACCAGTACCTATGATGTAAATTTGGGTTGATTAATAAGGTTGAGTAGTTGTTGAGGGTATGTCCAGCTTTTGGAGAGATGAGACGTGGAAGCTGCATGTTGTCAAATCGAGTACACCATGGTGTATAGACCGTCGTTCTTGCCTTACCTCGATTCTTTTTTTTCTTTAGGTTTAGTTAGGGATAATGAGATATCTCACAGTTAGGACTTTTTTTTTTTTTTTTCCCCAGAGTTAGGGAACTGTACATGTGAGGGGCAGTTCTACCTGAAGGTCTCCACCTGGAGGTTTCCTACTTGCTTTGAGAACCTCGAACACTGAGTGTATGTACTACCCAAACTGCAGTATAGGATTGCTCAGAGAGAGAGGGGAAGTTTCCAGTGTCTCTATAGGGCTTGGAGAAGTTGAACTATGGGGCTCATCCATGTTAGGAGAGGTAGGTAGGTTTCACTCGGTCTCTCTGGACAGAACGCAGTGGAGCGACTCGTATTACTCTTAACTAAGCACAAAGTTTCTCCTGGTAGCAGGACATTCTAAATATGAGTAATATGCCTGGTGAGTGGCATACGTCGTCAGTTGCATATAGTGAGTAGCAGGAGAAAATTTACTCGTGGTAGAGGATTTTTTTTGTGTGGACATGATAGCCACCGACTGTTCTCGAGCATGGAGCTTATGTAATATCCCACAGTTGCAGTATAGGACACGTTGGCTGGTGTTTTGGAGGCGTATAGATTGGTTTCCCCTCCCGAACAAGGAGCGTGTGAAACACCCCACAGTAGCAGTACTGAGGGAGACTGGTCAAGTAGGTGAACTTGCGTACCGTGTGTGTTAAGTATGGGTACTGGGTATTTCCGAGGAGTTCAGGTCCAGTCGCTCGAACTTTTGGTCTTCTAACCGTGGGCGGACGTAGTGCCCGGGAGTGTTGATGAGTTGTATCTAGTATATTTTATATGACCAAAAGTTCGGTTTAGTGAGAGATTGTGGCCGGGGTATGCTTGTTGCCATGCGGACGTTATCAGAACATAGATTAAGTTACCTAGTTGCTAAGTCATTTTTTTCCCTACTGTAATTTACTAGTATTAAGTCTCTTTATAATATAAAAACTCGAGTGAGATGGGAACATGTGCCTTTGGTCACGTAATCCAGCATAATGTACGCATGCGCAAAGTGATGTAAAGCACGATGATTTTTATTGTTTTTTGATGTAAGGGTATAAAGAGAGAGGTGTTCTAGAGTAATTATTGTAACTAGAGAATGTCATTTATTTCGGGTAACTGATTGTTAGGGGAAAGACATCACACTAAGTCTATCACGAGTCTGTAATAATAAAAATGTTAAATTACGTACGACGTCATCCCCCCCCTCCCCCTTTGCATCACGCAGTTTTGGCTTGTCTCACTCGCTCACCGGCCGTGGTAGGTGGCAGATGGTCGGTACTGTCGTCATCCTTCCCCCCCCCCAATCCCTCCAAAAAATTCTGCAAGTAATTTGATATTAATGATGTTTGGTATGTTGAAGCGCGAATAGTGATATCCCACGAGTGATAATACTGATGGAACTAAGAAACGGACTCGGGTAGAATCAAGTGTTGTCATTCCTCAGGAAGTGTAACGGTGACGCCATTAGCCTTTGGAGAAGCGAGTCCTGTGTTCCTACTCACCTCTCCTACATTTTTTAGCTGAATAGTGAGGTATTTCCCATATTTTTGTGAACTGTACTGTTTAGTATTATTATTTAGTAACTGGAATATGAGAATGCTAGCTAGTTCTGTCTGAGCCTCAGAGAAATGTGTGATTTTTGTAGGCCAAGTATCAGGTGCCCAGGAACTGTGAATTATTTATTAATGTGTTGGAATGAATTTGCAATTCAGTATTTATTAGGGCTATGTTGTGAGTAAATGTTCACGTAGTTACTTTGTGAGGCACAATGATATTGATGCAGTGATGATTTTCATGGTTAGAGTTACAGTTATTCATGCTTACTGTATTTGTTATAGTACTTTTTCTTCCATGTTATCCCTACAATAAGTATTATTTTGAGCAGACCTGTATGTCTGTAGTGCCATGTGTTATTCTGTTATTACTTGAGATGCCGAGTGTTGTAGCTCGTGTTTCTTTATTATGAGACTTTCCTGATCATGTGAAGGTATTACTTGCATTGGGGAGAATAGTTAATCATTATTCATATTAATTTCTAGCGGGTCCAAGTGTGGAGGTCGAAGTACCAGTGAGTGAGTCAAAGTTCAAGTCTGGAGATCAAGGTCCCAGTGCATGAGTCAAGATCCCAGCGTGGAAGTTAAGGTCGGGAGTGGCAGAGGACTGGACCAGTGAAATTTGTGCTCTGAGGGACAATTATGAAGAAACACATTGGACCGGGACAGAGGAGCTAAGTTTTGTGGATTTGATATTAGGACCATATAGAGATATATTTTTCTAACAATGTGCCAACTGATTCAGGTTTAATCTGTAAAGCAAGTAGCTGGGGAAGATTATTACCTTTTGGTCTTGTTAATACACATTTACTCCCACTCGAACTTTATTGTTTGTATAACCCTTGAGAACTGGTGGTATAGAGCTTACCTAGTAGTTTATTAAAGTGCAACTTAGAAGCATTCTGGGAAACTGCGAAGGTTGGGCTTGGGTTGGCCTAGTTGGAGACTGGCCCCGTCATTTTGGCATGCTACCACTCTTAACTTGGCCACTTGAAATGTAATAAACGCAACCGAAGAGGCCGCTAATGGGAGAGAGTCTCCATCAATCTGAGTTCCCGACCGTTCCAGCACACAGTGGTCATCAATAGTGACTTGTTTTCTGCCCCTTTTGACCATGTTAAAGTCTGGATCGCAGAGGTGACAGTACAGCAACAGTTGACATGTCAGAGCGACTCAAAATTTCAAGCTGAACAATTTTGTGTTTTATTCGAAAGTCAGTAAAATGCCTACTTATAGCCGAAACTGAAAATCGCCGAATAGCTGATGCATCAGCCACCACAACAGCTGATGTGTAAAATCAACTCAAAATTTCAAACTGAGCAACTTTGTATTTCGTTAAAACATCGCTCAGAGCTCTCCAAGAGCATGTATTAGAAGTTTGCTTGAAGAAATAAGAATGAATATCGCCTAATTGTCAGCTAATGCGTCAGGTGACACAACAGCTGATATGTTAAATCAACTCAAAATTTTAACCTGAGCAACTTTGTATTTTATAAGAAAATAGCCCAGATGTCTCCAAGAGCAAATATTCGAACTTTCCTTCAAGATGGAAGAAAAATAGGATTCCCAGGTGTAACACATAGGCCAGTCTGTTTCGCCACAGATAAAACTGATGCTGGTCATGAAGAAGTGCTGTTACTCTGCACTGCAGTATTGCCTCTTCTGCCACTGAACTACGCAAAATATTCTGCAAAAGAAACAAAAATGGGCCATGTTAAGGTAAAAGGAGTATTGTTTTAATCTCTTGCTGTAGCTCAACATTCAAGAAGAAGACATGCCTAGTTTACGCTCATTTAAAGTGAACAGAAAATAATACGGAAGAGTTATCAGAGCCTGGAATGACGACGGAATTCTTACCGCCTTGTATACGATCTTGTCTGCCTCTGCCATTTTATTTATTTAGTTAGTTATTTTTATAAAAGACGAACTGAGGAAAGAAAACAAATAAAAAGAAATCCATAAACCAGAAGACAGATGTTCATTAATTTTAAAAAATGGAACAGTTGTACTTGAACTGCTTAGGTTTGAAAATATGGAGGAAACTACTCTTGGGAAAATATATCCAAAAAAGGTAACATAGCCTAAGTTAATTTCATCTAAGCAAACCTGACCTCTCATAACCAAATTTAGTCTAACAACTAATTTCAGTTAACCTAGCTTGTACTGACCTCACTTGATGTAATGAAACTTAATGTGACCTGCCCAAACTTGACCTAAACTACAGAAACTACTCGTACTAACTTCGATTAACCTAACTCTTACTGACCTGGTCTACTGTAGCCTAACCTACTGTAATCTGAATTTTCAACTGGTCTAACCAAAGCTAACAACTAGCTTCAGTTAATTTAGCCTATACCGACCTAACCAAACTTGATAACGTAATAACTCACTGCTCTTGAGAATTATTACTCGTATTGTTTTCACGCGGTTTGTCTGTCTGTATGTTTCTTTATTTGTGTCTGTCTGTCTGCCTGTTAACAACTTTACGCGAAAACTACTGGCGTGATTACGACTAGAATTACAGAGATGATGGGCTATGACCTTCTGATCAACTGATTAAATTTGGGCCAAATTGGGCCAAGGCACAGGCTGTAGGCCCAAAAATGTTGAGAAAATGGGGGAGGATAAAATTCGTTTTTTTGACACAACTCCTTTCAAATTCGTTATATCGACATGAAACCAAAACCCAGAGGTGCAACTTTCTAATCTGCATCCTATACCATGCCTCATTACACCAGGGGGGGTCAACCCCCAGTTAACAGTAGGGGGGTCAATGTCAGGTGGGTTGCGCCTAAAATTTCAAATGGGCATATAATCGTAAATATTCGCTCGATATACTTCAAACCTGATATGTGACATCTTATACTAGATATCCTGTTGTGTTTATACGTCAGCACTAAAATGACTGCCGGGGACGGGTTTGCTGTGCTTTGGCACCGCTTCATGTTTGTTTTGAAACTGTTCCAGATCCTCCTCAGATACATCCCCTGTGCCCTGAGGTCGTATTAATAGAGTCTTAACCAATTTCTATAAATAAGTCTCATAGTATTTATGTTATTACACAGTGTAACATTTAATATTTTGATGTTTTAGTGCTTATTATAAACACTAGGAACTTTAACAAATACGGTAATTATTTTGCCATAGTGCTCTCCAAATACTGGCAACTTTTTTTTTTTTTTTTGGCAAGTACAAAATTCTTAAACTCCATTGCGTTTTCATCGTTGTTAATTCCATATATGAGAAAGGGGCAATGAAAATCTACAGTATTTTCTGAATATGACTGACGGTATAAAAACAGGATATCTGTGTTGACTTAGAGATGCTAAGATTTCTGACTGGACTATAAGGTGGTTTCACTAAGGATTCCTGCTATATGAGCTTTGGGGAGAACAAATCACTATGAAGGAGGAGAGTTGCCTGTCAGAAATGAGCTTGTTCCTGGAATGTACAGTGTCTAACAACACCATTGTTCTAAAGAGAAAATTATATTACCATTGTTTTGAATCAATTTAGGACTTCCGAATCAGCTTGTCGGAATTCTCGGTTCTAAAGGTGATAATTTCCAGTGCGTACCCAGTGTTCCTAAGCATATATATATATATATATATATATATATATATATATATATATATATATATATATATATATATATATATATATGTATATATATATATATATATATATATATATATATATATATATATATATATATATATGTATATATATATATATATATATATATGTATATATATATATATATATATATATATATATATATATATATAAGCTATATATATATATATATATATATATATATATATATATATATATATATATATATATATATAAGCTATATCCATCTATCTATCTATCTGTATATCTATATAACTATCTATCTATCTATATATATACATATATATAATATATATATATGTATATATATAGATATAGATATATCTATCTATCTATATATATCTATCTATCTATCTATATCATCTCTCTCTCTATATATATATATATATTATATATATATAAATATATATATATATATATATATATATATATATATATATATATGTGTGTGTGTGTGTGTGTGTGTGTGTGTGTGTGTGTGTGTGTGTGTGTGTGTGCGTGCGTGTGTGTATGTGTGTGTGTGTGTGTGTGTGTGTGTGTGTGTAGATAGAGAGGCAGATAGATATAGATTTTTTTCTCATGTGTCCGACTCTGGACATAGGCTTCACAGCCTGCTCCCAAGGTCCAGTAGTCCTCGTACATACCATACACCTCTACATGTCACCACTTTGGCGCTAGCACCCACCGTCCATATTAAAATACATGCTAGGGCTGTCTCACACAGGACTGGTGTATTGGTATTAGCGGGGGTATTTTTACGACATGTTGGCGGGTCTTCTGGTAGATCAGTAAAGTCTGATTTTATGAAATTCAAATCCTCAAACTGTTCCCTGCCCCAGCCGAGATTTGAACCTGGGTCCGGTAGGACTGCAGGCCACCTTTCTCCCGACTAAGCCATATATATATATATTTATATATATATACACACACACACACACACACACACACACACACGATTCAAAAGTGGGCACCGCAAACGAAAATTCAGCTCCGTAACGCAAAAAAAAAAAAAAAAAAAAAAGCCTTCCGCAATCGCAAATCTGCATATTTCTTTAAATCTGCAGTTCTGCAAATACAAAAACGCAAACGCAAACCATTTTTCTCCCTTTCATTATCGAGGCATCATTTTCATTTTATTTTGGATACCATTAGAGAATTACATTAAGTTTAGGATATTTTTCCTTATCAAGGGGTTAAAAACCATCTCTAGTTTCTCATGCATCACAATTATATCTATATTTACTCTGTTCTGACTAACAATAGGTGACTTTATGAAATTTGGAAATTGTCTAATGAATGATATATATAAAATTATAGTTATAGTACAACGAACATATTTCATTTATAATTATTATTAGTATATTCGACTGTTTTTGCAAAAAAAAAAAAAAGTAAATCCTTCACTACTGTATACAAATGAATTAAATTATTGACCTCACTCTCCCTCGGACAACTTACTTCAGCTGAAATTCACTTAAGAGTGTTAACAAATGTTCAGCTTGGGCTGTAAAAAAATATCCCTCATCGATTGGGGAGATCTCTGTATGCCATTATACTACAGGTTGGGGTGTAAAAAAAAAAAAAAAAAAGTATCCCTCACCATTTGGGGAGATCTCTGTAGATCACTGTAGTACAGATTGGAGTGTAAAAAAGTATCATTTGGGGAGATCTGTATGTGCTACTGTAATACAGGTTGGAGTGTAAAAAAGTATCCCTCACCATTTGGGGAAATCTGTATGTGCTACTGTTGTACAGGTTGGGGTGTAAAAAAGTATCGCTCACCATTTGGGGAGATCTCTGTGGGATACTATCGCCATTTGGGGAGATCTCTGTGAGATACTATTGCCATTTGGGGAGATCTCTAACAGCATTAAGGTGTGAAATATTACTACTATGTGTCAAAATTCGCACTGGGCGAGCTCGGACACGTTCCATTTCTTCAGTGTGGACGTCTGTTATCTAGTTACAGCTTCACAGCTCACACTTGACAAGTTGACACACCAGTCGACTTCTATTCCTCAGCTCTAACCTCCTCAGTTCTCACTCCTCAGTCACAGTCAGACTTCTCCAACAACTGAGACAACTCCATCTTGAGCAGGTCCATGTTGCCCATCATAAAAACAAACCACTCAAAGTTCTCGGAGGTCAGATTAGTTTGTAGGCAGGTTTGGATTTGCGGAAGTACTCCTGCAAATGCAAAACCGCAAATTTGCGGTATATACATAGACAACAAAATAACAGAACATTCCTTTAAAAATCCGCGTCCAAAAGACTGGATGAACTAAGCTGATTCCATACTTTCTTCACCCCTGCACCCCTGTTGACTTTGTACAAGAATCTTTTGCCCCTCTGGAGTAGGGTTGGGCAGCAATCATGACAATCAGAATTGGGAGTTCCATACTTCAGGAGTAGGTAAAACAGTTATGCTAATTTTGATTCTTTAAAAATAATGTATAATAGAAAGAATAATAACCTGTATATTGGATATAAAGTTAAGCCCACAGAAATATATCAGTCCTAATCTTTTAACTAATATATTTTGTATTGACCATCTCACCTCAGTAGCTAGAACATACAGTAATGACAATCATTATAATTACAATTCTGGATCTGACTATCGCCTTGGGCACAGAGTTAGCAGAGGGCACCCCCACAGAACCTCCAACTTCAATTCACAATAACAGTGCATCAGACTGCATCTGTCGTTTAGCAGGAGGCGAGTTGCCAAACACTAATACCAAGTTAATTTATTCCCATCAATCAAGAATCGAGGGATGTGCATCAGTCTCATCGTTCGGCAACTGGTTTGTTCTGATTCTAATAGTAATGCAAAGATAACAGAAGCTTTACAGGGGAATCGCAGGTGCCAAATTGCAATCAGAACCACAACAATCTTGATACTGGAATTGATTCTTGCCCAATTCTGCAACATTTACAGCCGTTGCTCTAACTTTTTGTTGAACCCCACCTCTCCTCCTCTAAACCTCACCTTTTCTTTCTCAGTGAGACTCAACTGTCTGAGGCAACTGATAGCAAACCCTTCTCTATATCCTCCTACTTTCTCTCTCCTCATTACAAAACCAAAGATGGATGTTGTGTAGATGTACGCAACAATTATCTACTCGTGTTCCTGAACTTGAATCTTCTGAATTCTCTACTCTCTAGCTGCGGCTATCCTGTCATTCTCTGACTAATTTAATCTGTGTTGTTTACTTGTCCCCTAATTCTACTGATTATGAAGAATTCTTCAGCTGCCTTACTTATAAGATGGAACACATCCTATCAATTTCTGTTTTATCTGAAATCTATATTCTAGGTGATTTCAGTGTTCACCATCACCTTTGGCTCTCCTCTCCGTTCACTGAGCCAACTGGTGAACAAGCCTACATCTTTTCTATTCTTAATGACCTAGAGCAGCTTATACAGCGCCCTACCCATATCCCTGACCTCCTTGGAGAGAGTCTCAATGTACTTGACCTCTGCCTTACATCTAATCTTTCTTCTTATGCTGTTAATCTTTTCTCTCCTTTGGGCTGCTCCGATCACGACCTTATCACCTTAACCTGTCCCATTGTTCCAGTAATGCCTGAAAACCCTCTCAAGAAGCTGCACTTCTGGCACTTTGGAGCTGCTGATTGGGAGGCCCCCGGGAAGAACTGTGTTTTTCCCTGGAATGATTATTGCTTCCATGGCCGAGAGCTATATGATGCTTTGTACATTACAGAGGTTATTCTCTTGGGCATGAAAACATGCATTCCTTTCTCATATCCTGTGACTAATGCCAAAACAAAATTGGTTTAATCACACTTGTTCTAATGTTGTCCACAACAAGTAGAAGGCCTAAAATAAGGTACCAGATCCAACCCACCCTTGAATCTCATCTCTTTTAAGTTTCTGTCCGTGATCGTGCTAAGTGTGTTCTTCACACTGCAAAAAATAATTTCATTTATACTAAATGCTCTGAACTCTTCAGCTCATATTCTTCCCGCTCATTCTGGAACCTTGCCAAACATCTTACTAACAATTTTAGGTCATTATTCTTCCCTCCACTTTTCCGTTCTGATTTCTCTGTAGCTATTTCTTCTACTGATAAAGCAGAAGCCTTTGGTTAGACTTCCTCCTACAGTTCCACCTTAGACGCTTCCACTGGTGTTCCTCCATCACTTTCCCCCTCTGACTTCCTCTTGGCTGACAACAGAATTTCATTAAGTGAGATATTTTCTGCCATCACTGGCCTCAGTACTAACATGGTATATGGGCTTTATGGGGTCCCTCCTGTTGTTCTCAAGAACTGTGCTTCTGCAATTATACCCTGCCTAGTTAGACTCTTTCGCCTTTGTCTGTCAGCCTGTACCTTTCCTTCTTGCAGGAAGTTTCCTTCCATTCAGTCTTCCCAAAGAAGGGTGACCATTCCCATCCCTCTAACCATCGCCCAATTGCTTTAACATCCGGTATTTCAAAAGCTTTGAGTCTGTTCGTAACAAAAATGTTTTAAAGCACCTTTCCTATCACAACCTTCTTTCCGATCGTCAGTATGGGTTCTGCTAAGGATTCTCCACTGACGATCTATTCATCTACCTTTCAGACTCTTGGTCATCCTTCTCTCGAGACTTTAGCGGAAGCTTTGCCACTGCACGTGACATCTCGAAAGCTTTCGATCGAGTCTGGGATAAATCTTTAATTTCCAAACTGCCCTCTTATGGTTTCTATCCTTCTATCTGTGCCTTCACCTCTAGCTTCCTTTCTGGTCGTGCTATAGCTGCTGTTGTATACGGCCACCGTTCTTTTCCTAAATCTATCATTAGTAATGCTCCTCAGGGCTCTTTCCTATCACCAACTCTCTTGCTTCTAATCATCAATGCCCTTTTAAGCTGTACATGTAACTCTATCCATTCATACGCTGCTGACTCCATCCTTCACCCATCCATTCTCTTCTTGCAGCGTCCAACCCAGCAGTTACTTCAACAAACAAGAGACGAGGCTACGGCAAGTCAAATGTCTGACTTGGCTCATATCTCTGATTGGGGTAAAATTAATCTTTTTGTTTTTAATGCCTCAAAAGCTCAGAACTTACATCTTTCAAACCGACAAAATCTTCCGCAGGAGTATCTTCTATTTTTAATTATATCCAGCTCAATCCTGCATCATCATTAAACATACTTGGAGTTTCGTTCTCTCGGGATTAATCCTGGAAAGATTATATTACCTCTCTTGTAAAATCTGGCTTCATGAGATTAGGTGTGTTAAGCAGACTCTGTGCTATCTTTACCCCTGCACAGTTGTTCGACTTATGCAAGGGTTTTATTCGCCCTTGCGTGGGAAGGGTTCCTACATATAGCTTTTCTCAACAAGGTGGAGTCATAGGCTTTTCCTTTCATTAACTCTCCTCCTTTTACTGGCTCCCTTCAACCTCTGTCTCTTCGTCGCACTGTCTTTTCTATCGCTACTTCAATGGTCACGCCTGAACTGTCTGCTTGCATCTCTTCACCACTACGTCGGGGACGATGCACCCGCCTAGCTACAAACCTCCATCCCTTTTCTGTTCAGTTCAGATACAAGAGTTACTATCAGTCCTATCATTCCTTCTTGTATGCAACAGCTCAACTCTGAATATATCTCCCTTTGTCTGCATTTCTTACTGCCTATGATCTCCAGTCTTTGAAACACAGTGTGTCCATGTTTCTCGAAATGAACTGATCATGAATTTGGCAATATGTTATCTTGTTTCTTTGTGTTTTCTTGGAGGGAACAATCGTGCGGGCTCTTCGCTTTTAGTTCCTTCTTTCATGCAAAAAAATAAATAAATAAATAAAAGGAGCATAGCTATTATATGCAAAGGAAGCTCCCCACTTACAACTCATCTAAACAGCATGGGTTCAAAGACTTTCGTCTCATCATTTCCCATCCTACTAGCTGCCTTCAATTTTTTTCTCTGCAGCGGTTTTGCAGCTTTCCCTCTGCTATAGCTTTCAATGGTAATTGTTCTTTTGAACTGTCGGCTTGCACTCTTCCTCCAATACAGAGTACTTGTATCACAGGTCTGGCAGCGCACTCTCATCTTTTTTCCGTTCTGCTCTCTAGCGCAAGAGTTAACCAATGCTCAGTCCTTCATGTACGTAAAAAGTCAGTTCTGGAACTGTCTTCCTCAGTCAGCATTTCGCTCTGCCTATGATCCCCAGTCTTTTATACGCAATTTGTCAAAGTATATAGCAATTAACTTATCTTGATTTTTGTTCTCTTTGCTTAGCTTCTTGGAAAAAGCAACTTGGTGGACCTGTATTTTTTTATTCCTTCTTAGCATAAAAAAAAAAAAATAATAAACAAGTTAGAACACCTGAGCCAACTATACCTCCAGGCGCCCATTTATTGGTGATCGAAATCATGACTAAAGAGTGATAGTTTTATTTAATTAAAAGTGATACAATAAACAGAATATTGTAAAAAAAACTGAAATCATCCATCCATGTATACACATCGGTATTTAATCAGTACAAAGTTAATACAAGTATTTAAAGGAACATGCTTACTATAAATGACAACGCACCACTAAGCGCCGCATATAATGTTGCAAAGGTCTCTCAGTACGATTTTTTTGGCGACTTATTTTTCATATTACAACTGACACTCTTAAGTCAGTTATATCATTATGTTGTGGGCATAATTTGCATCAGTAAAACAGAAGGAAAAAAGACAGGGCAGAGGGGGTGAGGGGTGATGGGGTCATGAGGGAAGAGGGTGGAGATGGAAGGATTGTTCGGTGTGCATGAGGGGACATGAAGAAGTAAAATCTACGTATTGACGTACTTTTGTGTTAAACCAAGCACGGTGTGCTAGTCCCACCAGACATTTTTACGCTTTTAGTGACAAGTATTCGTACTGTATTTAGGACGAAATTAGGAATGCTTCCAGTGTGGTATTTGTAATCACGTTTTAAAGTTTTGACCCGTTCCTAGCTTTGTCTATAAAAACACTTGTTTAAACTAAGGAAATACAGTCCGACAGGTGTTTGCTATGAATGCAGCTTCCAATCCCTCTACCTCCCTGATTCACTTTGGTTAGAATTTTAGTTCTCATAGTTTTTAGAGTGAAAAACCCATTTAATGCTGTAATTCGTTATGACACAAGCAGGCTTTTCCACTGTCTTCTATATGGAATTACAGTATATGACAAACTATATTAGAGATATAGTAGAGGGAAGGGCAACGTGGGAGCGAATTGTTTGCTGCCACATTTACGGGATTGAGGCGTGTGGCAACAGACAGACAGATAGATACAGATTTAAATAGAAAAAAGGGTAACAGATTAAGTAAACAGCTGACTGGCTTTACAACAAGAGAAAGTAAACACAGCAGATAAATGCCAGGCAGAAGGTGGGGAGATGAAGAGAAGCCTACAGGCAAAACATGACGGGAGATCTTTATTCAGCAGTGGACTTGTAGTGGATGATGATGATGATGATGATGATGATGATAGTGATTCTTCCACTCTACGGTCAACCTGCGATCCGACATGAAAGTGAGAAGAGTTGTTTCTATAATAATGTTGTGGTCGTCTTTCAGTCGGTCCGGAGACAGAACTTTCTCTCTCTCTCTCTCTCTCTCTCTCTCTCTCTGACAGTATATTAAAACTTTGGTCTGTCAGTCGAGACTCTGAAGCTAGTTATTAGAAGAGAAAATATGGATATGGACATCAGTCTGTCCACTCATCATCCGTCCATTACGCAGCAGACCCCACGTGTTTATAAATCATCAAACGGTCAGCATAATCCTTGATGTCACTATTGCCAAGCTTAAGTTTGGCTATACATATTCTTGGCAAGGAACAAAACGTGTTGGTCTTGACACTAAATGTAAATAATTCCCATACACTGTAGCATTTGTAGTGGAAAGTGAAAGGATACAGGAACTGAGATATCCCTCTGTCACGAATCTTGTGACAATAGATTCTGAGACTCTTGAGGTTTCGTTAAATCCTTAAGTGCTAAGAATTAACTTCGTATTTCAAACTTTAACTTGTTGTGATGTCCTAATCACAGGATTTTAAGGCCAATTTCCTTATATCAATTGTGTGGTGATGTCCTAATCACAGGATTTTAAGGCCAATTTCCTTATATCAATTGTGTGGCTGTTAAGTGTTAAGCATCCCAGTGTAGGTTGGGTTCTTGGCATGTAATAAGCTGTTAAAATATATTATGCCAATTTATGACTTCATACTGGAATGGGAGAGAGGATTATTAAGTTTTGCATGTTCACCAGATTCATCCTTCCTCACAGGCTGCTCTTCCAATTCAACTCTTGCTAAAAGTTCGTCCGGGATCTTATAGCCAAACAGTTCAAAGTCCAAGGCGTATATTTGTAGGACTCTGCGTAGGAGGGCGATGGGCAGTTGTAAGAAGTGGTCAAGTGAGTCACAGTCTAAGGAGAGGTAGTCCTGTTGTTCCATCCCAGTCTTGGTTGCATTAGACCTGAAAGACAAATACAATGCGTGATTATCACTGTCAGCGTTATTATTATTACTAGCAAAATGGCCACTGATGGCGGCCTACGCGCGTTTGGTTCGTCTCTCTTTGTTTAGGCCTATTTTTCGGAATTTTGAAAAAAAAAAAAAAAAAAGGTTCATACACATTCTGAGGGCCCTAGACAGCGTTCCTGCGTATATTATCAAAATTGGTCCACACGTCTAGGAGGCGTAGCTGGACAGACAGACAGCAATCCATTATTCTGTAGATTATTATTGATCTCCACCTATTACCCTAGGTGGCGATCTTTGTATCCGTCATTATTTTTATTACTTATCTCAACCTTTTACCAGAGCTGGAGATCTTTGTATCCATCATTATTTTTATTATTTTCATTACGTCACTTTTCGACTCCGACTTTTATTATAGGCCTACTAACTGAGGTTTAACAGGTTAATGACCCTATTCCAATGACCGAGTTTGAATGACCTAGACCAACCTATAAGGTCACAGGTCCAAAAATGTTTTAAAATCAGGAATTTCCAACCTCAATTTATTTGAAACTATTATAGGTACATGAACATGGACAGAGATCCCATGAATAAAATTGTTTTCCAAACATTTGTATGGAGATATTTGAACTTCATTCATGTGTGACATTCTGATGTTTTGAACACCCCATTTCTCAATTGCTCTTCCGTAGCAGGTACTTCTTGGCCCTTGAAGTTTTGTCTGGTCCTGGCACCAGGTCTGTATGTTTCCTGGTGGCGGTTTGACCAACGGTTTTTTAGTTAATACAGAAACGATTTTCGGTGATCTTGATCTACTTCTCGTCACAGGTCAAAAATTTTCAAAGACCATGAATTCGCATCCTCAGTGTACTCCAAAACTCAAACAGACACATGAACTTGGGAGGAAATATATTTTTTTCCAAACATTTGTATGGAACAAAATTGAAGTTCATTCATGCGTGAAATAACGAGATTTTGGACAAGCTACTTTTCAACTGCTCTTCCATACGGGAAAAATCAAAACATAAAGAGGCACTCCTTGGCCCTAGATTGTTTGTCTGGTTCTAGACCAGGTCTGTATAATTTTTCATGGCACTTTGACCAACGGTTTTTAAGTTATTACAGAAAATGTAAGTTGTGCGTGTCAACAATGTGGTCATTGGTAAAGATGGGTAACTGTTTTTTTTTTTTTTAATGCATGGAAAGTGAAACCACAGGCCAGAAGCCCGTAAGACTCTTCCCTCCAAGGAAAAAAAATGATAACAGAGCCAAATTCAAGATATGTTCATTTCAACATGCCTGGACACACTGTGTTTGAAAGAATGGAAGTCATAGACTATTGAAAAGAAAGACAGAGGAAGACATTTCCAGAGCTGACCTGTTGCAAACATGAAGGACTGGGAGTAACTGCTACTCTTGCATTAGAGTTGGACAGAAAAGGAATGAGAATTTGTTCCAAGACGGGTGCTGCATGCCAGCCGTAGTGGTGGAGGGATGAGAGCAGATAGTTCAGAGGACCCGTGACCATTAAAGTTGAGTTAGACAAGATAAAAGTGCAACAGTGTGGCAAAGAGACAAAGGTTGAAGGGAGCCAGGAAGAGAAGAGTTAGTAAGATGAAAAGCCTTTGACTCCACCTTGTTAAGAAGAGCTGTATGTAGGGAGCCTCCCCATACAAGACAATTGTATTCTACACAGCGGCGAATAAAACCCGTGTATAAACTGTTCAGGAGTAGACAAGGCATGTAGTCCGCTTAGCACACCTAATCTCATGGAAGCAGATTTTACAACTGAGGCAATAGATCTTTCCAGGATAAATCTCGAAAAAATGAAACCCCCAGGTATGCTGAACGTAGCTTCTTGTGTAATATCAACAAGATCTGAAGACAAAGGTGTAGAAGAAATATTTGCCTCAGTAACTAGCTAACTTTATGCATAACTTTAACCATATTCCTTCCAGATCAGGAGAGGGACCACAGCTATATTTCTTTAAGTTTAGAGCTTTACTACTTTTGTGGTTTTCTCTTAAACGTGTGATTATTATCTATCTATCTCTCTGTTGCCAGACGCCTCAGTCCCGTAAGGGGTGGCCACAGACAGATCACTTCCATGTCGCCCTGTCCAACGCCATTTCATTGCCTTGCTTCCACCTCACACACGCCACTCTCATATCCCTCTCCACTCCATCCCTCCATCTCATCCTCGGCCTTCCCCTTCCTCGTCCCCCCTCCACCTCACTTGCATACACTCTCTTCGTTAGTCTTTCGTTCTCCATCCTCTCCATATGGCCCAACCACCTCAGTGTATTTCTCTTAACTCTTTCTGTCACATTTGCATCCACACCGCGGTGCTCCTTCACTTCCTCATTTCTCAGTCTGTGTCTCCACATAACTTCACATGCTCCTCTCAAGTAACTCATTTCCACTACTCTCGCTTTTGATTGTGTCCATCCAACAAGGTCCAAGCTTTACTTCCATACGTTAAGGTTCGTATCACAGTACTGTTATGAAGTGACTTTTTTACTTCCATGCTCACTTCCTTGTTCCTTATCACTGCTTTCAAAGAACCAGCGACTTTTCTTCGCTGTTGTACACTCTGAAGCACTTCACCCCCTAAACTTCTGTCCTTACTCATCACACTACCCAAGTACTTAAACGCATTCACATTTTCCATTTCCTCCTCATCCAGGCTCACTGTATAATTAGTGGCTTCATTTCTTTCGAAAACCATAACTTTACTCTTCTCTACAGTCACCTTCAGATTCCGTTTCTTACGCACTCTCCCAAACTCATTCACCAAGCCTTGCAGTTCCTCTACGTCTTCACTTAACAATACAGTATCATCTGCAAACAACAGTACAGGGAATTTACAAACACTGCCGTCTCTCATTAGGGACACTCCAACATCCACTGCCCTACCTTGTACCAGTTTTATAACCCCATCCTTATACAGATTGAACAGCCATGGGGACAAGACACATCCAAGTTTCATTTTAACCTTCACATAGAAAAATTCACTGAGTTCACTATCCACACGCACTGCAGCCTTATACATACTTTTCATGGCATTCAACAATTTCCCATTTACTCCATATATTCTTAATACTCTCCACATTCCTTGTCTATCTACCCTGTCATATGCTTTCTCCAAATCCATGAAAGCTGCCTACAGCTTCTTCCCCTTCCCTAGAAACTTTTCCACTAAAGACCTAACAATGAATAGCTGATCTACCGAACCTCTTTCCTTCCTAAAAACCTCCCTATTCTCCTCCAACTCATTCCTCTTATATTTCCCTAACCCTGTCAGTAAGTAATCCTACCATATACTTTTATTACACTAAGAAGACAAATGCCCCTATCATTACCAAACACTTCTTTTTTCCCTTTTCCTTTGTACAGGTGAATAACTATGCTTGACCTCCAATCCTCCGGGACTCCACCTTCTTCCCAGGCCACTCTGCTCATCTTCCATATCCATTTTACTACAAACTCTCCCCCATTCTTCAGCATTTCACCACACACTCCATCAACTCCTGGGGCTTTCCCCATTTTGACTTTCTTCATTGCTTCCACTGCTTCCGTCCTACTGATTTCTTCCTCTCGTCTCTCCTTCCTCCCTCTCCCAGCCATTCTACAGCCACTTATACTCGCATTACTTTCATTCTTTACTTTCAACAGTTCCTTAAAGTGTTCTCTCCATCGGCTCATTTTTTCTCCCTTCTCCACTAGCAATCTAACATTTTTATGCGACTTACTTCTTTATCACTCTGTGTAACTCTCCTTACCTCTTTCCAGAATATTTTCTTACATTCCCTCCACTTTACACTCAAATTCCTTCCAAATTCCTCATCCACTCTCTTCTTATTTTCTCTTACTAATTTTTTCATCTCTCACTTTCTCTCTACATATAACTCTTTCTTCCATCTTGCAACTTCCTTGACGCCCGTATTCCTCATCCACTCACTATTTGCTGCCTTCTTTTGCGCCACAGCCTGTTTCACCTCTTCATTCCACCATGCTGTTCCTTGTACCTCCTTTTGTCTTCTCTTCACCCCACGCACCACTTTACATGCTGTACAGACTTCTTCTGTGAATATCTTCCACACATCTTCCAAGTCCCCCATCTGCTTCAAATCATATTTACCCAATCGTTCCTCCACTTCTTTCTTATAGTCTGCCTTTTTTCCATCCCCTTACAACTCTTTTACCCTCCTTGTCTGGACTACTTCCTCCTGCCCTTCCTTCTACTCCACCATTTCATTTGGACCTTGACTTTCACCACCACCATGTGGTGGTCAGGATAGTCCACTCTCCCAACCTCTGTATGCTCTTGCATCCATCACACACCTTCTCATTCAGTCATCCACACACACATAATCAATTATTGCCTTCCATTCAATCAGTTCACCACCCACCCTTCTCATCACTCGCCAAGTGTAACTGTGGATCATTTTGTGTCTAAAGAGGGTATTGGCTATCACCAACCCCCTTCCTACACATATGTCCACTAGAGCACTGCCATTCTCATCCACTTCTGCAGGCACATCCCACTCACCAACTACTCCTTCCACCTTCACATTACCTACTTTCTATTCATATCTCCAATCAAAAACACTCTCAATCCTTTCAAACTTCTCCATGCACGCTTCCACATTTGTCCAGAACATTTCCTTCACTCTACTTGCACGACCTTGCATTGGCACATACACACACACAATTGCCCACATTTGTAGTCCAACTTTCAATCTTACCCACACAATCCTTGAGCCCGACAGATTCATGCTCTCTTATATTCTCCTTCCATCTCTTGCCCACAACAATACTAACTCCTTGTTTCGCCCTTTCATTCTCACCTACTCCCGCACATATACCCCATCCATACTCCCATTCGCTCACAGTCTCACCTTTCCATTTTGTTGCAGTTATTCCATATTTATCCATATTTGCATCCTCAAGTATCTGGACAATCTCTATCTCTTTCACCTCAGCATTCGCACCCCGTACATGATACATCCGTACCATGTCCTTTGTTCGGTCCTTAGTCGTCACCTGTTGGTCAGTCCTGTTCCGAGGCTTCTTGTTCGTATTTTTAGTCAGTTGTTTTCCGGGAAGTGGCACAATCCCTCCGCAAACCCACTTGTTGTCACGTAGGGAACACGTGTTGGTTGGTTATAAGGTTACCACCCACCGTTGTAAATGATTTCCTGGTTTACAGGAAATCATTTGGCTTGCCACTCAGTGTAGAGCTACCCTATAATACAGTACCGCATCACTAAGTGAGTGGATGCCCCCACCTACCATTATTGTTAGTAGTAGTAGTAGTAGTAGTAGTACAGTAGTAGTAGTAGTAGTATCATTATTAGGCATTGCCATATATATGGCAAAGCTAATTGTTTGGGTACGTACTGTTATTTTTGTTTGTGCTTTTTTTTCTTAGATTTTGATTATATTATGCAGGAAGGAACCCTAGGATAACCCAAGTACCTGTGCCAAATATAAATACCCTGGCCTATATTTTAAGGACATATACTCATTCATTGTGCCGACACTGCATAATTGAAAGTGAATTATATCATAAACTATTTGAGATACAGCTGTTTAATTTAAAATCATATAATGAAAAAGTTTGCTGAGAATTTTGGCTAAATATTTTCCCATTTAGCCCAGTGGAAACTACCGAATTCAAATCTGCTCAGTGTTTTCTTTGTAACACATTTTAGAAAAATCACAAAAGCTGTAAAGCTGTAACTTTACAGAAATATAGTTGTGGTCCCTCTTATTATCTGAAATGAATATGGTCATAGTTAAGCATACAGTTAGCCAGTTACTGAGACAAACGAAAAATGTACTGTACCCTTCCTTCACAATTTTCTTCCACAATTTTGTCTTCACAAATTGTTGAAATTACACAAGAAGCTACCTTAGGTTAATCTAAGTACATGTTCCAAATTTGACTGATGCATAACTACTTTTATAAGTCACAGACTTGTTTGTGATGCCAATATTTCATACCTTATATTCTATAAGTAGTTCTGGTAAAGTTTCCTTATTATGGCTACACAGTAAGTACATAACCAAGTAGTCAAGGTTCGTGATATATATATATATATATATATATATATATATATATATATATATATATATATATATATATATATATATATATATATATATATATATATATATATATATATATATATATATATGGCAAAGCTTATTGATTTCGTAAGTATTATTATATTTTTCTTTACACTTTTATTTTCTTAGCTCTTGACGACATACAGGAAGGTACCCTAGGGTAATCTAATTACTTGTGAAATATATAAATGTTCTCGATCTACTTTTAAAGGTCATATACTGAATTTTGTGCAAAAGTTGCATATTTGAAATTAAAATATCTCATTAACTAATTAAGATATAGCTATCTAGTTGAAAATCCTATGATATAAAAGTTTGCTAAGAATTTTGACAATATTTTGCCCTTTAGCCTTCTGGAAAGTACTGCATTCAAAAATGCTCAGTCTCTTCTTTGGAACATGTTTTAGAGAAAACCACAAAAGCTGTAAAGCTGCAGCTTTACAGAAATATGGTTATGGTCCCTCTCATTTTTTGAAATGAGAATATGGCTACAGTGAAGCATACAGCTAGCCAGTTATTGAGACAAATGTAAAATGTACCCATGCTTCATCTCATATGTTTCGTTGTTTTGTGCCACTTAATTTGAGAAAAAAAAAATTGTGTAAATATCTATGTTGTGTTCGTATAAAGTTTTTGGCAGGGAACAGAAAGGCAGCATTTGCATAACTACAAAGACAGTCAGTATCATAAATAGTTATGGCAAAGCTTCCTTATTGTGGCTACACAAAAAGCAAATAGGTTATTAGTTAAGCTTCGCCATATATACAGTATATGGCGAAGCTTACTGTTTTGGTATTATTATTTTTCTTTGCATTTTTTCTTAGATCTTAATGATATTATACACGAAGGTACCCAAGGGTTAACCAAGTACTTGTGCGAAATGTAAATGGCCTTGACCTAGTTTTTAAGGTCATATTCTTATTACTGGTGGAAAAGTTGCATAATTGAAATTTAAATATCTCTTTAACTAATTGAGATACAGCTATTCAGTTGAAAATCCTATGATAAAAAAGTTTGGTGAGAATTTGGCTGAATATTTACCCATTTAGCCTAGTGGAAATTTCCGATTTTAAATCTGCTGAGAGTTTTTTTTGTAACATGTTTTACAGAAAACCACGAAATCTGTAAAGCTGAAACTTTACAAAAATATAGCAGTGGTCCCTTTCACTATCTGAAAGGAATATGGTTACAGTTAAGCCTATAGTTAGCCAGTTAATGAGACAAATGTAAAATGTACTCATGCTTCATCTCATATGTTTTGTTATTTTGCACCACTTAACTTTATTGAACAACGGAAAATTGTACAAATATCTATGTTGTGTCCATATGAAGTTTTTAGGCAGTGAAAACAAATGCAAATTTTTGCATAACTACAAAGACAATCAGTGCCATAAATAGTTATGGAGAAACTTCCATATTGAGGCTATACAATAAGTAAATAGGTAACTAGTTATTTAGTTTTGCCATATAAATGCCGGAGGTTATTATTTTCGTAGGTATTACAATTTTTCTTGCACCTTCTTTTTCTTAGACCTTGATAATATACACGAAGGTACCCTATGGTATTCCAAGCACTTGTGTCAATTATAAATGAGCTTCACTTATTTTTGAAGGACCTACTCATTTTTTGTGCAAAAACTGCATATTTGAAACTGAAATATTTCATGAAATAATTTAGAAAATCCTATGATAATAAGCTTTAATGAAAATTTTGGCTGAATATATTACCATATGGCCTAGAGGAAAGTACAATACGTAATTCAAATCTGCTCAATATTTTCTCTGTTGCATGTTTTAGACAAAACCACAAAAGCCGTAAAGCTGTAACTTTACAGAAAAATACCTGTGGTCCCTCTTATTATCTGAAAGGACTATGGTTAAAGTTAAGCATATAGTTAGCCAATTATTCAGACAAATGTACAGTAAAATGTACCCATACATTCTTCCACACCTTTGTCTCCAGATCTTGCTGATATTAAACAAGAGGCTACTTTAGGTTAATCTAAGTACTGTACATGTTCCAAATATGAATGACGCTGAACTACGTCTAAGGGTACAGACTTGTTTATGATGCCAAAATTTCATACCTTAAATACCATAAATAGATATGGCACAGATTCATTACTTTGGCTACACAATAAATAAATAGGAAAGTAGATATTATTTTTATCATTATTAAGCTTTGCCACACAAATGGTGAAGCTTAGTGTTTCGGTAACTTTTTTCTTTTATCCAAGGAAGAAGGAACCAAAGGCCATGAGCCCGCAATAACAATTCCCTCCAAGAGAAAAACAAAATACAAGAGAGACCCAAAACAAGAGAGACTCAAATTCAAGATTCGATCATTTCGAGATGCCTGGACACACTGCGTTTGAAAGACTGGAGATCATAGGAAGCAGGAAATACAGACAGAGGGAGACACCCAGAGTTGACCTGTTGCATGAATGAAGGACTGGGAGTAACAGTTAACTCTTGCATTAGCAAGTTGGACAGAAAAGATATGAGAGTTTGCGGCTAGACTGGTGCTAAGCGCCCGTCGTAGAGGTGGAGGAATGCATGCAGACAGTTAAGAGGAGCAGTGACCATTGAAGTAACGATAGAAAAGAGATAAAGATGCAACAGTGCAGCGACAGAGGTTGAAGGGAGTCAGTAAGAGGAGGAGACTTAATGAGACGAAAAGCCTTTGACTCCACTCTATTGAGAAGAGCTGTATGTGGGGAGCCTCCCCACACATGAGAATTGTACTCCACAAAGGGGCGGATAAAACCCCTGTATATAGTCAGCAATTGTGCATGGGTAAAGAAGGAACGGAGTCGGCTTAGCACACCTAATTTCTTGGAAGCGGATTTTACAAGAGATGTAATATGATCTTTCCAAAATAAGTCCCGAGTAAATGAAACCCCAAGCATGTTCCAGGATGATGTAGGATTAAGATGAATATTATTAAACATTAGTGGGTATACTTGTGGAAGATTAGTGGGTATACGTGTAAGAACTGAGTCTTAGATGCTTTAAAAAAAAAACAGATTATTTTTGCCCCAGTCAGAAATACGAGCCAAGTCAGCCGTTAGGTATGCCATAGCCTCATCTCTTGTTTGTTGACGTAACTGCTGAGATGGGAGTTGCGGGAACCAAATGGAAAGGTGAAGGGTGGAGTCATCAGCATACGAGTGCATAGGGTTAGATGTACAGCTTAGAAGATCATTGCTGAATAAAAGGAAGAGAGTCGGTGATAGGACAGAGCCCTGAGGAACACCACTGTTGATAGATCTAGAAGAACGATGGCCGTCTACAACAGTGGCTATAGAACGACTAGATAGGAAGCTAGCAATGAAGGCACAGATAGAAGGATAGAAACCGTAAGAGGGCTGTTTGGAAATTAAAGATTTATGCCAGACTCGATCGAAAGCCTTTGAGATGTCAAGTGCAATGGCAAAGCATTCGCCTAAGTCCCGAAAGGAGGATGACCATGAGTCTGAAAGGTAGGTGAGAAGATCTCCAGTGAAGCGTCCCTGACGAAACCTGTACTGACGATCAGAGAGAAGGTTGTGATAGGAAAGATGCCTTAAAATTTTTCTATTCAGAATTGACTCGAAAACTTTTGAAATACAGGATGTTAAAGCAACTGGACGATAGTTAGAGGGTTGGGAATGGTTACCCTTCTTTGGGACTGGCTGAATGAGAGCAAACTTCCAGCAAGAAGGAAAGGTACAAGTTGATAGACAAAGGCGAAAGAGTTTGCCCTAGGCAGGGTATAAGCACAGAAGTACAGTTCTTGAGAACAACAAGAAGGACTCCATCAGGCCCATATGCCTATGATGGCAGAAAATACAGCAGATGTAGAAATTTTGATGTCAGCCATGAGGAAGTCAGAAGGGGGAAGTGATGGAGGAACAGCACCGGAATCGTCTAAGGTGGAATTTGAGGAGAAAGTCTGAGCGAAGAGATCTGCTTTATCAGTAGAAGAAATAGCTACAGAACCATCAGAGTAGAAAAAAGGAGGGAAGGATGATGAGGTAATGTTGTTAGAAAGGTTTTTGGCAAGGTGCCAGAGGGAGCGGGAAGAATTCGAGTTGGAGAGTTGAGAGCATTTAGTACGAATGAATTATTTTTAGCAGAGCGAAGAACAGACTTAGCACGATTTCTGGCAGAAACGTAAAGGTGATGTGATTAAGGGGTGTGTTGGCTTCGGTACCTTTGTAGGCCCTCTCCTTGCTGCAGACAGCATTAGAACGAGCGTGATTAAACCAAGAGAAAGGAATGTATGCGTCCATGCCTGAAAGAATAACCTCCATAATGTGTAAGGTACACTCAGATGGCTCCTGGCCATGGAAACAATAATCATTCCAGGGAAAATAAAAGAAGTACTGCCTGAGGGCCTCCCAATCCGCAGCTCCAAAGTGCCACAGATGACGTTTCTTTGAAGGGTCCACAGGCTGTACCGGAGTGATAGGACAGGTTAAGGTGATAAGGTTGTGATCGGAGGAGCCCAACGGAGAGAAAAGATTAACAGTGTAAGCAGAAGGATTAGTTGTAAGGAAGAGGTCAAGTATGTTGGAGCTCTCTTCAAGGCAGTAAGGGATACGGGTAGGGTGCTGTACAAGCTGCTCTAGGTCATTAAGGATAGAAAAGGTGTAGGGTTGTTCACTAGGTGGATCAGTGAAAGGAGAGGAGAGCCAAATTTGGTGGTGCACATTGAAATCTCCTAGAATGGAGATTTCTGAGAAAGGTGAAATGGATAGAATGTGTTCCATCGTAGAAGTAAGATAGTCAAAGAATTTTTGATAGTCAGTAGAATTAGGAGATAAGTAAACAGCACAGATATATTTAGTCAGAGAATGATATGAAAGCCGAAGCCAGAGTGTAGAGAATTTAGAAGAATCGAGCTCAGGAACACGAGAGCAAGATAAGTTGTTGCGTATATATACACAACATCCACCTTTGGCTTTGGAATTATTATATTTCTTTGCACTTCTCTTTTGCTTCTTTATTGATGGTATTACACAGGAAGTTATCGTAGGGTAACCCAAGTATTTTTCCCAAATACAAATGACCTTGATATTCTTGTGAAGGTCATATAATCATTTTTGTGAAAAAAACTGAATATTTGAATTCGAAATATCTCAGAAACTAATTGAGTTATAGCTATTTGATTGATTATCCTATGGTGAAGAAGCTTGGGGAGAATATTGGCTAAATATATTGTCATTTATCCTAGTGAAAAGTACCGAATTCAGATCTGCTCAGTGTTTTCTTTGTCGCACGTTTTAGAGCAAAATACGAAACCTGTAAAGTTGTAACTTTACACAAATATAGCTGTGGTCCTTCTTATTATCTGAATGGAATATGGTTACAGTTAAGCATGCAGTCAGCCAGTTCTTGAAACAAATGTAAATTGTACCCATGCATTCTTCCACACCTTTGTCTTCAAATCTTGTTGATATTACACAAGAAGGTACAGACGTCGGAATAAGTTCGTTTCCTTTTCCGTGGACTAAGGTGTTTGTAACACTGCTCGATGGAGAGGTATCCCCTCCTCCTCCCTTCCTCATAGTCCCACACTCCCACCCAACCCCCCCACTTTTCTCTCCGACCCCATGACCCCACCCGGTACCCTCCATACTCCTGTTCACAGTCAGCTAGGGGTTTCTGTACTTCAAGCACCTCTCTGATTGCGTGAAGTCCAAACAACTGATCAAGTTAGGAAAAGGTTTACTACACACACACACACACACACACACACACACACACACACACACACACACACACAGAGTTAAAAGACAGGGAGCGACAGGCGGAGAGGGAGAGCCAGTGGAAAAATGAGAAATGAGAGGTCAGTTACGGAGAAAATAGAAAGGGGAGAGGCAAGGAGAGAACAACGAGAGTTAAGAAAAGAGACAGAGAGTGGGAAGAGACAGTGAGAGGTGAAATGAGATACAAGCAGTGTGAAAGGGAAAGAGAAAAGGGAGATGTGAATAGAATGGCCGGGAGACAGGGAAGTAGAGACAAAAGGGGAGACAACTGAGAGAAAATGGGAATGGAGCAAATAGAAGCAGGGATAACAAAAGAAGAAAGTGGGAAAGAGAGCTACGGAACGGAATACTGAGAATGATAACGAGGAAAATTAGAAAAGGAGACAAGGTAACAGGGAGGAGGAAGAAAGTGTGTTATTCCGGCAAGGACGCAGGGAAAGAACTAAGCAGGATAAGACGAAGGCACTGAGGCTGAGTAAAACGAATGACATTCAAATAAAAAGGGAGGGAGAGAAACAGAGAAATAAGAGAAATTTGCAGAGAAAGTAGAGATTAAGGGTGGGAAGAAAATAGGTTGATTTTTAGGGCAAGAAAGAGGAGGGGGATGTTATGAAGGGAAGGCAAGGGAAGGGGCAGGGAGGGAGGAAGGGAGGGAAAGACAGTGGGAATGGAAGAAGAGATTTCAGGTGACAGGGAGAGACGGAGAAAGGAGAGAAAAAGGAGCATGCAGTTATTACTGGGGAAAGAAAGCAGTGAAGGAAATGGATTTAGTACAAGTAAAGAAATACGGAGAGAGTAATGAAAAAATGGTAACACATGTAACATGTAAAAAGTAAGACAAAGTTGTGACACAGGGAGGGAGAAAGAAGAGTGAGGTAAGGAGGGAGTAACAGAGGGGAAGAGAGACGAAGGAAAGGAAGAGAGAGGGAGGAAGGTAGGGACTGAGCAGATTGCTAAAAGAGGTGAAGGAGAGAAAAGGAAACTGGGGATGAGACAAAGGATCCAGAGAGAGAGAGGAGAGGGGGAAGGGGGGGAGGGGCAGTACACAGAGAGGCACAGACAGATAGGTCGACAAATGTTCAGAAAGTGTGTGTGTGTGTGTGTGTGTGTGTGTGTGTGTGTGTGTGTGTGTGTGTGTGTGTGTGTGTGTGTGCTTCCGTCCCTGCGTCACTTCTATAACATTGTTCCATTTTTTCACCTGAGTGTTTTCCTCTTCTCTGCTTCACTTTCTCCTCTCACTCACTTTTTTTTTTATCAGTATTTCTCCTGATTGTTCTTACCAGTCCAAGTCTGTCTGTCTGTCTGTCTGTCTGTCTCTGTCTCTCTCTGTCTCTCTCTCTCTCTCTCTCTCTCTCTCTCTCTCTCTCTCTCTCTCTCTAGGAATAAAGAAATTGTCCTCACAGTCTATATCTCCTTAATACGGCCACTTCCTCAATTACTGTGGAATTTTGGTCGACATACATCGACTTAAAAAGAGTTCAGGAGACTAAGGTATCAGGTTCGCCTGAGGGCTGTGGGACATTTTGAATACAAACTCGTAGACTACGAGGTCAGCTCATTAAAGTGTTTAAAATCTGAATGGGTTTCACAATCATTACATAGAAAGTTGCTTACTCTGAGCACGGACTCGGCACACAACCAGGGTTGGAAGCCGTAACTGAGAAAATTTACCATCAGAATTACGTGAAAACTTTTTCACGTGCAAGATCTGCTCCACATGGAACTGACTCAACATGGACGTTGTTAACACTACAGTAGAGAAGTATAAGGGATTCATCGGCAGGATCTTACACTAGAATAAATGTGAATTGGATATGCATTCCCAGGCAAACAAGTATCTCCACGGTATGGGCTGCATAGTCATTTAGATCCTAACTTTTCCTTGTAACTCCTCTCTGTCTTTCTCTCTCTCTCTCTCTCTCTCTCTCTCTCTCTCTCTCTCTCTCTCTCTCTCTCTCTCTCTCTAAAAGAGGTGTCTACTATCGCAACATTTAATCACAGCAGATTATTTCTGTGTGTGTGTGTGTGTGTGTGTGTAAAACAGGTGTCTACTAATGCAACATTTAATCACAGCAGATTCTCTCTCTCTCTCTCTCTCTCTCTCTCTCTCTCTCTCTGTGCGTGTGTGTGTGTGTGTGTGTGTGTGTGTGTGTGTGTGTGTGTGTGTGTGTAGTAAACCTTTTCCTAACTTGGTTTATGATATATACTGTACTCTTCCTTTATTACTTGTTCGGACTGCACGCAATCAGAGAGGTGCTTGAAGTACAGAAACCCTTAGTTGGCTGTGAGCGAGAGTATGGAGGGCACCGGGTGGGGTTATGGGGTCGGAGAGAAAAGTTGAGGGGTTGGGTGGGAGTGTGGGACTATGAGGAAGGGAGGAGGGGATACCTCTCCATCGAGCAGTGTTACAAACACGGAAAAGGAAACGAACTTATTCCGACGTCTATACCTTAGGTTAATCTATGATTTTATTCCAAATATGAATGACCTTGAATTAACTTGTATATAATGCCAAATTTCATACCTTATGTACCATAAATATTTATGGAGAAGCTTCCTGATTTTGGCTACACAGTAAGTAAATAGGTAACTAATTATTTTATTCCATTACTTTTCATCTATTTTCATCATACTTACTGAAGATGTACAGCACCATGACCCAATCACACTGACCAAGTTTCAGTGAGTTTAACCTACTTTTTAGGGTCACAGGACCAAAAATGTCGAAAAATCGTGAATTTTCAATCACAGTTTCCTCAGAAACTATTACAGATATATGAACATCTAATAATCGTGATAAACTTATTTTTTAAACATTCTATCTATCTATCTATATACCTAGGCTGCTTCCCCCAAGGAAATGGAGGTAGCCGAGACAGGACGACACACTCCCCATTTACTCATCCATTCAAACACATTCATTCGCATCTTAGCTCCAAAGGGGAGAACGGACAGATCCTCACCGCACCACAACGCACAAGGGTCAACTGCGCAATGCAATCAGTGACATCCACAGCAGGGCCCGACAGCAGAGCTGGTTTACCCCTGCCACATCATAACAGACTCATTCCCTTTCCCGCACCTGACCTGAAATAGCTGATCAGACCAACTGCGGGAGAATATCCCCTCAGGGCTGCGTCATCACTTATTCATTCACAATTTCTCTCCATTTATTTCTGTCACGCACAGCCACTCTTCCTTGCTCAACAGACATCCCTCTCGCATCCAGTGCTCTCTTCACACTGTCCATCCATCCTATTCGTGGTCTTCCTCTCAGCCTTACACCTCTCACATCAGATCTAGTTATCTTTTTCACCAATCGCTCATTATCCATTCTCTCCATATGCCCAAACCATCCCAACACCCTCTGCTCAACTCTACCAGCCATCTCCCGAACAACTCCAGTTCTCCTTTGCACTTCATCATTCCGCACTCGATCCATACGCGTTACTCCACACATACTCCTCAGATACCTCATCTCCATTACATTCAAACTTTTCCTCTCTGTTACACCCATATTCCATGTTTCAGCCCCATATAATGCAGTCGGTACCACAACACCCTCATACAGCCTTCTCTTTACATCCATTCTAAGCGAAAGACATCTAAACACGTTTTTCATTCCTCCCAGCACCTTTCCTGCTTCACTTATTCTAAACTTCACTTCTGCATCTATTCTTCCATCCACAGCAACATGTGACCCTAGATATTTAAAACACTCTACCTTCTCAAGCAACTCGCTATTCAAAACTGTATTCATCCCCCTACCATCTACCAACCTCGTACACTTCATCACTTTACTCTTATTCTCATTTACTTTCAATTTCCTCCTTTCACACACCCTTCCAAACTCCTCTACCAACTGTCTCAAATCTCTCCTCTGAATCAGCCACCAGTGTAGTAGCATCTGCAAACAGCAGCTGCTTCAGATTCCACACTCCACCATCAACATTCACCAGACTCAGACCTCCACCTAAAACTCTTGCATTCACCTCCCTTACAACACCATCCATGTAAATATTAAACAGCCAAGGCGACATCACACATCCCTGTCGCAGCCCCACTCTCATGGGAAACCAATCACTCACAGCATTTCCCACTCTTACACACGCTCCACTATTTACATAAAAACTTTTCACGCCTTTTGGTAACCTACCATCAAGTCCATACAATCTTAAAACAGTCCACAAAGCCTCCCTATCAATTCTATCATACGCTTTCTCTAAATCCATAAATGCCCAAAACACATCCTTGCCTTTCGCTAAATACTTTTCACAAACTTGTCTCACCGCAAACACCTGATCCACGCATCCCCTCCCTCTCCTAAAGCCACACTGCTCATCACCAATCACTCCCTCTGTACCCTCTCTAACTCTCATAATTAACACTCTACCATACATCTTACCTACAACACTCAACAGACTTATACCCCTAAAGCTAGTACATTCATACTTATCACCCTTGCCTTTATACAACGGGACCACACAAGCACTTGCCCAGTCAACTGGCACCATACCTTTCACAAAGCACACATTCAACAATCTTACTAACCAGTCAACAATAGTCACTCCACCACCCTTCAGGCATTCCATAGCACACCCATCCATACCTGCAGCTTTCCCTGTTTTCGTCTCCTTTACTGCCTTCTCCACTTTCTCCTTCGTGATCAAAGAATCATTCAACTCTCCCAACACATTTATTCCTTGCACCCTTCCATCCACCACAATCTCAGCCACCCTTTCCTCCTCTACATTTAACAATCTTTCAAAATACTCTGCCCATCTCTTCCTTACTGCATCCATCTCAATTAACATCCCTCCATCCTCTGCTTTTACTCGTTCTTCCTTCCCAGACTCTTCCTTTCGCACCCTTTTCACATTAGCATGGAAAAATAATGAAGTTCATTCATATGTGACATTCTGATATTTGGAGCACCTTTTCAGCATTTTCAATTGCTCTTTCATACGTGAAAAACTAAAACATAAATGAGGGACTTCTTGGACATACAGGTTTTGTCTGCTCGTGGACCAGGTCGTTATAGTTTTTGGTGGCAGTTTGGTAGACTGTTTTTGAGTTAAGCAACAACATTTTCATAGGTGGAGATCAGTAATCGTCTTTGACAGTTTCAGTCTTCTGTCAATAATAATTTCATTCATTCATTCATTGCCAGACGCCATGTATCCCAAACGGGGTGGACAAGGGCTTAGAGTTAATTGTTTTTACAGGGAGGGGCACTAATCCTCCACCAACCCCACGTGACACGTAGGGATGCCAACAGCATCTGGTGTTCCCAGGCGGTCACCCATCCAAGTACTAACCAGACCCAACGTTGCTTAACTTCGCTGATTGGATAGGAAGCGGTGTACTCAACGTTGTAGTAGTAGTTGTATTATTATTATTATTATTATTATTATTATTATTATTAATATTATGTCACTTTTCGTCCCCAATTTTTATCTTACTTATTCAGGAATTGCTGCACAGCAACATAACCCTATTTCAAAGTCCCAGTTTCAGTATCTTTGACCTATATTTCATGGTTTTGAGGTCGAAAAATGTAAAAAAAAAATATTGAATTTCCAACCTCAGTTTACACCAAAACTATTATAGTTATGTGAGAAAGGAAAGAAATTCCACGATAAAATCATTTTCCAGACATTTGTATGGAAAAAGCTTGAGGGTCACACCATGTGTGACATTACAGTATTTTTAACACCTAACTTTTCGACATCTCTTTACACAGGAAAAACAAAAACATACCGTAGGTGAGGCACTTCTTGGCAATTTAAGTTTTGTGTGGTCCTGGACCAGGTCTTTTTGGTGTCAGTTTGACCAACGGTTTTTGAGTTATTACCAAAAATGTAAGTTGTGCCTGTTTGCTATTCTCTTGTGTGGAGATCAGTAACTGTCACTGACAGGTACAGTCTGCTACTTATTATTCTTATATTTATTATTATTATTATTATTATTATTTCACTAGCGCTCGTGAAGCGAGAGCAGGTATTATGCTTTTTCGCATGTGTGTTTGCCTGCCTTTATGTGAAAAATACAGCTCTAAAAGCTTTCATCCATTTTGAGCCAAACCAGATGGAAGGGTTGATAGTAAAGGAGCTAGCCTTCTTTTCTTTTCTTTTTTTCTAATAATAGGTCAGAGGTCCAGTTCACAGAACTAGATCAAAATATTACCTACCAAAGTCAACTTAATTTTTATCTGATTTAGACCAAACCAGATGGTAAGGCTGAGTCAGATTTTGACTCATATGTAACCATAACAATATTAACCTCTCTTGGATCAAACACTGTGGATGTGTTGAAGATGACACAAGTGGATGACCTGTTGTTTTTTTAGAACAATAGGTCAAAAGGCAAGTTCACATGGCAGGACTAAGCAGTTTTATTATATGTAAACTAAATTTGGAAGAGTTCTGGTTAAAACAATGATTTATTTTATTGATTAAAAAAAGTATTAGCTAAAGATAAAGGTCTAAGGTCATTGCCATTTAGTAAGATCAACTCGAGCAGATCTGATCCAATATTGAACAGCGTTGGTGAAAGGGTTAAGGACTAGGCAAGAATTAATAAATGCAATCTTGAGAGTAATCTGTACAAGTTCAAGGTCACGAGGTAAAGTCAAGTATTCATCCCTTAAATCAGGTGGTGAGCGCGAGTTGCACTGCCTGAACCCTCCTTGATTTTGTTTATTTCATTTGTGTTATGCAGCGTGTTCTGAGTCCCGACTTCTCTGGTACAGACACGGTGCGGTCCTGAGTTCTTTGTTCCCAACTGGGTCAGTATTAGCCAGTATTAGCAAGGAAGGAAAAACAAACCTCACAGGTCAAAAAGAACACTTATATATTAGCAAAATACAAATACACACACCGTTCTGTGAGCAAAACTGAGGAACTTACAATGACTTAATGTTCACAACAATCACTTTCCACCCAGTTCAGCAGGTCTGACCTGTACACAGAGTAACACCTGCCTGATGTAGGGTTATGTCCACACAGTGTCACAGACAATATTTCACCAGTATGTCAGTTACATCATATTCAACACCCACGGACAGTATAGTACTGTATACCCAATGCAACAGGCGTGCGACATGGATGACAATATATATTCAAGCCCTTAAGTCAAGGTATCCGCGTGACATAGACGAGTTCCTAGCTTGTACAATGGATCCGTGTGACAAGGACGATACCCTAGCTAATCTTAGGCCATGTATGCGTTACATAGGACGAGTGAATATAACGTCCTGCTCTGGGTCGAGGGGGGGGAAGGGGGGGAGGTATTAGTGAGTCTAGGGTGGGTCTATTCACGTGGTAATGGGGACTGGGGGCTTGGGGGGGAGGGAGAGCACACTGGGGGAGGGTTACACTGACGTATGTTGTCCAGGGGGGGGGCAACACTGGGGGAGGGTTGTCTTTGTCGGGGAACCAACCAGTGGGTAGGTGTTGAACACTCCACGTGCGTGATCACAGGTAGTGGAGTCCACTATGGCACACTGTGGGAAAGGGGGCGGGGATAACACCATGGCTGCCGGGGGGGGGAGAGGGGGGGACAGAACACTGGGGAGGGATGGGCAACACTGGGGAGAGGCACCATGGATACGGGGAAGTAGTCACAGGGTTGGTTCACGGGGGGGGGGGGAGTCCAACAGCATTGGGGAAGTGTACAGTCATAGGATCTAGTACTCACAAGTCTGGCGGAGTGAAGGACACGGCCCATGGGGCGGGAGGGCCTATGCCAGGAGCTTCAGATGGCGACCAGGTGTAGTAGGTGGGCCGCCCGGCAAGTAGTACAGAGGTGGGTGGTCCGTGAGGTCACTATTAGTCCTGGAGGGCTCTCTGGGCTAGGGCCGAAGAGGGCCAGGAGGCGCATTGCTCGGCTGGTCCTTAGTCATCGTCGGGGTCCTGGGAAAGGACCTGGGGAGGCCCGGGCCTAGAGTCGGCTGGGGGGAGGGCAGTACCCTGGCTTGGCTGCTGTCACATCCAGCAGGGGCGGCCGTCAGGGAGGAACTACGGCCACCTGCACCGGGGGAGATCCGGCTGCTGCAGCGGGCGTCTGGGGAGGCCCGCTGACTCTGGGAACCGCTCTTGTCTGTGGGAGGAAGCCGTCAGGGCTGGACTGCAGCCTCTTGTCCTTGTGGAGTCTGTCAGCGCCTGGGGAGGGAAGGGAGGCTGCAAGGACCAGACACCTGACCTAGGGGACTCCTCGCCCAGTCTGGTCTTGGGTGAGGTGCCTGTAGGGAAGCAACTCCCACCCTCTCGAGGAGAGAGACAGGGAGAGGGGCGCCTCGCTCCGCTGCAGGAGGGGTGGGTGGAGCAAGAGGTGTTTCCCTCTATAGGAGCTTGGGGACTAGCAGAGGGGGGACGGCCAAGGGATGGCCCTCCTACTTGGCGGGCCCATGAGGCCCTGCTGAAACTCCAGTCTGAGGTGTGTGGGGGCAGTCCGGGGGACGTTCCCTCCGTTAGGCAGCCCCATTGGTCACTGCCTGTGATCCTACAGGAGGCAGGGGTGCGGGAGGAGTCGGGAGAGACTCTCCTGGACACCGCCGGCCCTGGCGGCTGGGGGTAGGCACCCATCTGGCTCTCCCAGCAACAGCCACGGCTCCGGGGGAGTCTGCACTCCTGCCGTAGGGCCTGGAACTCCGGCCCCGGTGACGTCAGGAGGAAGAGGTCGGGCGTACTCTCTTGGCTTAAGCCACAGCTCCGTCGGAGCGTGCCCTCCTTCCGTTGGGGTAGGGATTCCTGTCCCTGCAACGTCGGGAGGAAGAGGTTGGGTACACTCTCTCAGCTTATGCCACAGCCACAGCAGAGTGTGTCCTCCTTCCATCACGGCAGGGGGATAGGAACCCTTGAGGCTCCTCCTGAGTCCTCTGTTAAATAGGAGGCTGATCCAGAGGACTCGGTATCCGAGGGTTTGCTTAGGACCTTGCCACTGCAAGTCCCACCCCAGTTCTGGCGAGTGTTCCCTCCACTGGAGAGTAGTGTACTTTTTCTGTACACTGCCGGGTGGGGGGAAGAGGGGTGTCGGGTCACGGGAGAGATATTGCCTGGACGGTGTGCCAGGTAAGCCAGCCTCTGTCATCTCCTTGTGGGGTGGGTATCACCCCCTCATACTCTCCTCCCGGGGTGGTGGTGTCGGGTTCACCCCGCCGTGCAGGTATTTCGGTTTGTCTTAATGTAACTGATTCATAGAACCCTCAGTGGTAATACTGCTACCAAAAAACCCTCTCATGGTTGGGAAAACTCTAGTACTGTATTTCGACTAATACTAAATTACAGGAGGGTCCCGATGTTATGAGTTGTTACGCTTATGGAAATCTGTTCGTCGAGTGAAATCAGTTAACCTAAATCACTTTCCCACAGATTATGTACTGAGAGCTTACAACTATATTATGATGTAAGAAATGTTAATTACATTTAACATTAATATGTGATCAGTATTAATGCATATCTACCTTACTGAAAAAAAGATTCTCAAAAGTCACTAAAATTCCACCCATGGTAAGTGGTACGGTTATTGTAAGATTACCATGGTTATGTCTTCCTACAGTAACCAGTTTACGCAGTTAATTGTTATACCAATAGTACCAAGCAAATCAATTCTGTTTACGTAGGGTTATGTTTTTCGTTATAAAAGCTCACATTGACAGTCCACGAGGCAGGAGCCCTCTCTCCCTCTTTTTTTCTCAGTTTTCCTCTTGCTCTTCTTTCCTTTCCCCGTCCTTTCTTTTCCTTCTCCCCTTACTTCTGTACCTCTCCCTCCTTCATTTTCCCCAGTTACATGCAGAATTTATAAAAGAATGCAATAAGAGGAAAATTAAAAGAAAAAAAAAACAGTATGCATCTTCCTGTCAGTGGCTGCTGCTTCCTCTTCTCTCTCTCTCTCTCTCTCTCTCTCTCTCTCTCTCTCTCTCTCTCTCTTTCTGTGTGTGTGTGTGTGTGTGTGTGTGTGTGTGTGTGTGTTCTTACCTTACCTAATTGTTCTTACCTAATTGTATCTTTACAGGAATGAGTCAAGCTCGTACTGTCCCGTGTCTTAAATCATATTTATCGTACATATCCATAAATTTGTGAATTGATTTGGCACACACTATTTCATTCGGTAGTGCATTCCATTGATCAATTACTCTGTTTGGGAAACAGAATTTCCTTACGTCTTTATCACCTCTCTTCTTATGCAGATTTTTGCAGTGTCCTCTCGCTGATGCTTCTCCATATGTTAAGTAATCATTTATGTCTATTTTCTCCTTCCCTGATATGCACTTATATAGCATTATCATGCCACCTCTTTTCCTTCTCTCCTGTAGTGTTGGTAGATTCAGTTTCTTTAGTCTTTCTTCGTAGCTTAGGTCCCTTAGGCTTGGTATCCATCTTGTAGCGGCCCTTTGAACTTTTTCAATCTTGTCTCTGTGTTTTTTGAGAAGAGGACTCCAGACTACTGATGCATATTCCAGGGTTGGTCTAATGAATGATGTTATTATCCTTCTTAGCATATCTTCATTTATGTATGTGAATGCTATTCTCATATTTGCAAGCAGTGTACACATGTTCCGTACCTTCTCGCTGATGTGGTCAGCCAGAGATAGTCTGTTATTGATAATCACACCTAGGTCTTTCTCTCTTTCTGATGTGTATAGGATTTTATTTCCTAACTTATAATCCCAATCAGGTCTTTTTCCACTTTTACCAAACTTGATTACATGACACTTGTCCACATTGAAATCCATTTGCCATGTACTACTCCATTCATGAAGTTTATTTAATTCTTCTTGTAGCTCTTTACAAGAGTCTGTGTTACAATTCTCCTTTGTATTTTTGCATCATCTGCAAACATATTCAGATAGCTCTCATTTCCAGTGTCATTGTTTATATCATTTATATACACTAAAAACATGATTGGTGCCAGCACTGAACCCTGTGGTACTCCACTAGTCACTTCTTTCCATGATGAGTAGTTTCCTCTTAGTACTGTTCTCATTTCTCTTTTTATGAGAAAGTCTTGCATCCAACAAAACAGTTTGCCTCGAATTCCTCCTTGATGGTACAGTTTTCATAAAAGTCTTTGGTGTGGTACTGTGTCAAAAGCTTTCTTGAAATCTAAATAGATACTGTCCACCCATCCTTCTCTTTCCTGTATTGTGTTTGTTACTCTGTCATAGTAGCTCAACAGATTAGTAACACATGATTTTCCTTTTCTGAAACCAAACTGTCTTTCTGTTATCATACTGTGTTCTTGTAGATGATTTACCCAAGCTTTTCTTATAAGCTTTTCTAATACCTTGCTTACAACACTGGTCAGTGATACTGGTCGGTAGTTGAGTGGATTTTGTCTATTTCCTTTCTTGAATAAGGGGACAATATTTGCTTTTTCCAAATATCAGGTAGTTTACCTTGACTCAAAGATTTCTTGAAAATTAAAAATAATGGTTTACTTAACTCCTTTGCACATTCTCGTAGTACCCAACATGAAATTTCATCAGGACCACTTGCTTTTCCTCTGTCTAATCTACTTAACTCCTCCTGTATTACTTTTTCTGCTATTTGTATATCTGGTAGTATGTGTGGACATGCATGTTCCACATAATCCCTCTCAAAATTTTTTTCTTCTGTAAAAACTAATTGGAAATTCTTATTTAGTGCTTCACAAATATCTTTCTCTTGTGTATAAGTGATTCCCTCGTCCGTAATGGATTGTATTATATCTTTTACTTTGGTTTTGCTTCTGATGTAGCTGTAAAACAGCTTTGGTTGATCACTACTTTTATTTATTATATCCTCCTCAAACTGTTTTTGGGCTTCCCTCCTTATTCTTCTATAATCGTTTCTTGCCTGTTTGTAATTATTATGCGCCCTTTCAATACTGTGTCTTCTGTATCTATTCCACAACAAATCTCTTCTTTCTTTTGATTTTTTACATTCTATATTGAACCATTTCTGTATTTTCTTATCTGCTTCTTTGTGCTGTGGGATGTACTTCTGGACTCCTATTTCATAAAATTCACAGAATTTTTTATATACAGCATTTAAATCTTGTCCTCTAAGCTCATTTTCCCAATCAACTTCTAAGAAATACTTCTTTAGGTCTTGATAATTTACTTTTTTATAGTTTAGGCTCTTTTTGTAACTGTCATTGCTGTTAACTATGTCATGTGCTATCCTGAAGTTATAATTTAGTACTGCATGATCGCTTTTGCCGAGTGGAGGGTGATATATTAAACTGTCAATATCATTTTCTTGCCTAGTAAATATTAGATCTAGCACTGAAGGTACATCATGTCCTCTTTTTCTGGTGGTTTCCCTTACATGTTGCGTTAGGAAAAACTCTTGCACGAGATCCAGGAGGTTTTGGTCCCAACAGCTCTCTTGGCTAATTATATCTAGAGTATTCCAATTTATATTTGTATTAAAATCCCCAGTTAGTATCATTCTTTCCGATTTCTCTTCCATTTTATGTAGTAATGATCTTAAATTCTGAATTGTACTCTCTGCCATGTCCTCATATTCATCTCTTTCCCATGTGTTTGATCTGGGTGGCATGTACAAATTGGCTACAATTACTTTCCCTTCAGATGTGTTGATCTCTACTGCAATCAGTTCTACTTGTGATGGTATATCTAGCTTTATTTCATTGACTTTTAGATTTTTCTTAGTTAATATTATAATTCCTCCCCCTTTTTTAAATTTCTGTCTCTTCTCCATATATTGTATTCCTCTAAGTTTAGTATGTCATTGGATATCCTTGGTGTTAATTTTGTTTCAGTTAGGCATATTATTTGTGGTTCATTTTCTCTGACATATTCATCTCTAGTAATTTAGATACCATTCCATCCACATTTGAGTACATCAACTTTATCATCTTGTTTATATACTTGTCATGACATGGTTTTACTACTTTCCTCCTTTTTCTTCCATTCTGTTTGTGTACCACTTTCGTACCTGCAATCCTATTACTTTGTAAAAAAAATTTCTTCTTCTCCTCTTCTGATCTTCCCTCATTTTTTGTTTTTGCTTCCTCCCTTTTCTCTTTCAGTAATTCCAGTTCCTCTTGTGTTAGGCATCTTTTAATCCATACAGTTTTGAACTCCTCTTTTTCCATAAGATTCTTTGCATTTTTTAGTATCTCTTCCACAGTGTTTACACTCTGGAAAGTCATCTTTAGAGGTCTTGTCCTGCTTTTCTCGTATTTCCCTAACCTTTTTTGTTCCTCTATGTCTTTACTACAGACTTCCTCTGATACTTCTTTCAGTAAGCTCATTACATTTGCCATCTCCTTTTTGTCTCTTGTGATCTTGTTTTTAACTTCTTCCTCTTCTATACCAGTGATTACTATAGATTTATTTATATCTACTGAATCTCTGACTAACTTTGGATTGTTTTGGATTATTCTTTTCACTTACTGTTTAATGCTTTTTTCCTCCACCCTTGTTTCTAAGTCTTTCTTTACTTTCACCATTTCAGCATACGTGGTTTCCACATCATTTTTGTAGCTTTGCACAGCTTCATTCACCTGTGTTATCTTCTCCTCAATATCACTGCTCTGGTCTATAAGACTGCTTACTTGCCGAATTGTCTCTGTCATTTTTGAACTCTTCCATAACACTCTCGCGATTGACTACTGTACTTGCCATTTCACTCAGTTTCTTCCTAAGTGTACTCAATTCCACTGTTAGTTCACTGACGGTTGTGTCTTTCTTGTTGGCCTCCCTTCCTAGTTTTTCTATTTCTTCCTTTTGCAAGTGCATCTGCTTCTTTATTTCATCAATTTCATTTTTGAAAGCCATTTCTAGTGTGTGTACACGTTCAACCAGTCTATTGTGAGTCTCCACTTCAACCAGTTCTTGGTGTGTGTGTGTGTGTGTGTGTGTGTGTGTGTGTGTGTGCAGAACAAAGCAACAGAGAAAATTAAAGGGAGATAATATTAGTGCTTCTGTCTTCTTATCAATGACAGAAACTGTTTCAGTGTTGCCAGGTGCCAGCCCTAAAATATCTGTAGTTTCAGTCAAAAAAATTCTGTAGATTTAGGAAAATTTCTTTAGACCATAAATGATCATCATGACAAGAATATACACAAATAATAGTGATTACAAATGATAAGACTTTATAAAGCCTAGATAATTTTGATATGCAAAGCAAAATATGACACTTGGCCTGTGAAAATCTTTATCATTACAAAATCTATGGAAACATCCCCCCCAAAAAAAAAAAAAATCCATCAAAACATAAATATTTCGTGACAAACAAGTTTTAATTTTAACGTATAAATCAAAATGTACACACTTGGCTTAAGTGAAAATCTCAACCAATACACAATCCACAGAACACACACACAAAAAAAAAGGACTGTAAACATAAATTAGGTAGGCTATTTGGTGACCAATAACTGTGATAATTTTAACGTACACCTCAGAATATAAACACAACTTGGCGTGAGTCTCAATCAATAGAAAAGGTAGGGAAACAAAAACTCCCCATCAGTAAATATATTTTAGATATTTGGTGATTAATACACTTGCAAGTACTGTATGATAATGATAAAGAATAAAGTTCTCTTTACTTTTTCATGTTTCAGAAGGACAACTCTCGACTCTATTATTTCTTCAATACTTCTACTCTTTATTCACATTAGTCACAACCTCAAGTCAAAGACTGTACTAATATTCAGTCTCAGATTGATTAAAATCACGATTCACGTGTATTTTGACTGTTTTCAAAAATCCTGTCAGATTTCTGAAACTTTTTTGTAGATTTCCAAAATTTCTGGAGATTTTGCCTAAAAATCTGTTTTTCTGGATGAAAATAAAAACATCTGTCGAAATACAGATATTTCTGTAGACCTGGCACACTGTTATGTTTACATAATTATGCAAAGTGCGATTTTGGCCTCAACGCAGTTGCTATTAGCGTTCCCGTAGTGTCTCTCTATCTCATTCCAGTATTGGAGGCACAAGTGGGATTAAATGTATGCCTGAATATGGGCTGCTGTGACTTTATTTTTTTCTGAACAATTAAGGTGATGATGTAAGAGAAACCCTTGCAAGCTGAGTCCGTGTGTAAATACAATGCTTCTTTTTTGCAGTATGGAAAATACATGAGCTAAACTTGGTAAGATGCATTCATTCGTTGTTTTAGTAATAATAATGCCTAATAGAATTATAAATACACTCGATACTCAAATCACATAGTTAGATACACAGTATCAGCACTGACAAAAGGCGGACAAAAAATAAATGTTCGATGTGCAATGTTAGTTTGAAACATGTATTCGGCATGCATTTGTCTGATTTTGTTCATATGGTAACAACACAACCAGTACAACATAAGTACGGTCAATACGCGGTAAGTTTATTTATTTATTTATTTATTTATTTTTAACGCATAGTGTCTACATGATCAATTCAAATGCGAGTGTTGTATAGTTTTTTTTTTTTTTTTTTTTTTTTTTTTTTTTTTAAAAAGGCGGGAACTGCAGCATCGTTAGACGTAAACAAACGAGAATGTTTTGTGTCGCTGACGAGCTTCCTTAATCTAAAGAGTAAATACTCAAGGGCTTGTTATTTTTCACATAATTTGAACATTACTAATTGCATAACATCCTTTTTTCTGTAGAATTACCTGTGATTGCCACGTGAGACAACTTCTATGGTAAATATTAGTGTAGTAACCCTGAATAACACATCTCAAAAACAATATAAATGTATGAGAACGTAATTCACAAGATCCGAACTTACATAATCTTATATAACTTCCTACTTCAACACCTGAAGTCATCACATACTGTAAGACACGAAGTTTTTTTCTCGACCCCTAACTTTTTTCTTGTAACTGCGGATTCATGGACCTCAGAAGACGGTAACTGTGTCAAAACTGCCCAAGCATGGATCATCAGTTCCCCGTCTAATGAGTGTTCATATAGCGAAAACTTCCTGTAATTTTTTCAGCAGAAAATGAGCAATAGGAGCCCGATTCTTAATACCATCACCACCACCCTTTTTTGGCCAGGACAACTCATATTCTATTCCCTCTGACTATCTCTCTATATCCAAACACCTTCGTCTCGGAGGGAGAAACCACAAATACTGTACTTCCATGTCACCTTGCTCTCCATCATCAGGCTGCTGTCTCGCAGACTCACACCACCCTCACACATGTATCTCTCCACTACCGTTTCACCTCATCATAGGTCTCTTCCTCTCCCTCTCACTATCTCCCCCACATACACTTTCCTTGCCAATTTCACATTTTCCCATCTCTCCACATGACCAAAATAATAATGTTACGTCCCCGACCCACACTGCCACAGGCTCCAACAGCAGTAGTACAGTACAGGAAGGACGTTGCCCAGTGAGTTGTTCTTCCTATGGTCAGCCTTTAGGTGTACAGTACACAGGATCAGCTCAGACGTTGTATATAGACACTGGCTTCTTAAGTTCACTCTTTATTTTCCAAATAGTTACACCGAATGCTTTCCAACTTGACTTCACTATTCTCACAAGCACTGGAGCTATGCAAACTTTACTTATTGCAGTTAAACTCAATGCTTGACAACACTTCACTATTTTTCACAAATACCATCCAAACTTCAATAATACTTCAGTGTTTGCCAACAACACTTCGCTGTTTTCACAAGTACCGAAAATATACAAACTACACGGACATTGCACAGACACTGCATTACACTCAAACTGAACTGAAACCCGATTGAACTTGCTCTAGTCTCTTCCTCATCCTTATGTAACCTTCCTTGCTCCTCCAACATTCTAGGACGTGCTGGTCCTGTACCTGCCCCTAGCAACAACAGTTACCAATTCGGTGACATCCAAAGCCTGCCAAAGTTTTCTTACATTACATATCACTGTTAATTATTTTGCATACAAACTTGAATTACATAATTTAACAAGCAATCACATAAATAAAACATTATAGAGAAAAAGAGCACAAAAATTAATGCATAACTTACGAAACAACTACGCTCACAAACAGCAGGCTAACTGGCAACTCTGACTTGTACCGGAGCTAGCTACCATAAACATCGGGAATCAGCGAGAAGCTTCGAGACTACCTAACTACCAAATCCCGCTTCTTAACACTACCCCCCTCCCTAGTTCTTTGTCGTCCCAACAAAACTACACAATAAATACAAACATAAACATTAATCTTAATGAAACATCTAACTACACACAAAATAATCTTTAAGCTTATGAGGTCTTCTGTGCCATTCCAACGACGTCCTTGCTCCACACAGTCCACTCCTGGAACGTCTTGGTCCTCGTCTTAATTCACTTCTTCTGTTCGGAAACTGTCACCATCCTCTTGCACTTCAGCTCCTTGGTCCTCAACATCCTTGGCTGTGGGTGAGCACCATTCCTTGGAGATGTCACAGCTGTACTGTCCTGACCAATGGTACTGCCACAAACAATTCATGTGCACCACCTTTGGGCGAGACTTCCTGCCTCCCCGAATCAGATATGTTACATGTGATAGGCAGTCCAACACTGTGTAAGGCCCGTCCCACGGGCTCTGCAGCTTTGGTGACTGTCCCTTCTTTCGCTGAGGATTGTATAACCAAACTTGGTCACCATCCTTGAAGCTCACCTCACTTGCCTTGGCATCATACTTGCACTTCATCACTTCTCCTGAAAACTTCAGGGCTCCTCACACTTGATAATGTACCTCAGCCAGCCATTCCTGAAGGTGCTTTGCATAGCCGGTGGTGTCTGTAGGCAGCTCTTCACCAGGTGGTCTTCCCATTAACAAGTCAATGGGCAAGCAAAACTCGTGGCCCAACATCAATTTTGCAGGGATGTAGCTGGTAGACTCAAGGGATGCAGACTGATATCCCATCAGCAATGCAGGTAACTTCTGGTCCCATTCTGTTTGTCCCTCTATGCAGTACTTGGCTAGTTCTTATCCCAGAGTCCAGTTGCATTTCTCCACCATCCCATCTGACTCTGGCCTTAAAAGGGTTGTCCTAGTCTTCTTGATCCCCAATAGCTTGCAGCACTCACGGAACACAGCAGACTCGAAGTTTCTACCCTGGCCTGAATGTAGCTCTTGTGGCATCCCATAATGACAAAAACTGGTCAACCAACACCTGAGTAACAGTCGGGGATAGCATAGGCTTCTGGCCACTTTGTGAAGTAGTCAGTGGCAACACATATATACCAGTTCCCTCATTCAGTGAGTGGCAGAGGTCCAGCAATGTCCACTGCAACTCCTTCCATCGGTGCACCCACTTGGTACAGCTGAAGAGGGGCACAACCACGTTTCTTGGGTCCCTTCTTGGCACAACACACATCACAGGCCCGTCACCACTCTTCAACATCCTGACACATGCCAATCCAGTAGAACCTCTGGCTAACCGGTTTAGAGTGTTCTTCCCTGCCAGGCATCTGGTTCTGGGACTCATCCAAGATCTCTGACCTTATCTTTTTTGGAACCCCCAGGTGCCAATACATGCTCAGGCCATTAGTTGTCTTGCACTAATTCTCCAGTAGTCCATTGTTCAAACAAAGAAGGTCTCACTGACGCCAGTAGCTCTTGGTCGCAGGGCTTACCCTGGAAACTTCTTCCCAAGATGGCTGCACTGTACTCCACTGCAGCCACTCTAGCACTGGTTGCCCATCTGCATCCTCCATCTGCATCCTCTCCTCTACTGACATCTTGCCCAGAATTTCCATTGCAGCACCTTTGAGGCTAGTAGCAAGCTGCACTGTCATCTCATACTTCTGCTCCTCAAGCTTGACATTTACATCATCCTTAAGCTGTTGTTCTTCCTTCATTTCCCCCATGAAGGAAACTAGCTGTCCTTGCATCATCAGTTGTAATTCCCTCTGTTGCTCCTCTGATGCTTCTTGAAATTGTTCATATCGTTCTTTGTGTTCTTCACGTTGTCCCTCTAGTTGTCCATTCTGTGGCTTCAGTTGTATACATTGTGCCTGTAATAGTTCTTTGAGTTCCTTCTGTCCTTCATTCAGTGCCTGTAGTTGTTCGTTTTGTGCCTGTAATTGTTCTTTGAGTTCTTTAGTTTGTGTCTGTAATAGCTTCATAATTGTCGCAAGGGAAATTTCCTCCTCCTGCCCAGCTCGAGACCTTGTCTGCACACCTGCTTCCATGTCAAAGATTAGCCCCACTGCAGCCCCTAATAATCCACACTCCTGACAACAGTGTTATGTCCCCATCCCACACTACCACAGGCTCCTCCAACAGCAGTGGTACAATACAGGAAGGACATTGCCCAGTGAGTTGTTCTTCCTATGGTCAGCATTTAGGTGTATAGTACATAGGATCAGCTCAGGTGTTGTAAATAGAAGCTGGCTTCGTAAGTTCACTGTCTTTATTTTCCGAATAGTTACACTGAATGCTTTCCAACTTCACTTCACTATTCTCACAAGCGCTGGAGTTATACAAACTTTTCTAACTGCAATTACACATAATGCTTGACAACACTTCACTATTTTTCACAAATACTATCCAAATTTCAATAACACTTCAGTGTTTGCCAACAACACTTCATTGTTTTCACAAGTACCAAAAAAATACAAACTGCACTGACACCGCGCTGACACTGCACTACACTCAAACTGAACTGAAAACCAACTGAGCTTCTCTAGTCTCTTCCTCATCCTTATATAACCTTCCTTGCTTCTCGAACATTCTACTTTTTTTTTTTTTTTTATATAACGGCCATCACCCTGAAGGGGCATTAGGCCAACAAGAATCGATAATCATGAAAGCCAAAATAATGATATGAAATATTTGCATCTATTTCATATCAATATTAGGTTATTATTCATGATTATGAAACATAATAAGTAATAAAGAATACATCAGTATACATGGATAGTACCAGGACAAATACTTCCATCTATACATCACATGTAGACTCATTACTATACTGCTACAAAATAATCAAATATTTATCAAATTTATGTAAAAAATACATAAAAAGAAGAATTACAAATTTACTGGTCCTAAACAAAAGAAAAAAATAAATACACATTTATATAAATGTAACCTCCTCCTGTGGTTCACAGATCTATGAAAGTGTATTGACGTATTTACATATGTACATAAACCATATCCCCAAATACAAAAAAAAAAAGAAAAAGAGAGAATTATAATAAATAAGGAAACCGCAACCAAGTTCATGAAATAAATCACAACTCTCTGAATAATCTGGTCTCTTTCAGGAAAGTCATCAATTTATTAGTCACACCAACGTCCCCATCACCCAAGACAGAATCAAGTGTGAAAGGGAGCGCATTTGTCCTACAGTAGGCAGCCAGAGAAGTACGTTCCCCAGCATACCTACCGCAGTACAAAAGGATGTGACTAATAGATAACACCACGTCACAGGTGGTACAACACAGTGGAAATTGTCTGTTATTATATGGTAACATATGTGTCAATAGGGTGGAATTCATGTGGAGGCGGGCTAAAGCGACCTCCTCCCGCCTGTTGCCTCGGGAGGAACTGGACCAGTCACATATGGTCTTTTTGACTGATGGAATTGCCAGGTCGGTCCACTAACTTTGCCACAGAAGATTAATTGATTTCTTTACGAAAGAGAGACTAGACTGTAGCTCACGAGGAACGTCCTAAGTCTCCTCGAATTTTACAGCCGATTTAGCTAGTACGTCAGCCTGCTCATTGCTGTAAATGCCACAATGACCAGGCACCCAGATCAGAGAGAAGGATTTAGCACATGTGTGCAGCTTATTGATAATGCGGCCCAGGACCTCATGTGAATCAGTCCTACATGAATGAATTGCCTGAAGAGCTGACTTAAAGTCCAAAAAAATGACAAAACTGTTGTCATCTAAACACAAAGCAAAGTCTATAGCTTGATCTATGGCAAATAATTCGGCAGTGAATACAGACTTATGGGGGGGCAAGCAAAAACAGATGCGGCACTCCATAGACCACACAATCGCACCCACGCATTCATCCATCTTGGAGCCATCGGTGTACAAGTGGAATGACGCTAGGTGTCTAATGATATTTATGCAGAAAAACTGTCATACCTCCACCTCTGGCGCCTTGTACTTTGCGATGGGGAGCCAGTCAGTGCTGAACGTGGTGGCAAGTGACTCCCAGGGCGCTATTTTTGATGTTAAAACCTGATCCCCATTAGAAAGGTCATACCCTAATGCCTCACAAAGGAAGTGAAGCCTCACAGCCTCCGGCTTGAGGGCCGCATACAGCAGGTATTCCCATTGTAGGAGGATCCAACAAGTCGGAAGGCCAAGTGAGCGTTTACAGTGGGTGGTGATACCATAAGAAAATAACAGGTGGTCACGTCGTAGACAGAGGGGAGGCACATTAGCCTCCACTTCCAACCGCTCCACACGAGTACGTCGAAGGTCTCTGAGACATATGCGCAAGCACACGTTCTGATGCACATCCAATCTACAGAGGACAGCATCCGATGCCGACCCATACACCTGTGAGCCATAGTCAAGCTTAGAATGCATAAGGGACTTATACATCATCAATAAAGACGTTCTGCCTGCTCCCCACAATTTACCGGAAAGAAACTTAAGGACGTTAACTTTTTTACCTCAAGAAGCAAGCAAATGATTAATGTGTGTTCTCCAACTGAGCCTACTGTCAAAATGTAGACCCAGGAATCTGACTGAATTTTGAAAAGGTATCGGCTGATTATCTAAAGTTAAATGCAAAGGAGGTATGTTAAGTTTACAAGTAAAAACAACACCAACACACTTAGGGACGGAAAATTTAAATCCCCACTCCAGGGCCCAGCGCTGAACAGATTCAAGTGCCAGTTGAATCTGCTGTGCTGAGGATTGTGCATTGCGGGAAGAGTGCCACACTGCACAATCATCAGCATAGAGTTAGTATCCAAGTGTCATGGGGACGGAAGCGGACGACAGAATGTCGTTAATGGCAATGCTGAACAAAGTAGGGCTAAGCACACTTCCTTGTGGTACCCCGTTCTCTTGGACAAATATGTCCAAAGTTACGTTACAGGGTAACCTGACAGAAAACGTCCTGTCAGTAAGGAAGTTCTGAAGGAAAATGGGTAAATTACCTCTTAAATCATAAGCGTAGAGTTTACTTAGTATTCCATTTCGCCAGGTCATATCATAAGCCTTATGAGTATCCAGAAAAATTCCTATCATGAATTCGCGATTGGGAAAAGCCTCGGCTATGCAATGCTCCAGGTGCACTAAATGATCCAGAGTGGACCTGTATATACGGAATCCACTCTGTTGATCATTTAACACACACTTCGACTCTAAAACAAAAAGTAACCTTTTATTAACCATACATTCAAAGACCTTACATAGACAGTCAGTCAGCCCAATAGGTCAAAACGAGCTGGGACTCATAAGGCGACCATCCCAGCAAGGTATCGGTATGACTTGCGCGTAGTGCCATAAGTTTGGGAACGTGCGAGACGCCCAAATCTCATTGTACACAGGTTGTCCAGAGTAAGATGCTGAATCATACCGTAAGTAATGGTGGATGGACCGGTACTGGAGCCTTTACAGGATTTAAGGGCAAGGAGAAGTTCATCTAATGTAAATTCGGAGTTGTAGCTGGTATTTCCATCTTCCATGGCAAAGTCTAAGGTTTGCAGCTCAGCCGTACGCTTATGATGGAGAAAGTGGGGATCGTAGTTGGTTGAGCTGCTTATCTGGGCAAAATGGTTGGCGATAGTATTGGCAATGTCCACGGGATTTTCAATGACATTCCCGGCCACCTCAAATGTGGTGATTGGTGACCGGGTGTACTTGTTGTTAAGTACATTTATGGTGGCCCAGACCTGACTTAGCTGGGTGGAACGATTCACTGTGGACACAAAACTAAGCCAGTTATTCCGTTTTGCCGCTTTAATTGTCCTCCTTGCCTCAGCCTTAGCTGCTTTGTAGGCAATAAGGTTTGATTCTGTTGGCTGTTTCTCAAAAATCTTGAATCTCCTATTGTGCTTAGTGAATGCTTGTCGGCAGTCTGGTGTCCGCCACGAAACTCTACGCTTGTTTGGAATTCTAGATGTCTTGGGAATAGCAGCCTCAGCTGCGTGTATAATGGAAGTCTGTAGGTGTGAAACTTTCTCATCAATGTCATCTCCCGATATGTCTAGATTGGCGACCCATGAGTAGTACCCCCAATCTGCTTCCTTAAAGTTAAATTTGGGTGGTGGAGGAGGCCGAGAATCGTCGCGTGTGTAAGAAAGACAGATTGGAAAATGATTGCTACCCATCGAGTCGTCATATGGGTCCCAAGAGATGTTAGTGTGTATATCGGGAGATGACAAGGACAGATCTATGCATGACATGTTACCAGTGCAGTCATCTACACGAGTCGCTCTACCATTGTTTAGAAGACAGAGGTTTGACTGCAATATGAGGTCGGCTACTTCTTGCCCTCTACCATCGCTCCTCAAGCTTCCCCATTGACAGTGATGGGTGTTAAAATCACCTAAAATTAATTTATGACCCAGAAGTTGATAGGCTAGTGAAGTGAAAGCATCACCATCAATGGGACCACGGGGAGGACAGTAGATAGAGCAAATAGACAGATACGTGTTATTAAATTTTACTGTGCACGCGACAGCTTCCAGAGTAGAACTTAGAATCACTTCCGTTTGTGGGTGTGATTTGTGGGTGTATATGGCGACTCCATGACCATCGTATCTTCTATACGAATGGTAGTGTTTGAACTGTGGAGGATCAGGGTGATCCACCAAGCGTGTCTCCTGTAAACAAACAACATCTACCTGTGTATAGAGAGCAAAATTGCTATATTGTGGAATTTATTCCCAAGAGTCCTACAGTTCCATTGTAACACAGTGAATGTGGTGGTTTAAGATTTACGAGAGGGGCAGTGTGCTCAGCTTTTTCTTACAGCCCGCCGCCAGGTAAGTGGCTACCGGGGGACCTATCTCGGTGCTTACTAATGGAAACCTCCATACATTCATTGTCAATAACTAGGCTCCCAGAGCCCCCCGAGGAAGAACTAAACTTTTTCTCCCTCACTGGACCAGGAGCAGGAAGGACATGAGGACGTAGCTGTTTCGTAAGGGTGGTCATATTACTCTTACTAGAGTTGTCAGACTTCTGTTTAGGCCTTATTGACTGAGAGGCAGCAGCAGCCTGAGAGTAGGAAGGTGCAACAGGGGTGTCAGTTTGAGAGGTGGATTGGACAGAAGGCTCAGATGGAGAGGTAGAGTGTGTGTCAAGAGGAACAGGTTCAGGGTCAGTCTGTGTTTCAACAGAACACATCACGGGACGGGACATTACCGCCGAAGCATAGGACCTATTCAGCGTGGGAGTTGCATGCAACTCCTTCACCCTTTTCCTAGCTTTGTAGTATTTTTTTTTTTTTTTTTTTTTTAAATAATGATCATGGCGGCGCAACTGCCAGGGTCATATGCCGCCGTATAACAAAGAAGTAAAAAACAAAAAACAGAGGATAAGCCACACAATCAAAAAGGAGAAATTCTAAATACCCTTAAGAAGTCCTGCCTCCTTCACAAAGGAGAGGGTTGCCCCTCCCAAGACACAGGAATCCTCTCCAAGCACGGAGGAAAGATGATACACACCACCATCCGATTGGTGGTCAGAGAGGAACCGACGCCGCAAATCCTCAAGACTAGGACACTCCACCAACAGGTGCCGAACAGTCAAGGGAACCAGACAGTCATCACAGAATGGAGGAGGAGCCCTCTCCATTAAAAAACCGTGAGAGAAACGGGTGTGGCCAATGCGGAGGCGGCACAAAGCAGTCTCCCATTGACGAGGGAAGCCCTGGTAACTGAAAGAGCCCACCTTCTGGCAAATCGAGCGCAACTTATTGGCACCCACAGCATCCCAATGCTCCTGCCAACAGCACCAAACCCTGAAGGCAATAAAGGAGCGCATATCTGCAGCAGGCAGACGATACAGAGGGGACTGTGCAAGAGGGGGACGAGCCGCTGCCGCCTTGGCCAGCTGATCAGCTCGTTCATTCCCTGCCACTCCTACATGAGCTGGAACCCAACAGAAATCTACACGACATCCACGACGCCCTAAAAGGAAAAGCCACTCTAAAATGGATAAAACCAAAGGATGAGAGGGATTAAAAGACTCCATTGCAGAAAGAGCACTTCGTGAGTCACTAAACACAGTAAAAGCAGTGTGGGGGAGAGTGAAGAGAATCTGAAGGGCAAATAAAATAGCAGTCAGCTCAGCCGTAAAAACAGAAGCAGTCACAGGGAGGCTCCCACCTCGACAGAAGGTGGGAAACACCACACCAAAGCCCACACCCACATCGGACTTAGATCCATCAGTATAAACTGGTATGGAGTCCCCATGAGAAGAGGCATGCTCTAAAAACAGAGAAAATAAAACCTGAGAAGGAAGGAGCCCTTACTGGATGAGAAGAAACGACAAAATGTCACCCTGGGGAGAAGCCAGTAGCCCACCCTCGGGACACGATGGGGAGTGATCGGCACAGAAGGAACAGAGAAGCTAGACATAATTGACTGCACCCTGAAACCAAAGGGCTTTGGAAAGGATGGCCGAGTGGCAAAAATAGGTGACCGAGAATCTTGAGAGACCTTGACAAAGGGCACAGAGTCTGGGAGACGAGATAAGCGATACCAACATCTCATCAAAAGGGAAGAGCGGAGCAAGTCTAAAGGAAGGACACCAGCATCAGCCAACAAACTCGAAATCGGGGAAGATCGGAATGCCCCAGTGGCGAGACGAACACCAGCATGATGTATGGAATCTAAAATACGAAGCCGGGCTTCTGAGGCAGAGGAATAAACTTCACATCCATAATGAAGTTTGGATAAAATCAGAGACTGATGCAAGAGGAGGAGGGTCTTGCGATCAGCTCCCCAGTATGTGTGCGCTAAAACTTTCAAGAGACCCAATGCTCTGAGACACTCAGCTTTTACGTACCTCAAGTGAGGGACCCAAGTCAACCGGCTGTCAAAAATCAGCCCTAAAAACCGGGTTTCCTTTAAACATGAAATACGACGCCCATCTAAAAAAAGGTTTGGGTCAGGGTGGACTCCACGAACGCGGCAAAAATGCATGGCAACGGTCTTCTTGAAGGAAAATCGAAAACCTCGTTCATCAGCCCATCTAGAGACACGGTTGAGAGCCATCTGCATCCTCCTTTCTGCCATTGACATCCGTGAGGCAGTGACAGAGATTGATAAATCGTCAACATAGAGAGAGCCACGAACACCATCAGGGAGCACAGAAATAACGCTGTTAATTGCCACTGCGAAAAGGGTAACACTTAGTATGCTCCCTTGTGGCACACCATCCTCAAGGGGACGTGCAGTAGACAGCTCACTCCCGACTCGGACCCGAATAAAACGATTAGATAAAAGCTTTGTAGTAGGAAATGCCCTCAGTTGCTTTCACTATGCAGACCTCCTTCTCCTCCTTCCACTTGGGACAATCCCTAGAGGAAGTGGAGTGTGCGCCCTTGCAGTGAAAACAACGTACCGTCTCCGATGTGCAGTGTTCAGCATCATGCCCCTGTGTTCCACATTTGCCACACACTGACTGGGAAGCCCGACAAGCCTTATCACCGTGCCCATACAATTGACACCTTAGACAACGAAGTGGATTGGGGATGTCCGGCCTTACGTTAAAAATTTCGTAACCAACTTTGACCTGGTCTGGAAGTGAAACTTTGCCAAAAGTCAAGACAATTGTGGCAGTCTTCGTCATCACACCTTCGGAAAAGTTGGTTATAAATCGGGCATTGATTACGTCTTGTTGAGCAAGTTCTCGTATGATCTCGTCCTCTTCCATAACCATGAGATCCCTGCAGGTGATGACACCTGTGCAGGAATTCATGGTGTGCAGGATCTTTGGCTTGACATCATATTCATGGAACTTATGTAGTTTCATCAAATCTTTTACCTGGGAGGAGTTGAAGGTTTTAATCAGGAGGTCTCCATTTGCAAGTTTTTTCACCTGTTCCACCTCCCCAGCACAGTAATCAATCACTTTCTTGATGATGAAAGGATTGATACTGCTCAAGGATGTGGAACCAAGAGCATGGAGCGTGACAAACTGTGCATTATTTACACTAATGTCCAGATCGGTACGAGTCTGGGGCCGTTCAGTCAGGGGACGGTCAGTCCGTGGTACAGTCATAGGTTCGTCAGGACCACCTCCCCCCCTGAAGGAGGGGGAGGCGGCAGGGTCGTCCGATATAGTAACCCCCCCCCTAACGGGGAAAGTGGGAAGAAGGACGAAAACGAGCAAGGGACAAAACACACCGGGACCAAACACCTAAGGCTGAAATTGCCCTCTCAAACCACTCCAGGGAGGCCCGACCGTGTCAGTTCACGCCCCAGAGCGTTCAGTGGGGGGGACCCTCCGTGGGCAGCAAGCAAAGGTAATCTCAGTATATATGAACAGACACCTACTGTTCCTAGCTATCAGGGAGGGGAGAAAAGTGAGAAACTAGGTAGCCTAACGCGCACTAGAAGGGTGAATAAAAAAAAAAGCTAATTGCCGGTGAGGCAGCCCTAGGAAGCTAGAGGAGAGCTCAGAAGCACAGAACCTCAGTCTCCACGACCATGCATAAAAGTGAACATTCTACGACAAGCTGGTCCTGTACCTGCCCCTAGCAACAACAGTTATCAATTCAGAGACATCCAAAGCATGCCAAAGTTTTCTTACATTACATACCACTGTAAATTATTTTGCATACAAACTTGAATTACATAATTTAACAAGCAATCACATATATAAAACATTATAGAGAAAAAGAGCACAAAAATTAATGCATAACTTACGAAACAACTACGCTCACAAACAGCAGGCTAACTGGCAACTCTGACTTGTACCGGAGCTAGCTACCATAAACATCGGGAATCAGCGAGAAGCTTCGAGACTACCTAACTACCAAATCCCGCTTCTTAACAATAATTTCATTTCTAGTATTATCCCACACATCCAAATGAACACCGCAACTCTCCTTAGCTTCCTCATTTGTCCGTCTGTCTCTCCACACAGCACCACATCCTCGTCTCTTAATTTCATTCTTGCTTTTTCCAGCCGATAATGAAAGGGTGTGTCTTACCCTTCTCTACGAGGTGGACTCCAAAGCTTAGTATCATGCCTGACAGCACGAACTAAAAGATAAAGGCCTATATTCTCGTTGGCTAAGGAAGTTCCGTACCACCTCTTCCTAAGCGATTTTATTTTGTTTTTATTTAAATAACAGAACAGTGGAAAGAAAAACTAATGAATTAAATATAATAGTCCATACACCAGATTACTGGCGTCCTCCATTCATTAAATATCTGTAACAGTTGGACTTGAACAGCTGTAGGTTGAAGTTTTCGGTGAAACAACTCCGGGGAAGCAAGTTCCGGTGAGATGCTGTTCGAGGAATAAAAGAATTCTGTTAGGCGAAAGTGCAATATGGCTGTGTGACATTCACGTAGAGTGAGGTTGGATGAGGAGGAAATGGAAAATGTGAGTGCGTTTAAGTACTTGGGTAGTGTGATGAGTAAGGATGGAAGTTTAGAGGGTGCTTGAAAGGGTACAACAAGGAAGAAAGGTTGCTGGTTCCTTGAAAGCAGTGATAAGAAACAGAGAAGTGAGCATGGAAGTGAAAAAGTTACTACCTGACAGTATTGTGATACCAAGTGAAGCTTGGACCTTGCTGGAGGGACAGAAGTCAAGAGTGATAGCAGTGGAAATGAGTTATCTGAGAGGAGCATGTGGAGTCACATGGAGAGACAGACTGACAAATGAGGAAGTGAAGGAGCAATGTAGTGTGGATGTGGATGTGATATGAAGCGTTAGGAAAAATACACTGAGGTGGTTTGGCCATGTGGAGAGGATGGAGAGTGAGAGACTGACGAGGAGAGTGTATATGAGTGAGGTGGAGGGGGAGAGGGAGGGGGAGGCCAAGGTTGAAATGGAGGGATGGAGTGATGAGGTACATGAAAGAGGGGTGTGTGAGCTGGGAGCAGGGCAGTGAAATGGCGGGGGACAGGGGGACATGGAGGCAATTTGTTTGTGGCCACACCTTACGAGATTAAGGCGTCTGGCAATAGATAGATACTATAGATAGACATTCCGGTCATGAGTGCTACCAGATGCCCATGTAGCACGAGGGAAGGGATGGAGAGGCGGTACAATAGACATAACTTTCTCTGAGCATTTGCCTTGAAAGTATCTGTAAAATAATGCAAGAAAGACAACACTCCTTCTTACCTGTAGGGGAGGTAGTTTATTTATAACAGCAGAGTTATTAATCATTCCAAAAGCTTTGCTCTGAATATTGTCTAGTTGTTTTAGTGCAACGTCTCCACATCCACTCCACAAGGGTGAGCAATATTCCAAGCTGAGAATGAGAGCGCACATGACCCTTATAAATTATAGTTAACTGCTCGTCAGTGAAAAAGTTATGGACTCTGTTTAAAAATCCAAGTTTCACTGAGGCGGTTTTAGCAAGTGATCTGACATGAGAGGTCCAGCTGAGGGCATCGTTAAGTGAAACACCGAGAATTTCAATACTTTTGGAGATGGGTATATTAGTATCATTGAAAGTAATATGCGAAATTGGAAATATCTGTCTACTAGTAAATTGTATATATTTGCTTTTACTAGGGGAACACTTTTTCAAAACATATGAAGGAATTCCGTCTGGGCCTGGAGCTTTGTTGGTTGGTAAATTGTCTAGGATGGATTTTACGTATCTTGTCTACATTTTAAGAGGAACAGTTTCAGGAGAGTCAAGTTCTAGTACTAGGACGTTCTGGCTGACTTCCTCTACGGTAGAATTTTTGGCAAATGTACTGGCAAAGATATTCGCTTTCCCACGCGGGTCATTTGTTATGTTGCCATCTGAGGATTTTAGTGGGGGAATGGATGATGACTTGTTAAAGTTATTATTGAAAGGATTTGGAGTTGAGCAGAATATTCTGTTGTCATTAGGGTTGTTAAATAGTTTTGATGCTTGATTGTGAAGAAAGTTTGATTTAGTGAGACTTTTTACAGCTTTTGCATGGTTTCTAACTATTTTAAATTGAGAGAGTGATTCAGATGTTTTTAAGTAAGAGTTATGTGATAATGACTTTTGGGCTGCTGCTCTGGCACAGTTGTTATCAAACCATTTTGGAGAGTTCGATCTTTTAGTGAGGTGTTGACTTTGTATGAATAAATCCATAACAGCTAGTATTAAGTCATTAATGTGAGACTGAGTAGAACACTTGATATCCTCTTCTGTGTCATGAATCAGTCAGATGCCACCATACTAAGCATAAAAAACACAGAAACTGACATTACACAGACGTATCCATAAGTAAACTGCTAGGGAAGAGGTGATACGGAGTTTCCTTAACCGAAGACAATATGAACCACCGAAATTCCCAGTCTGAAAAGGTTAATTACTTCAGTCCAATGACGTCTTTTAAATGTAAGTTCTTTATATCTGAGTATTTTATTTTATTTTTTTTATAATACTTGAGGGGCAGTTTATCCCTTCACTTCACCACGTCTCCCTTACGATGAAGGCCACAGTCTGCTGGCAGGATAGTAGGCACAACCACTTAGCAGACCCATCGGGTCACCGTGTGCATGCCCACAAGATGCGCCATGTCACCAAATTTGACATGTACAGTTGAACAGAGAAATTGGTACCACAATTCACATCGAGGCAACGCAGCCTGTCCATCTTTAGTGTGCGGCGAGTACGTGTATTTAACTCTGCCCACCAGTTCACAGTCCAGACTCATGGGACTGTGCTTCGATGAAGGCTTCACACAGAAACAAGAAAAGAGTTATTTAGTTGCTAATGTAATTTCAAGTATATCAGCTGTATCTTTGTTTAAATAAACTGTTTGCGCTATATTTCCTTTATCCTGTTACGTCTGTTAGATAAGGAAAGCAGTATATGTCGCTCTATTTGTGTAGCTACACACACACCACAAAGCCAGCCAGGAGACAGGGCGTGTGTGCTGGGCAATCCCCATGCCCTGGCTTCCCTCCGTACTATTTTTTAATCAGCCCATACCCCACTGACCGAGCTAATGTATGGCCCGGCCTGCACTATAGGTGCAGGAAATCTGTAAACGAACAAACAAACGTGTAGCTACACACACACACACACACACACACACACACACACACACACACACACACACACACACACACACACACACACACACACACACCGGGATGTTGTGCGAAACACTGATGCTTAACCGAGGTGTTGTCGTCACCGTTACAGCTAGGAAGGGTCAGAGTTTAGTTGGTTACGCAATGAATCGGAGAGACAGTAATCTATTGGAGCAAAATCGTATTATCACCCTACGTGATAATGGTCTGTCGATACGGGCTATCCCTCATGAAGCTGGTGTATCTATCAGGACTGTGCAGCAACGGATACAAAGGTGGGAGGAAAGTGGCAACTTAAATGACTTGGGTGAGTTTATATTGCAGGACACAGGTATTAATCCTTTTATTTCCGCATGTATCCCAGCACCACTGCTGGTAAGGTGTTGAGAATACCTACGAATTCATGCTAATGTGCTAGATTGACAGCGGGTAAAACGTCACTGGAACTCGCAGTTGCTGTCCGCATCTCGTACGATGAGCAGTTGCTTACGTGCGGTGTTAATTGACTTTTAAGCTGTTCGTTGTGCAGAGATAACGAGGTATTCTCCTCCATAATGTTTATATTATAATGTGGCAATACCTGTAATTTATACAGATACAGACCATACCATACATGATAATTGATTTAAAAAAAATCGAAACTAATTTAATTGATAGCACGTTAAAGCCACTGTAAATGTTATGAATAGTGGCTTACGAATGTTAAAACCTAACAGGAAGTCGCAATAATTATCGTAGCTTCACTGGGCTTTAGTATGCTTCTTGCAAAAGGGATACAAAGTTATTAAAATATCATGATATAAATATTCCAAACGACTTTGGCCTTACTATACGTAATTTAACAGACCGATATGTTATCACTCCAGGAGTAAGTTCAAATTGCACAACCAAGGATACAGTATACTCTGTATATTTTCGTCTCAGCGAGGTCGGGTGCCCCTTGGGCGACTTCTCCAGAGGAGGATAATGCTATTGTCGCTGCGGCTGTAGAAGACCCCGTAACCAACACAGTGGCCATTCGTGATAACCTACACCTGGAGGTTTCAGCAATGACCGTCAGACGCAGACTTCATAATGCAGGTATACATCACAGGACTCCTGCGACGAAGGAGATCTTGACGGAGACACAAGGCAGGAAGGCTGGAGTTTGCTCAACGTCATGCTGAGCAAGGCATGGAGTTCTGGGGCCGGGTTGTGTTCACGGACAAGAAATGTTTTTCGTCCACCACGCATGGCAAGATTCATTGTTGGCGGCGAAATAAGACACGGTAAGATGACTCTAATTACGTAGTCTCTAAAAATTCGTTTCTCTTTGTTGCATCATGGCCTGTTTATTTCGACATATGTAATTGGATATGCTAGCTTCGTTATACATGTGTTTCATAATACTGTGGAGGGTGTCCTCTGTTCAAAACCTCATTGCAGACCTCTTATTTTACTGTGTGTGTGTGTGTGTGTGTGTGTGTGTGTGTGTGTGTGTGTGTGTGTGTGTGTGTCTATCTCTGTCCCTCTATCTGTCTATCTGTCTCTATATCTATCTATATCTATATCAATCAATCTATCTATCTATGTCTATCTATGGGGGAGGCGGTGGCTCAATCGGTAGAGAGGTGGCCTGTAGTCCTAACGGACCCGGGTTCAAATCCCCGCTGGGGCAGGGAACAGTTTAAGGATTTGAATTTCATTAAATCAGGCTTTACTGATCTACCAGGAGACCCGCCGACATGTCGTAAAAATACCCCCGCTAATACCAATACACCAGTCCTGTATGAGACAGCCCTAGCATGTATTCAATACGGACGGTGGGTGTTAGCGCCGAAGTGGTGACATGTAGAGGTGTATGGTATGTAGGAGGACTGCTGGGCCTTGATAGCAGGCTGTGAAGCCTATGCCCAGAGTCGAACACAAAATAAAATAAAATCTATCTATCTATCTATCTCTCTATCTATATATATATATATATATATATATATATATATATATATATATATATATATATATATATATATATAATCTTTACCGATTCCCTATTTTTTTATAATTACACATTGGTGTCTTACTCAGATACGACCCCGCAAACATCGTTCAGGTAGCCCTTTCCGGTCACAGCAGCTGCAGTGTATGGGGTTGGGTGTCGCTATATGGCATGGGGGACGTCTTCCACATTAAGGGACGATTTACAGCAGCAAAATATGTGGAGCTGTTACAAACCTCCTTCTTGCCTTCTCTTAGGGAGAAAGATTACCGTTTCCCAGAGGGACCCATTTTATTCACGCATGACAGGTGCCCCATTCACACCGCTCATCATGTTAAAGAGCGGTTTCAGGAACAAGATAACATTCAACTTCTTGATAAGCCAAGCAAAGGAGCTGATATGAATGATATTGAACATGTATGGGCTCAAATAGTAAATACCTGGAATATGGGGCACGAGCGAACACCTCAGCAACTCATGGATCACGTCAACGCCCAGTGGGAAATTTGCAGAAATAGGCCTGAACAGATCCGCACCCTTGTATACTCGATGCCTGACAGACTGACGGATGTTACTGAGAAAGGAGGTGGATGGACGCAATATTAGTATTACAAATAAAGGCTGCATTTTGTTTCACTTAACCGCTGTAGTTACATAGGATTTCCTTGGGAATTAAATAACTCTAACTGTCTGTATAGAAGTTATGTAATCCTTTTCACGAACATTAAATACGTTTCACCCGAATTATGAGGTACAGATTGTCACCCTTCATATGATCATATTCAATAACGTCTTGATTCGGTTCACACTGTCCCGTAAAGTCTTGACTGTGTGAACTGGTGGGCGAGTACTCGGCGCGCAGTAAGGATGGACCGGCTGCGTTGCCCCGATGTGAAGTGTGGTACCAATTTCTGTGTTCAACTGTACCTACCCTGCCGTACCAGGCATACCAGTGTTGCCAATAGCTTGCGAAAAACTAGGTAAAAAAGTGTACATGGCTAGCATGCAAATGACCACATACAATTATGATTTACACCATCGTTGTCAGCTCTTCATTCCGCGTCTTCTGATATACAATATGGCACTTTGAAATTCAAGGAGATTAAATGTGGACACAAACACACACACACACACACACACACACGAGGCACCGAGGAGACCAGACGTATGCCGCCACCGCTCCATACACGGCCAACTTGGCCAGTGGCATTACCTAAATTAGTATCTTCATATGAGTCAAGCTCTGTACCAGGTTAGACGAAATGGTGTTCTAATATTTAAAAAAAAAAAAAAAAAAAAAAAAAGTTTTAAGCAAGACTTGTTCAAACAGAAAAGAAAACAAATTAGAGTAAGAATGCACACAATCAGCTGATCGTTTGTTTAGTCTACAACTGCCCCAGGGAATGTAAGTACCATATGTGCTTTTAGGACTGCAAAATGACCACATACTTTAGAAAAGCAAATTTGGAAAAGAAAAGGGATAAAGGTAGAACACAGGACGATGATTTCTACCAAGAACTGATTGAAATGGAGACTCATAACAAACTGGTTGAGCGAGTACACAGGCTAGAGACGGCTTTTCAACATGAGATTGATGAAATTAAGAAACAGATGCACTTGCAAAAGGAAGAAATAGAAAAATTAGGATAGGAAGTCAACAAGAAAGACACAACCATAGATGACAGTAGAATTGGGTTCACTTAGGAGAAAAATTAGTGAAATGGCGAGTACAGTAGTCAACCACGAGAGTATTATGGAAGAGTTCAAAAATGATACAGAGACAATTAGGCATGTAAGCAGTCTGATAGACCAGAGCAGTGATATTGAGGAGAAGATAACACATGTGAATGAAGCTGTGCAAAGCTACAAAAATGATGTGGAAATCTCGTATGCTGAAATGGTGAGTGTAAAGAAAGACTTAGAAACAAGGGTGGAATAAAAAAGCATTAAAAAGGAAGTGAAAAGAATAATCTAAAACAATCCTAAGTTAGTCAGAGTTTCAGTAGGTATCAACAAATCTACTGTAATCACTGGTATAGAAGAGGAAGAAGTAAAAAACAAGATCTCAAGAGACAAAAAAGAGATGGCAAATGTAATGAGTTTATTGAAAGAAGTATCAGAGGAAATCTATAGTAAAGACATAGATGAACACAAAAGGTTAGGGAAATACGAGAGAAGCAAGTCAAGACCTCTAAAGGTAACCTTCCAGAGTGTAAACACCGTGGAGCAGATATTACAAAATGCAAAGAATCTTATGGAAAAAGAGTAGTTCAAAAATGTATGGATAAAAAGATGCCTAACACAAGAGGAACTAGAATTACTGAAAGAGAAGAGGAAGGAAGCAAAAACAAAAAATGAGGGAAGATCAGAGGAGGACAAGAATACATTTTTTTTTTTTACAAAGTAATAGGATTGCAGGTACGAAAGTGGTACATAAACAGGAGGGAATAGAAAGGAGGAAGGTAGTAGAACCAAGTCATGACAAGTATATAAACAAGATGATTAAGATGATGTACTCAAATGTGGATGGAATGGTATCTAAATTATTAGAGATGAATGATTATGTCAGAGAAAATGAACCACATATGATATGCGTAACTGAAACAAAATTAACACCAAGGATATCGAGCGACATCCTAAACTTAGAGGAATATAATATATGGAGAAGATATGGGAGCTTAAAAAAAAGAGGAGGAATTATAATGTTAACTAAGAAAAATCTAAAAGTCAAAGAAATAGAACGAGATATACCCTCACGAGTAGAACTGATTGCAGCAGAGATAAATACATCTGAAGGGAAAGTAATTGTAGCCAATTTGTACATGCCTTCCAAGTCAAACACATGGGAGAGACGAATATGAGGACCTGGCAGAGAATACAATTCAGACCTGGCGGAGAGTACAATTCAGAGTTTAAGAGCATTACTACATAAAATGGAAGAGAAATCGGAAAAAATTATACTAACTGGAGATTTTAATACAAATAAAAATTGGAATACTCTAGATATAATAAGCCAAGAAAGCTGTTGGGACCAAAAGCTCCTGGATCTTGTGCAAGAATTTTTTCTAATGCAACATGTAAGGGAAAGCACCCGAAAAAGAGGGCTCGATGTACCCTCAATGCTAGATCTAATATTTACTAGGCAAGAAAACGATGTATGGAAGCGAGGCATGGACCTTGCAAGAGGGGAACAAGTCAAGAGTGAGAGCAGTCGAAATGAGTTACTTGAGAGGAGCATGTGGAGTGACGTGGAGGGACAGGTTGACGAATGAAGAAGTGAAGGAAAGCTATGGGGTAGATGTGGATGTGGTTGAGAAAATCAGGAGAAATACACTGAGGTGGTTTGGACATGTGAAGAGAATGGAGAATGAAAGACTGACTAAGAGGGTGTATGTAGGTGAGGTGGAGGGAGGGAGAGGGAGGGGTAGACCGAGGATGAGGTGGAGGGATGGAGTTGAGAGGTATATGAGGGAGGGGGGGGTGAGTTGGGGGGAGGGTAGTCAAATGGTGGGTGACAGAGTGACTTGGAGGCGTTTTGTCTGCGGCCACCCTTTGCGGGATTAGGGCGTCGGGCTATAGATAGATAGATAGAAGAAAACGATATTGACAATTCAATATACCACCCTCCATTCGGCAAAAGTGACCATGCAGTACTAAATTGCAACTTCAGGATAGCATATGACATAGTTAACAGCAATGAAAGTTACAAAAAGAGCCTAAACTATAAAAAGGGAAACAATCATGACCTAAAGAATTACTTCTTAGAAATTGCTTGGGAAAAGGAGCTTAGAGGACTAGATTTAAATGCTATATATAAAAAATTCTGTGAACTTTATGAAATAGGAGTCCAGAAGTACATCCCACAGCACAAAGAAGCAGAAAAGAAAAGAAAGAAATAGTTCAATACAGAATGTAACAAATCAAAAGAAAAAAGAGATTTGTTGTGGAATAGATACAGAAGCCACAATAGTGAAAGGGCATATAATAATTACAAACAGGCAAGAAGCGATTATACAAGAATAAGGAGGGAAGCCCAAAAACAGTTTGAGGAGGATATCATAAATAAAAGTAGTGATCAACCGAAGCTGTTTTACAGCTACATCAGAAGCAAAACCAAAGTAAAAGATAAAATACAATCCAGTAAGGACGAGGGAATCACCTATACACAAGAGAAGGATATTTGTGAAGCACTAAACAAGAAATTCCAATCAGATTTTACAGAGAAAAAAAATTTTGAGAGGGATTATGTGGAACATGCATGTCCACACATACTACCAAATATACAAACATCAGAAAAAGTAATACAGGAGGAGCTAAGTAAATTAGACAAAGGAAAAGCAAATGGTCCTGATGAAATTTTATGTTGGGTACTACGTGAATGTGCAAAGGAGTTAAGTAAATCATTATTTTTAATTTTCAAGAAATCCTTGAGTCAAGGTAAACTACCTGATATTTGGAAGAAAGCAATCATTGTTTCCTTATTCAAGAAAGGGAATAGACAAAATCCACTTAACTACCGACCAATATCACTAACCAGTGTTGTAAGCAAGGTATTAGAAAAGCTTATAAGAAAAGCTTGGGTAAATCATCTAGAACACAATATGATAACAGAAAGACAGTTTGGTTTCAGAAAAGGAAAATCATGTGTTACTAATCTGTTGAGCTACTATGACAGAGTAACAGACACATTACAGGAAAGAGAAGGATGGGTGGACAGTATCTATTCAGATTTCAAGAAAGGATTTGACACAGTACCACACCAAAGACATTTATGGAAACTGTCCCATCAAGGAGGAATTCGAGGCAAACTGTTTTGTTGGATGCAAGATTTTCTCATAAGAAGAGAAATGAGAACAGTACTAAGGGGAAATTACTCATCATGGAAAGAAGTGACTAGTGGAGTACCACAGGGCTCAGTGCTGGCACCAATCATGTTTTTAGTGTATATAAATGATATAGACAGTAACACTGGAAGTGAAAGCTATCTAAATATGTTTGCAGATGATGCAAAAATACAAAGAAAAATTATTAACACAGACTCTTGTAAAGAGCTACAAGAAGAATTAAATAAACTTCATGAATGGAGTAGTACATGGCAAATGGAATTCAATGTGGACAAGTGTGATGTAATCAAGTTTGGTAAAAGTGGAAAAAGACCTGATTGGGATTATACGTTAGGAAATAAAACCCTACACACATCAGAAAAAGAGAAGGACATAGGTGTGATTATCAATAACAGACTATCTCCGGTTGACCACATCAGTGAGAAGGTTCGGAACAAGTATACACTGCTTGCAAATATGAGAATAGCATTCACATACATAAATGAAGACATGCTAAGAAAGATAATAACATCATTCATCAGACCAACTCTGGAGTATGCATCAGTAGTCTGGAGTCCTCAACTCAAAAAACACATAGACAAGATTGAAAAAGATCAAAGGGCCGCTACAAGATGGGTACCAAGGTTAAGGGACCTAAGCTACGAAGAAAAACTAAATAAACTGAATCTACCAACACTACAGGAGAGAAGGAAAAAGGTGATATGATTATGCTATATATAAATGTATATCAGGGAAGGAGAAAAATGACATAAATGATTACCTAATCTATGGGGAAGCATCAGCAAGAGGACACTGCAAAAAAATGCTAAGAAGAGAGGTGATAAAGACGTAAGGAAATTTAGTTTCCCAAATAGAGCAATTGATCTGTGGAATGCACTACCGAATGAAATAGTGTGTGCCAAAACAATTCACAATTTTAAGGATATGTACGATAAAGATTAAGACACGGGACAGTATGAGCTTGACTCATTCCTGTAAAAATACAGTTAGGTAAGAACACACACACACACACACACACACACACACACACACACACACACACACACACACACACACACACACACACACACACACACACTGCTTATTCACAGAGTATTACTTATATATGAAAGAATGTCTTCATGCTAAACGACGTAATAATTAAAAAACAGCTGGAGTCAGGTAAAAAAAAAAATCGTGATATTCTAGGGCCCAAACGGTGACATGTGTATGCGTATTACATAAAGGATAATTATTGTTATAAGAAAAATGTTAAACTCAACTTACTTCATGTGAATCTTGACGTCCAAGTCGATATTTGTAATATTCAGATTGGTGGCGATAAACTGGAGATCCTCAGCAAACGTTTCTATCATCATAACAAACTGGTAATGGATTCGACACGGGGAGCATGTCTGGCTGAGAGGCCGCCAGTGGGGTTCCGTGGGAAAATGATGAGTGGCGAACTGGATGAAGTCTGGGAATCTGAGCTGCAGAGGAGGTTTGGTGGATCTTTTTAAGGCCTTCATTGCCGGAAGCCAAAAATATCTGTTGGGAAGATAACAAAGCAGTGTTAAAATAATGTCACCAACACGGTGAAACACACACAGTAGCAGTAGATATATCAAAAGCATCTGACAGAGTATGGCACCGGGCCTTATTGTCTAAGATGTCACACTATGGCCTTGCATCACTGGTTCCTCTAATTTCTTCTTACCTTCATAATAGAAAAATACGGGTCATGGTAGATGGTATTTATTCTCGGTTTCATTTCATAGCGTACCTCAGGGATCAGTTTTGGGGCCAACCCTCTTTCTCATTCATATAAATGACCTCCTATCTGTCACTCACAACCCAATACATTCTTATGCTGATGACTCGACCCTTCCTAGTTCTTTCATATTTAGTACCTCCTTTACACAATTTGATATTATAAATTCCCAAATAAACACAGCAATTTCTCTGAACCAGGACCTTTCTAAAATTAATCAATGGGGACAAACAAATCTGGTCTCATTTAATGCTCAGAAAATAAATAGATTAATTTCTCCAACAGGAAGAATCCCTCAAACTCTCACATAATTTTAAATGATGTCAGTATTCCCATATCCATTACAATTGATATTCTAGATGTTACTCTAAACCCCAACCTAAGCTGAACAGCTTATGTTAAATCCCTTGCTAAAAATGCTTCCAAAAAATTGGGACTTATGTACAGAGTTTGTGAGTTCTTCACTGACGAGCAGATGGCCACAATATACAAAAGACATGGGCGTTCTGAGATCGAATACTGTTCACCACTGTGGAGTGGATGTGGAGCGGTTGTACTGAGGCAGTTGGACAAGATTCAAAATAAAGCCATTAGATTAATCAATAATCCTGCCATCACGCAAGACCTTCCTCCATTATCAGTATGTAGAGATGTTGTTCTTTAGCATTATTTTATAGATACTTTTACCGTAAGTGTTCTGACGAACTGGCTTCAATTGTTCCTCCCCTTCACATTTTCTCCCGAAATACTCGGGCAGCTGGGAGCGCCCATGAATTCACACTCTCTCCCCCGCAATGCAGAACCTCTGCTTATCAAAATTCATTTATCCCTAGAACTACTACTCTCTGGAATTCACTTCCTGGGAGTTGTTTCCCACAAACATTTAATCCACTTCAATTCAAATCCAGTTGTTATAAATATTTTATGAATGGAGGATGCCTTTAGGCACATGGACTTATTTTTTCCCCTTTGTTTTTCCTTCATTCATTAGCTATTAAAAAAAAAAAAAAAAAGACAGGGAACCTAATGAAGTCTGGGAAGCTGAGCTGCAGAGTTGGGCAGGTTGATCTCATTCAAGCCTTCAGCTTTGGTGTCCGAAAGTATGTGTTGGGAATGAAACGGGTTATTATTACTGTCTATGCAATGTACAGACGTCGGAATAAGTTCGTTTCCTTTTCCGTGGACTAAGGTGTTTGTAACACTGCACGAACTGGCTCCTTTCCTCATAGTCCCATACTCCCACCCAAACCCCCACTTTGCTCTCCGACCCCATAACCCCACCCGGTACCCTCCATACTCTCGCTCACAGTCAGCTAGGGGTCCTGTACTTCTTGCACCTCTCTAATTTCGTGTAGTCCGAACAATTGATGAAGGATTAGTACAGTATATGGCATGAACCAAGTTAGGAAAAAGTATACTACACTGTGAAAGACAGAGAGAAAATAAGTCTGCTGTGATTAGATATTGCGGTAATAGACACATCTCTTACACACACACACACACACACACACACGCACACACACACACACACACACACACACACACACACACACACACACACACACACACACACACACACACACACTTCACACACATATAACATATACAGGTGATCTTCGACCATTGGGATATCATACCTTATCAATTACGGTGAAGTTATTAATTTCCGTTGGTTAGGACAAGGGTGTGAGTGTGGGTGGAGCTGTCGCACAAAACCCCAGAGTGAGTCCTTATCTGTTCCTCACACCTGCGGGCATAATTATATGCCTCATAACATCACCAGCCAGAGTCGCGCACAGACACCCTTGCTTCTCTAGTTTTCCTTACACCGACCGTTTACAAGGTTGCCAATGTAGCTCAGTTACCACTAGATCTAGAAATAATTACTTCGAACTAGCAGAAAATGACATCGAGTGACATGAGTGCTAGCTATTTTCGGGGGAATTAAGCCATCTTATTCTATATTGTGGGGGGCACCCAATTGTCTATACTGTAGAGAGTCCAGCATTTTGTACCATAAAGCAATAATCTTGTGATTTTGAGGACTAATCTAGTGGACTATTGTGTGTATGTACTGGTGACACTAACTCTTTCAACAGCCGATGCCATCCCACAAGCCCGAATCTTTATACCCATGTCACTCCTCCCACCTCTGTCAGAGTAACCAATAACTCCCCAGTATATAGGATAAGCGATACGACTCCGTGGGATGAGTCATGCCGTTCTCGCGATCTCCAGAACTGCTGCGACCATAGGGATATCGAAATAGATCTCAGCGCCAGACATTGCTATTGTGTGTGTGTGTGTGTGTGTACACTCTGTGTACACACACACACACACACACACACACATATATATATATATATATATATATATATATATATATATATATATATATATATATATAAATAGATATAGATATAGATAGATAGACAGATAGATAGGTAGATAGGTAGGTAGAGAGAGAGAGAGAGAGACAGAGAGGAATGCAACTATTCCACGAGAACCGTACATATAAGGATAACTAGAGCGCTATATACTGATTCTTTTACCACTAAAACTCGAAAGGTTCATACCGAAGCATTGTCAGAGGAATAGAATTATCTCTCTCATAAAGATACCGAACCCACCTGCATTAAGTAGAGTATCCCTATCTTGTTATTATGGCTCAGGATGTTTATGATACAATTTATGATACAGTTTATTCCATTATTAGTTGTACGGACTACACGTAATTAGAGAGGTGCAAGAAGTACAAGACCCTTAGCTGGCTGTGAGCGAGAGTATGGAGGGTACTGGGTGGGGTTGTGGGGTCAGGGAGAAAAGTTGGGGGTTTGGGTGGGAGTATGGGACTATGAGGAAGGGAGGAGGAGGGGATAGCTCTCCACTGTGTAGTGTTACAATCACTATAGTCCACGGAAAAGGAAACGAACTTATTCCGACGTCTGTACAAGGGTCTTGAAGAAGACAGTCATCCTGATGAAATGTGGGAAGCTTAGTTATAGAGGATGTTATGTGAATCTCACTAGAGTTTACACTGTCGGTGCCCAAAGTACAGTATAATATACTAGTATGCCCAACATGTGGCCTTTCCTCTAACTTTCGCTCTGTTGACCACCACCTCTCCTTCTCTAAACCTCACCTTCTCTTTCTAACTGAGACTCAGCTGTCTGAGGCAACTGACAGCAGACCCTTTTCTGTATCCTCCTACTTTCTCTATACTCATTCCAAAGCCAAAGGTGGATGTTGTGTATATATACGCAACAACTTATCTTGCTCTCGTGTTCCTGAACTCGATTCTTCTAAATTCTCTACACTCTGGCTCCGGCTTTCATGTCATTCTCTGACTAAATATATCTGCGCTGTTTACTTATCTCCTAATTCTACTGACTATCAAAAATTCTTTGACTATCTTACTTCTACGATGGAACACATTCTATCCATTTCACCTTTCTCTAAAATCTTCATTCTAGGAGATTTCAATGTTCACCACCACCTTTGGCTCTCCTCTCCTTTCTCTGATCCACCTGGTGAACAAGCCTACATCTTTTCTATCCTTAATGACCTAGAGCAGCTTGTACAGCACCCTACCCGTATCCCTTACCGCCTTGGAGAGAGCTCCAACATACTTGACCTCTTCCTTACAACTAATCCTTCTGCTTACACTGTTAATCTTTTCTCTCCGTTGGGCTCCTCCGATCACAACCTTATCACCTTAACGTGTCCTATCTCTCTGGTATGGCCTGCGGACCCTCCAAAGAAACGTTGTCTGTGGCACTTTGGAGCTGCGGATTGGGAGGCCCTCAGGCAGTACTTCTTTGATTTTCCCAGGAATGATTATTGCTTCCATGGCCAGAAGCCATTTGGGTGTGCCTTGCGCATTACGGAGGTTATTCTCTCGGGCATGGAAGCATACATTCCTTTCTCATATCCTTTGACTAATGCACGAAAGCCTTGGTTTAATCACGCTTGTTCTAATACTGTCTGCAACAAGGAGAGGGCCTATAAAAGGTACCGGAGCCAACCCACCCCTGAATCACATCTTTTAGACATTTCTGCCCGAAATTGTGCTAAGTCTGTTCTTTGCTCTGCTAAAAATAATTTCATCCGTACTAAATGCTCTCAACTCTCTAATTCGAATTCTTCCCACTCCTCCGGGCACCTTGCCAAAAACCTTTCTAACAACTTTACCTCATCATCCTTCCCTCCTCTTTTCTACTCTGATGGCTCTGTAGCTATTTCTTCTACTGATAAAGCAGATCTCTTTGTTTAGACTTTCTCCTCCGATTCCATCTTAGGCGATTCCAGTTCTGTTCCTCCATCACTTCCCCCCTCTGACTTCCTCATGGCTGACATTAAAATTTCTTCATCTGATGTATTTTCTGCCATCATAGGCCTCAATACTAATAAGGCATATGGGCCTGATGGAGTCCCTCCTGTTTGTTCTCAAGAACTGTGCTTCTGTGCTTACACCCTGCCTAGGCAAACTCTTTTGCCTTTGTCTATCAACTTGTACCTTTCCTTCTTGCTGGAAGTTTGCTCTCATTCAGCCAGTCCCAAAGAAGGGTGACCATTCCCAACCCTCTAACTATCGTTCAATTGCTTTAATATCCTGTATCTCAAAAGTTTTCGAGTCTGTTCTTAATAGAAAAATTTTAAATCATCTTTCCTATCACAACCTTCTTTCTGATCATCAGTATGGGTTCTGTCACGGACGCTCCACAGGCGATCTTCTCACCTACCTTTCAGACTCCTGGTCATCCTCCTTTTGGGACTTGGGCGAGAGCTTTGCCATTGCACTTGACATCTCAAAGGCTTTCGATCGAGTCTGGCATAAATCTTTAATTTCCAAACTCCCCTCTTACGGTTTCTATCCTTCTATCTGTGCCTTCATCTCTGGACGTTCTATAGCCGCTGTTGTAGACGGCCATCGTTCTTCTCCTAGATCTATTAACCGTGGTGTTCCTCAGGGCTCTGTCCTGTCACCAACTCTCTTCCTTTTATTCATCAATGACCTTCTAAGCTGTACATCTAACCCTATCCACTCATACGCTGATGACTCCACCCTTCACCTTTCCATTCGATTCCAGCAACGTCCATCTCAGCAGTTACTTCAACAAACAGGGATGAGGGTATGGCACACGTACAGTAATGTCTGACTTGGTTCGTTTCTCTAACTGGGGTAAAAATAATCTAGTTGTTTTTAATGCATCAAAGACTCAGTTTTTGCACCTATCAACCCGACAAAATCTTCCACAGGTATACCCACTCATGTTTAATAATATTCAGCTTAATCCTGCATCATCCTTGAACATGCTTGGGGTTTCATTTACTCGGGACTTATCTTGGAAAGATCATATTACATCTCTTGTAAAATCTGCTTCCAAGAGATTGGGTGTGCTAAGCCAACTCCGTTCCTACTTTACCGCTGCACAATTGTTGACTCTATACAGGGGTTTTATCCACCCTTGTGTGGAGTAAAACTCTCATGTGTGGGGGGGGGGCTCCCCACATACAGCTCTTCTCAATAGGGTGGAGTCAAAGGCTTTTCACCTCATTAACTCTCCTCCACTTACTGACTCCCTTCAACCTCTGTCTCTTCGCCGCACTGTAGCATCTTCTCTTTTCTATCGCTATTTCAATGGTCACTGCTCCTCTGAACTGTCTGCATGCATTCCTCCATCTCTACGACAGGCGCGTAGCACCCGTCTGGCAGCAAACTCTCATCCCTTTTCTGTCCAACTCTCTAATGCAAGAGTTAACCGATACTCCCAGTCCTTCATTTATGCAACAGGTCAACCCTGGAACTGTCTCCCTCTGTCTGTATTTCCTGCTTCCTATGATCTCCAGTCTTTCAAAGGCAGTGTGTCCAGGCATCTCGAAATGATCGGATCTTGAATTTGGCTCTCTCTTGTATTTTGTTTTTCTCTTGATAGGAACAGTTTTGCGGGCTCGTTGCCTTTGGTTCCTTCTTCATCACATAAAAAAAATGTATATTATACATATTGGGCATACCAGTCTATATATTATTATCACTAACATTCTATCTGATGGTCATATAAGAAGTTGTCGCCTGCTTACGTATTCATTTATTATTTTATACGTTTATAAACATGGTCGCCTATGTACACTTTGTACCTCTAAGTTGCACTCAAAAAGGCATTATCGAACAGCAGACGACTTCTCTAACCACTCAACCTCCAGATGCTTAAGTTATGATGCGGAGAAAGATCTCTCACATTGGAAGGGTTAATGATTAAGGGTTGGTTAGATTATCTAATCCTCCTGCTCGAAATATTTTTGGCTATATGTGTCAGTTTATCTGGCAAGAGCACGAATATAATATAGAAGAAAAAAAGTCTTAGGGTGTTGACAGCAGCTCTTTGAACCCTCAGTTGTTGAATTCATAATCATATGCTTTTATTCACTTTATGAAAGGCCTCTTATATTTTAGGGGTTGATGAAGGCATCATCCAACCCATTTAGTTCAAAACTGCACGGGGAAATAATGAAAAGATATTACAGAAGAAGTAATCTCAGTGTGGACATTAATACCAACTGCTTGAACCATCCCTTGCCTGATTCACCATCCTGCTTCGAATCCTGTGAATGTCTGAAGCTTCCTGATCCATCTTTATTCACCTTCAGATGAGTTTATGCATATATGGCAAATCCTAGCATACTGAAGGGGTTAATAAAGATTACGTCCAACCAATCCAGTCGAAATATCTCCCTTTAACCCCTCCATGGCCGTGGGTCCGTAATTTTATGTGCACCCCAGGCTGAAGCCGGAGCCATTTTCTGAAGTATCGAAAATTGATTTTTTTTTTCTTGCCATATTGAGAAGAAAGTTCAGATGCACCTAACAGTGCAAATCCCAGCTTCCTAGACCCATTGTGTGGCTTGCAATGGAGCGTGAAAGTTGCAAAACTATCACCAACCGATATTCGCTGCCGAGAGGTGCTGCCGCATTGCAACATAGCACATGTTATCATTTTTTTTTAATCCCCCAAAACAATGTGAATGGTGCTGAAATGTTGCGCATAGATATGATGATATCGATTGATTTCAGTACATAATAGATTAGGAATGGCTCGAAAAAAATTATTATGAATATTTTTTCATTGTTTTCATATAAATTTTGCTTATGGTAGTGTCGAGTTATTTTTTATGTTATCGTTGTGCCCATGCTTGGAAAAGGAAGGGAAAAGGTTGAATTTTCAGTCCTAAATGCAACAATTTCCCGTCCCCTGAGGCTAGGCTCTCCCACGGGAGATGAAAGTGGAGGGTCAGATCCGATTAGCAATAAGAAGCTGAGTCACAACCTGCTGCTCCCAAACCACGTGCATGGCTAAAAATAGAATCTTAATGCAATTTTAAAACTACGAATAAGTCTAATTATTACGAATACAGAGACAAAGCAGAAATACACACAGATGGGGAAAACGTATTTTTTCTATAATAACACGTTCACCTTTATCATTTTACCTTGTTATTATCGCAATATATGTTGCTGCCTGTCTGTCGTGAGTGGAAAAATATGATATTTTCTGCCTGGGTAAGGAAAAAAGGTACAGTTAGATGTTGCTGTCAAAATTGCGAGACGACCTGCCATTCGCACCTCGCAAGACCTGATTAGTAGGAAGGGAGGAAGTTCTTTTCACCCACGAAAGCATCACTTGAACACAGAAAACTATCCTGTTATGCTTATAAAGGGCAAATAATATGTAAAGTGATTCAAAACAGTGCTGCAAACCAAATAGGTAAAGATACCAACCAAAAATATATATATATTTTTTCATGTCTTTCTTGTTTATGCCTGTGTTTATTTATAATCGTAAACAGGGTAATTGTGTGTGTTTTGCAAGGGAGGAAAAAGATATTTTCTGTCCCGGTCGAGATAATGGGCGTAACCATGTGTGTTTAGGCATGACCACGAGCAAAAAAATCGTACATCTACTCGTCACAGCAGCAGGTGGCGAACTGACAGTGACAGATGACTCAGATGAGGTGTCAGAGCGTGAAGGTCAGTCTCATGTCTCAGATGTTCGTTCACTTCCAGAAAGTATTCACAGTTTTCTACAAGTCAAACTGCATCGAATGATCCAAACCAGTAAAACAAACCTTAGCAAATAGGTCAAGATACCAAAACAAAATTGTAGTTTTTTCACTTATTATCATGTCTTTTCTTGTTTGTGCCTGTATTAATTCATAATCGTAAACAGGTGGTTGTGGGTGTTTTGCAATAGAGGACAAAGATGATAAAATTTGCCTGGGTCGAGATAATGGGTGTAGTTGTGCTTGTTTAGGCATGGCCAGGAGCGAAAAAATAAAAATCCACTCATCACAGCAGCAGGCTCTGAACTGCTTGATGAGGTGTATGGGAGTGTAGTGTAGGTCAGTGTGAAGACGTTCAGAACGTTCCTTCACTTCCCTAAAATTTTTGCAGTTTTTATAGGCCACGCTCAAACAATGCCTGTGGCCATTTATCAGCTAAATGTCATTCGACGTCGGCGGCCATTGAGGGGTTAATACAGTATATATAAAATCGTGTAAGGATAACAAGAATATACCAATGGGAGGTCTAAGCTCAAGCCCTAATGTATGTCTTGCTTAATATTCGGGAGTCTTTGAATGTACTGTCATCCAAAAAAGTATCGGCCCTCTTACAGCACGTATCATTCTGTATCATGGACGAAGCACTGTGATATCTAAAGTGTCCTGTGATTATGAGGTCAAATACTGTCCTTGGTAATTATTAAACTCGAAATCACACAAAACATCCTGTACTGGGTGCTACATGTTTCCAGGCACTAAATTTATGGATAATATACATCTTAGTAAAATTAGAAGGTATCTATAGAATATGGGATAATACTGTGCTACAGAGATAAGTAAGAAGAAAAGAAAATGGTGCAGAATTTTTCAATAACACACCGTCATATGACTGAGTAATTCTATAGCAGAGTACATATTAAAACATATCACGCCTAGTAATGAAAACTGAATAAGAGAAACAAGGCAAGTGTATCCACAGTATCTTCACCAACAACCTGTAATGCCGAAGAAAAAAAATATGGTTCTGCAGAGTAATCAAACACACACACACACACACACACACACACACACACACACACAGGATCCAAGCTAAATTTGTGATGGGTTATTTTCATGCAAAAGTGTGTATATAACACTACAATCCTTGTGGATTAGCATTTACAAGGATGTGTTAATGGAAAATTTCTTTTTTACTCACAACAGACTACACAATGTGTGTGTGTGTGTGTGTGTGTGTGTGTGTGTGTGTGTGTGTGTGTGTGTACCTTCAGAGGAAACACCTTGTCATGGTGGGGGCATGCGTGTCCTGTTACTCTTGTGGGCTGTACCAGCGGGAAGAGATCTTCCCTGTGCTCAGCTGGAGGACAGGGTTACCCATTCTGGAGGGGCCATCAGTAAGGCGTCAAACTAAATGTTCATTGCCTTGTGGATTGTCCTTGGGTGGGTTAAGGCTACAGAAGTAAACCCCGAACGAAATTTCCGTGAGATGAGTCCCACGAAAGACGGGGCTTGACAGACAGAGCTCCCAGCAAACTCTTGCAACCCTGCTCAGTTGACTGTCGTCATAAATCTTCATGCCATCATCACAGATCGAGAAGGGCCAAGTTATGAAAAGGTAAGGACTGCGCATGCTCAATATTACATCAAATCCATTCATCGCACAAGCCTTCTGCTATACTCACCTCCCATTTCATCCTTTTATCAAACCCAAATGACCTCTTGCGACATGATGGGGTGACGGTGACTGGTCATGGATGTAGCTGGAAGATGCTAGTTCGAGTCCTGCACATAGGCAGCACTGGTCCAGTAGTAGCTGGCATGATGGCATAGGAGCAGGACATGCCTTCAGCAGCATCCAGTATGGCTAAGCAGCCAGAAACGGATGCCCAACTGCTCACTCCTGACGGGGAAGGAGTTTAGAAAACGTAATCTAAACATTTGCTGCTCCACAGCACCTGGGCAGATAATTGCATCTATCAAGGCATCCCAAACTGCAGTCAAAAAACCAAACAAATCTCTCTGACTCTTGTTCTTGGAATATACGAACCTTGTTTTATACTGACCACGACACACGACCACGCCGTTGAACTGCCTTATTGCCCATGAAGATATAACTCTGACATTGCTGCATTATCTGCAACTTGCCTCTCAGGATAGGGCAACCTAATAGAAGCAGGAGAATGGTATATCTATTTCTTGAGAGGATACCCAGGCTAAGTAGGAACAAACCATAGCATTAGTTTTGCAGTCCAAACCAGCCTACTGCAGAGCATCCAAGAATCACCTGTGTGTAAATCAGGGAGGTTAATGTCTTGGCACATGCCACTCTCTACTGGCCAATATACAACACTCATCATTGCCTATGCCCCAGTGGTTGATTCAGAGGGTACCATCGAAAATTCCTTTTATGTCCTTTTGGATGCTACCATTCGCTCAGTACCACCTAATGACATATTGACCCTGCTTGGAGATTTTAATGCCTAGCAGGAAAAGGTAATCATCTCCGACAAGGCAATTATAGGCTGCCACAGTACTGGTAACATGAACAACAATGGCGTAACATTGCTTTCCTGATGCGCAGAACACAGTCTGGTAATCACCAACACCAAAATTTTTAACTTAAAAATAAACACAAAACCACATTGATGCAACCACGATCTAGACATTGATTCCTAACTGCCTAATGTACAATGTCACTGTAAGGCAGGGAGATCAAGGAGAAATTCTCATAACCTGAGCTATGAGAGGCGCTGACTGTTCAACATACAATAACCTTATAGTCACGAACCTTCAACTAGTCAAAATTATTGCCCACAAATGCGCCAAAGACCTTCCACCAAGAGAGTAAACTATAGCAGTTTAAAGGATGTAGCAAGTTGTAACACCATCCACAACACTATTACAGAAAGCTCTCTCAGTGCCTATCACATGAACTAAACAACAATGCAACAGACCCAGACACAGTGCGGCAAAACATTAAGACACTGCTCCCAAGCACTGCAGAAGAAACCCTGGGTTTGTCCCCTCCCCGCCATAAAGACTGGTTTCAAGAAAATGCTGAGGGCATACATGACCTCCTTGCAAAGAAGAATAGGGCACATAACAACTGGCTGGCTCATCCATCCCTTCTGTACCCCTGCATAGTTGTTGATTTTATACACTGGTTTTTCCACCCCTGTGTAGAGTACAGTACAATTCTCATGTGTGGAGAGGCTCCTCATCACAGCTCTTCTCAAGGTGGAGTCAAAGGCTTTTCTACTCAGTAATTCTCCTCGTTTTACTGGCTCCCATCAGCCTCTGTCTCTTCACCGCACTGTTGTATCTTTATCTCTTTTCTATCAGTACTTCAATGGTCACTGCTCCTCTTAATTGTCTGCTTGCATCCCTCCACCATTATGGCGGGCGTGTAACATCCGTCTGGCTCCAAACTTTCATCAGTTCTCTGTCCAACTCTTTACAGTAATTCAAGAGTATACCATTACTCCCAGTCCTTTACATAAGCAATAGGTCCACCCTGGAACTGTCTCCATATGTCTGTATTTCCTACTGCCCATGACCTCCAGTCTTTAAAATGCAATGTATCCAGGCATCGCATCTGAATGAACGGATCTTGATTTTTTTTTTTTTATGTCCGACTCTGGGCAAAGGCTTCAGAGCCTATATCTTGGGGGAAGTAGCCTATCCCAAGGCCCAGTAGTCCTCCTACACTTCCACACCCACCGTCCATATTGAATACATGCTAGGGCTGTCTCATACAGGACTGGTGTATTGGTATTAGTGGGGGTATTTTTACGACATGTCGGCGGGTCATCTGGTAGATCAGCAAAGTCTGCTTTTTATGAAATTCAAATCCTTAAACTGTTCGCTGCCCCAGCCGGGATTCGAACCTGGGTCCATCAGGACTGCAGGCCGCCTCTCTACCGATTCAGCCATTTGGGTCTGTTATGCTGTTTTTGCTTTTTCTCGGAGAGAACAATATGAAAGCACTTGGCATTTGGTTTCTTCTTCCTTGCATAAGAAAAACTAGCTCATTAACCCTAAAAACTTAATTCCAGGATCTCAGAAGTGAAACCCAGACAAAACTACGTGACGTAGAGGACTAATGGTGGGCTGAGCTGCAAAGACTGGCTGACATAACGACTGACATGGGTCCTGCAAGTCCATTAAAACCATCTATGGTCCAACAAAACACAACATAATCCATGACTGATTAGCTGAAGGAGAGCTCCTGAAAGTTAAACAGGCAAATCCTAGAAAGATGGGCTCAACATTTCAACACTTTACTGTATCGAAGAAACCCAGTGGAGCACGATATGTTTGTTAACCTCCCAAATGTCCCTCAAGCGGCAGATCTCGAT